>NC_081409.1:561863346-562190846 GCF_030272615.1 Cryptomeria japonica | reverse complement strand
GTACACCTCTTATTCCAATTCACCATTAAGGAATGTTGACTTGACATCCATTTGATACACTTATAAATCCTTGTAAGCAACAAAGGCAAGAAATAATCTTACAACTTCAATCCTTGCCACAAGGGAAATTTTTTCTTCAAAATGAACTCCTTCCATTTGTGAATATCCTTTGAAAATAAGTCTTTCTTTGTTTCTAACAAATTCACCTTGCTCATTTAATTTATTCCAAAAGACCCGTTTGGTTCCAATTACATTTTTGTCCTTAGGTCTGGGAATAAGATTCCATGTATTATTCTTTTTAATCTTCATCAATTCTTCTTCCATTGCTTTTACCCAATGCTCATCTTTACAAGCTTCATTAATATCCTTAGGTTCAATCTTTGAAATCAAACAATACTCAATTTGATCTTCAATAATTATTCGTCTTGTTTGAACACCTTTATTTCTATCTCATATGATCTGATTTTTAGAATGATTCAACCTTACATACCTAGGAGTCTTAGGATTTTCTTGAATTTTAGACTCTTGTGTCTTTTCTTCAGTACTTACACTAGTTCCTTCTCCTTGGGGCATTGGATTCACCAAAATAATTTGAACTTGATTTTAGGTTTGAGGTTGCTTCCCATTGTTTGTATTGTCATTCTGATCATCTGAATCATATTCACAAGATCTTAATTGTCTCTCATTGCTTTCACCAACCCTAAAATTTTTACTCTCAACTATCTTTCTCAATCTCTTATTATAACACCGATATGCCTTGCTTTTGGTAGAATAACCAAGAAATATTCCATCACATCTAGCATCAAACTTTCCTAGATCTTCATCCTTCTTGATATAACATTTACTTCCAAACATTCATAAATATTTTACAATAGGAGCATGACCAAACCATAATTCATAAGGATTATTATCGATATCACCTCTGATATGCACCTAGTTAAGAGTGTAAACAACAATACTAAAAAATTGTCTCCAATAGACATGCAAAACATTTCCTTCCAACATCATTGTCCTATTAGTTTCTTGAATGGTTCTATTCTTCCTTTCCACAACTCCATTTTACTGAGGAGTTCTTGGAGCAGACAACTATCTTCTTATCCTATGTTCTTCACAAAATGCATTAAACTCACTAGAAGTGAATTCACCACCTTTGTCGGATCTCAGACACTTCATCTTCAAACCTATCTTTGTCTCAACCATAGCCTTGAAAATATTGAATTTGTCTAGAGATTCAGACTTCTCCCTCAAGAAAGTAACCCACATCATCCTAGAATAATCGTCAATCAACACCATGAAATATCTGTCTCCTTGCAAATTCCTAATGCTAGAAGGACCACACAAATTAGTATGCACAAGATCCAATAATCCACTTGAATAATGATTCTTACTCTTGAAAGTAACTCTAGTTTGTTTCCCTAACTGACATTCCTTGCATATTAGGTTAGCAGGTTTTGTCAACCTAGGAAGATCTCTCACAACCTGAGTAGAACTTATCTTGACAATGTTATCAAAATTCACATGACACATTCTTCTATGCCAGAACCAAATTTCATAAATGTGAGAAATCAAACATCTTTTATTGACACTATTTAAATGAAAGATATTACCTTTAGTCTTTGTACCTGATGCAATCTCAATTCTAGAACTACCCAAGATTCTACACTTCCCATTCCTGAATTGAAGATCATATCCCTTGTCAGCCATTTATCCAATACTCAAAATATTATACTTTAGTCCTTCTACATGCAAGACATCATTAGTATCATGCTTACCATCAAGAGAAATGGATCCTTTGGAGTGGATTATACCAGCTTTATCATCACTAAACTTCACAACTCCACCTTCATACTTTTTGAAACTCACACCTACTCTTATCACCTATCATATGGTGAGAGCATCCGCTATCAATCACCCATTCATATTTCTCTTCAACTTGTGTAGCCAAAGATCCTTCCACGTTCATGTAGCTAGCAGAGTTAGTAGGCATTGGATCATATTCCTTGATAGAAATAAACACCCATTCATTATCACTTGTACCTCCTTTATTGGATTCATCATCTGACACACCTTCATCAACATCATAATAACATCTCTTCTAGAGTCTAGGCTTGTAAGGTTTCTTAGGAACTCTTTCCGGACACCTTGAGTTAAAATGACCTATCTTATTGCAACAAAACCATTTAAGAGGCATTTTTCCTTCATACTTACCAACTCCTTGGGTAATCTCTTGGAAATAAGTACTTCAAGATCCTCAAGCTCTCACTCTTCTTCATTTTCTTATCTCTCCTTCTCATATCTGGACATCCACCATGAAGAACTTTCTCTTGGATTATATCTCTTCTTATCCTTTCCAGAAATAGTAGTTTTGAATGCAAATTCTACCTTAGGAAGAGAATCACAAAACTCACTCAACTCAAAGGATGAAAAATTACAAATCAACATGACCCTGGTTACATCCGTAATAGTTATGATCTCCTCAATAGAAACAACTCTATGTTTGTAGGATGTAGGTAAAGATCTGAGCACTTAAGAAAAAATCTCTGATTCTTCCAACTTTCCACCGACACATCTGGTATTGCACACAAGTTCATTCACCTTCTACATGAAAGAAGTGATGTTCTCATCTTCACCCATCCTCAACATCTCATACTTTCCTTTTAGGCTCTACCACTTAGAAATCTTCACATAACTGTCTCCTTCATACAAGGTTTCCAACTTCTTCCAAATCTCAAGAGTAGTATGCAATTCCATAACATTTGTCATTTCAGAGTCAGTCAGAGCACTCAACAATGCTTCCTTAGCCCTAATATTGTATTCAACACTTTTGATCTTATCTGGAGTTGAAGGACCATTTGTAGGAATAATATACTTGTCTTTAGTAATATCCTAGTAAGGTTCACCAAGGCATCTTAGATGACCCTCCATGTGATTCTTCCAAAGAGAGTAGTTGGTACCATCAAATCTTAGATTGTCCATCTTGTAAGTCGCCATCCCAAATCACCTCAAGTGGTTAAGCTTCTTTGGAGGAACTTTCTTTGATACCAATTGATGGAAATAGGGAATACAACTAAGAGGGGGATGAATCAATTGTCAGAAAAACTTACACAACTTAACCTTAATCTTAGATTTGATATGAAAGCATAAATCTTCAACACACATGAACACACATAACAGTAAGATTTTTGATGTGGAAACCAGTTTAAGGAAAAAACCGCAGTGGGGATGAACCCACACAATAGGTATACCTTGTCAGAAGTATTACAATGGGAATGCACATGCATTCAGGAACACTACCTAGAGATCAATTCTCAAAATATGAAGGCTCACTACCCAGAGAAGGCTTACTGTCTGTACATACAAATTTTGATCACATCCAAAAATAATGAATTGGAAAATAGCATCTCCTTAATGCCTGGTTTAGTTCCATTGAGGCACAAACAAATTTATTCTTCACACTTCTTCTCTGCCTTCAAAATATGTATACATTTAGTGCACACACACTCATCCACTCACTTTGCACATCGCAAATACAAAGTTATTACATTTATTTATACAAAACATCAACCTTGGATGAATTATCAAGGTCAGCTCAACACTCACCACCTAATTACAAAAATATAATCACACTCAGTATAATATAATAATATATGTGGACCAAGAAATTTCGGTCAAGATATAGCATGAACCCAAATCAATTGCCTTGAACACACCACACCTCCAAAAATTATGCCTTGATCATTTGCAACATGCTAGAATCATCCGATCGACCAAGAACATGAAGAACACCAACATACTAAAATAAATCATCAATTAAAAGCTCAACAATCAATGTGGACCACCAAAATAAAAGGAACATGACCCAAAAACATCCACGAGTATCATGAAATACCATAGAAACATCCGCACCAACACAAATTACTTGAACCAATATCTTCATACTAGACCTCAAAAACACTAACTGCAATAATTGTCAACCTTGAAAAATCACTTTCGGACCTCCAAACCATGAACCACTTGAATTGAGGACACACATTAACGTTCCAAACATACCACCAAATCCACATAATAGGATATTATAATGTAGATCAAAATATTGTCATACTATCACCACTGAAAAATCAGCCACAACATAGATACTCATAAATCAATCAAATATTCATGCAGACATTTGAGACTTGAACTAAATAAACTTTAGACATCCCTGTAAAAACCCTTTAATCCACAAACTCTAATCTTCAACATGCTAAACAAACTAACTCATTGAACTTCACTGCATCACTATCACAAACATAGAAATATGTTGACATCAATGACAACACATCTCTCAAATATCTCTTAAGCACATATTTGCAACATTATTCAAACAAGATGGTGATTTTTAAATTTTAAATATCTTGGGGTAGCAACATGATTTTGTTTTATCTCTATCCTATATCTTATCTTTAAAGTTTCACCATCCTTTATGGATTGCATTATTCTTAACTTGATGTCCTTTCTTGCATAGAATTATCCTTCATGCAAGTACATATGTGTCCCTTGTTAGGACCTATTATTTTCTTGAAATGGCATGTCTCTTATGAATAATCTCTCCTCAGGAAATTTGTGATTCTCCCCCCTAATCCATCCTTGTCTTCTTGCTTAGGGGGAAAGGATGGCCTTTTCCCCCTTTCTCTGCTGCTATGAATAGTATCACTATTCCTTTAGGGGTTACATTTTTCATGTGTTGATATCCTTTCTTGCATGGAAAGGTATGTCTCCTATGAATAATCCTTCTTTAGGGGAATCGGTGATCTTTCTTTCTTTTCTCTCTCTCTCTCTCTCTCTCTCTCTCTCTCTCTCTCTTGGAATCAATGATCATTCTTTCTTCTCTCTCTCTCTCTCTCTCTCTCTCTCTGAAGATTACCACTTCTTTAGAGTTTTATTTTACATATGATAATGTCTTTTCTTTCATTGGATATTTATTCATGTGAGTGTATTGTGCATTTTCTTAAGTTTTATCTCTCCTTAAAGGTTGTGTAATTCTTCTCATCGTCCTTACACTTGGGGGGCAGTTATATATATATATATATATATATTTCCTTCCTAAGGATCTAATTTTCCTTTATGAGCAGTGCTTTCTTATGATTTGATGTCATTCCTTGTGTGAAGTTGTTTGCTCAAGGATTCTCTCTTATGCAAGAGGTGTAAGTCCTTGGCTACAACCTCTTATCCACTTGGCAATGCATACATATTATAAAATTACCACCTCTCATTGGGTCAAAAGTATGTCATCCTTCATCAAGAATCTCTTTCACCTAGCAATAGGAGGAAGGTATGTTGGATAATGCCACTTCTAGGATATGTTGTCATTAATGTCAACATATTCCTATGTTTTGGTGTTGCAAAGAATTGGTTTGGTGATCTGGTGTTTGCAGTGAGTTGATCTGGGTGGTTTATCTATTTGCTATGTAGAATCAAATAGAGATACTTCATTATTTATTGATTCCATGATGTTGTGTGGTGATTTTATTGAGATGTGGATTCCGATATGGAGATTCATTTTTTAGTGTTCAATATTGTAGTATTCAGATGATTGATCCATTGTGCTCCAATATGATTATATCTTTAGTTGCAAATTTGGAAGAGTGTTTGGAATGCTCATGTGTATCTTCAATTCAAATGGTTTGTGATTTGGTTCTCCACAAGCTATCCTTGTCTGAGTTGCTGCTATTGAGTATTCTTGAGTGTTAGCATGTTGATCGATAGAGATTTGATTAAGTGGTGTTGGTGCAACTATTGTGGATGGTTCTAACGTGCTTGTTGGTGTTACTTGATTGTGTCCTATTTGTTTTGGTGGTCTAGATTGATTATTGTGTATTTTCTTTCAGATATTATGGGTTCAGTGATATTCTTTGTGTTATGTGGTATTTTCCGTGGTGCAGCATGTTGCAGTTGATCTTGGAGAGATTTATGGTGGTGTTGCGTATTCGAGGAGTTGATTTAGGTCCATGCTATGTTATCTATGACATTGTATTGGTCTGGTGGTTGATTTATGTATTGTGTGAAGTAATTTTGTAATTAGGTGTTGAGGGTTTGGCTGACCTTATAGTCAAGGTTGATGATTTATATAAATAGGTGTTATATTCATGTAATTTGGGTGTCATGGCTATGTCTGCATTATCAGGAAGTGGTATATTTGTGAATAATAAATTCATCCTTTGGTGTGGTGAGAGAATATTGTAGGGAAGACAAATAATCTTAAATGTAATTATCATCAAGCATTAGTAGATGCTATTCTTTCAGTTCAGGGCAAACCCACAATAATGGGTTACACTTTTTTGCCAACTTTGACACTTCAATTTTCATTTTCAGAAAAAACCTCACATTCAGACACTTATTACTGCTAAACCATATGGAATTTGCAGATGATGTGAACTAGTGATTTGTGACATCCATATCTAATGTTTCCAATTGGTTTCATAATATTATCTTCAATAATTCATATTTTATTAAGTTTTGAAGTCGAGTTAACTGTAATTTTGACATATGTTCATTTGGTTGATCATAACTTGTGTATGTATCCAATTTCATTTTTTTTTCATTTATTTACTATTTTTCCATAGCCATTGAACTCAGAAGTTGATGTTCGGTATGAAACCTATGTTTAGTTAATCTAAAAAAGAAAATCATAATAAACTCTTTATATATTAAAATAATAGTCATTAGAAAGCTTTCTTCGAGTACTACTATCATGTAGTTGGGTTTGTCAAAATTCATCCATTTGAGCTCCCAATTTGAGCTTTGAAGGCCAAAAACCTACAGAAACCATGAGAGGTTTGGGGGGAGTCTAAAACCAAGCACATTCGATAGAACATATCGAAGGGGGTTCGATCGAATCCCCCTTCTATCAAACCACCTAATTCAAATTTTGTGTTTTATGCCTTTTTGGGTTCGATCAAAAGTAGGTTTCAATCGAATGTGTTTTTTACATTCGATTGAAAGGGGTTTCGATTGAACATGGCTAAAATAGAGTTTTGGACAAAAGAGTTAATTTTTTTCATCCAAAAAAGTGTAACCAAATATTGTGGGTTCACCCTTCATCTTAATTGGATTGTAGTTCAAATTTTATTGTAAGGTAGTGAATCTTGTTTGAGGGTTGGAGCCTTCTGGGTTATTATATTTTGAGCAGTGAGCTCTAGGCAGTGTGCCTAAATGTATGTGCATTCCCCATTATAATATTTACACATACTACTACAAATTATCATCTTATTGTGGGTAGGTTCCCACCATGGTTTTCCCTTAACCGGGTCTTCTACGTCAAAATCTTGGTGTTATATGTGTTATTGTTATTATGTTTATCTTTATTATTGCTATAGTTGATCAGATCTAAAATTGTGCTTAAATTTTCTAATCCGGTGAAAACTGATTCACCCCTCCTCTCAGTTTTTCTTCATTGTTGTTTCCAACAAGTGGTATCAGAGCTAGATCCTTTGAAAGAAGCTTGGCTTCTTGAGGAGATCCTGGATGCTAGCCTATGTGTTCAAGAAAGAATGAACCAAATTCTACTGTTGAGATTAAGGATGTTGAACATAACATAAGAGATAAGGAAGAATTGTTGATTGCCTTGACTGATTCAGAGATGACTAATATGATGGGTTTTTAGTCTGCACATGAGATTTGAAAAAAGTTAGAGACCTTGTATGAAGGAGATGCACAAGTTAAAGTTTCTAAGTTGCATATTTTGAAAGGAAAGTATGAGACATTGAAGATGGGAGAAGATGAGAACTTAACATCCTTTATGGCTAAGGTGAATGAACTTGTTATGAACATCAAATGTGTTAGTGGAACCCTTGAAGAAGATAAGATTATTGCCAAGGTACTGAGATCTTTGCCTCTTGCTTACAAGCCTAAAGAGCTACTATTGATGAAATTTAGAGTGTGACTACTATGAAAAGAGACATGTTGGTTGGAAATCTTTCTACATTTGAGTTGAGTGAATTTGGAGAATCACATCGTAAATTTGAGACTACATTTAAAGCCTCTATCTCCAGGAAGCAAAAATATGATCTAGGAGAAAGTTCATGTAGGGTTTCCAAATATGA
The DNA here is from genome assembly GCF_030272615.1 of Cryptomeria japonica. Classification (NCBI taxonomy): domain Eukaryota; kingdom Viridiplantae; phylum Streptophyta; class Pinopsida; order Cupressales; family Cupressaceae; genus Cryptomeria; species Cryptomeria japonica. Next base: position 562,182,765 of record NC_081409.1, on the reverse strand, counting down.
GAGAGAGATGAGAGAGATGGAAGAACATGAAAGGGAGTTGGATGAGCTCAAAGCACATATTGCTCAGAGATTGCCTAAGGGAGCCAGTAATTATGATGGAAAGCTAACTTTGAAATATTTCTCTTGTAATAAGATAGAAAATTTTGCTTCTAGGTGCCGTGAAAGAATATCTAGACATGATAAGCATGATAAATTTGAAAGACATGATAGATCTGACAAGAATGATAGATATGAGAGGCATGATAAGTATGATAAGCCCTATAAGTCTAACCAGAAGTAATAATATCAAAGGAGATGTTATTATGCTGTCGATGAAGGTGTGACAAATGAAGAGTCTGAGATGGAATTCAGAAGATGAATTTGTATTTATTGCTATCAAGGAAGATGATCTGGTACTAGTGAATTCTACAAGCTGCATTGTTGAGGAGAAAGCTTTGGTTGCTAAGATAGAAGAGAAAGATGAATGGGTAATTGACAATGGTTATTCACATCTTATGATAGGTGATAAAAGAATTTGTGAATATGGAGAGGTATGATGATGGTATAGTGAGATTTGGAGATGATAAAGCTTGTGTTATTCATGGTAGAAGTTATATTTCTTTCAATGGTAAGCATAATACTGATGTTGTCTTATATGTTGAAGGTATGAAGTGTAATATTTGTGTTGGAAAGATGGTTGACAAGGGATATGATTTGTAATTCAAGAATAGTAAATGAAAGATTCTAAATGCCTCTGAAATAGAGATTGCATCAGGAACAAATACTAAAGGTAATATCTTTCACTTGAATGCCAGTGAGAAAATCTCTTTGATTTCTCAAATTGATGAAAGTTGGTTATGACATAGAAGGATGTGTCATGTTAATTTTGAATACATGATAAGGATAAGTTCTACTCAAGCTATTAGAGATTCGTCTTAAATTGTAAATCCTGCTAATATGGTGTGTAAAGAATGTCGTTTGGGAAAGTAAACAAGAACTTCATTCAAAAGTAAGTTGTATACATCTAATGGTTTATTGGATCTTGTGCATACTGATTTATATGGTCCCACAAGAGTGAGAAGCATGCATGCTGACAAATATTTCATGTTGCTGATTGTGACTACTTTAGAATGATGTGGGTTACTTTTCTAACCGGGAAATTTGAAGCAGTGGAGAAATTCAATATATTCAAAGCTATGGTGGAGACTGAGATAGGGTTGAATTTGAGGTGTCTGAGATCTGAAAAAGGAGAAGAATTCACATCAGGTGAGTTTTATACATTCTATGAGAGGAATGGAATTAGAAGATAGTTATATGCTCCTAGAATCTCTCAATAGAATAAAGTTGTTGAAAGGAAGAACAAAACCATTTTGGATGCTGTTAGGACTATGTTGATTGAAGGAAATGTTGCACAAACCTTTTGGAGAGAAGCTGTTAGCATAGCTGTTTACACATTCAATTGGGTGCATATTAAAGGTGATTCTCGTAAGACTCCTTATGAGCTATGGTTTGGTCATGTTCCTATGGTTATATCTTTTAGAGTTTTTGGAAGCAAATGTTATATCAAAAGAGATGAGGATATAGGGAAGTTTGATGCAAGATGTGATGAAGGAATCTTCTTGGGATATTCTACTAAGAGAAAGGCCTACCGGTGTTAAAATTAGAGATTGAAAAAGATAGTGGAAAGTGCAATTGTGAAGGTTGATGAATGCCATGGAAAGCAGATCTGAGCATGCAGATATGAGATTGATGATCAAGATGCTATTTCAAAGCCTGTGTAGATTGATATCTTAAAGTAGAATGCTCTGGTAGAGATAGGTAATCTGAATATTTCTGTTGATCATGAAGAAGTTTAAGAACCCAAGAATTAGAATAGTTACAAGACTTCGAGGTATGTGAAATTAAATCATTCACAAAATCAGATTATTGGTGATAAAAATAAAGGTGTGATGACTAGGAGAAGACTTGTTGCTGAAGAGATATGTTTTATTTCCAAGATATAACCTAAAGATGTTGCTGAAGCATGTAAGGATGAGAATTGGGTAAAAGCAATGGAAGAAGAGCTGAATCAAATTGAGAAGAATAATACTTTGGAGCTTTTTCTGAGACCTAAAGACAAGAATGTGATTGACACTAAGTGGGTGTTCCAAAATAAATTGAAATAAGCCAGTAAAGTGGTTAGAAACAAAGCAAGATTGGTATGTAAGGGATGTTCACAGATGGAAGATATTGATTATGAGGAGTCTTTTTCTTTGGTAGATAGAATTCAAGCTATTATATTGCTTCTTGCATATGTTGCTTACAAGAATTTCAAGGTATATCAGATGGATGTCAAGTCAGCCTTTTTGAATGGTGATTTGGAAGAGGAAGTTTACATTGAGAAACTAGATGGATTTTCATTATCAAATGAAGGAGACATGGTATGCAAATTAAAAAAAGAACTGTATGGATTGAAGCAAGCCCCTAGAGCCCAGTATGCTAGATTAGATAAGTACTCAATGAAGTTGGGATTTTATAAAGGTACTGATGATAGTAATCTATAGTTTAAGGTTGATAATGATAACATTTTGATTGTTGAAGTATTTGTTGATGACATTACTTTTGGACGAGATGATGAATTGAGTATGAAGTTTGCTAATGATATGCAAAAATAATTTGAGATTTCTATGATAAGTAAGATGAGATTATTTTTAGGATTATAGATTACACAAACCGACAAAGAAATTTTCATCTCAATCTAAGTATGTGAAGGAATTGTTGAAAAGGTTTGGGCTAGCTGATTCTAAGCCTGTTGGAACTCCTATGGTGACTGGATAAAAGTTGTCTAAGAATGACGAATCATAGAAAGTTAATAATACTTTGTATAGATCTATGATTGGTAGATTCTTGTACTTAACTCAAACTAGATTAGATATTATGCATGCTATTTGCCTTTGTGCTAGATTTCAAGTTGATCCTAAAGAAACTCATGTTACTGTTGTGAAGAGGATTTTCAGATACTTGAAGGGGATAGTTGATTATGGTTTATGGTATCCGAAGAATGATGATTTTATGCTATGTTCTTATACTGCTACTGATTGGGCAGGTGGTGTTGATGACCGGAAGGGCACTATCGATGGAGCTTTCTTTTTTGAGAACAAGTTGGTTTCATGGGTGAGTAAGAAACAAGATGCTATATATTTATCTACTGCTAAAGCTGAATACATTTCTGCTGCTAGCAACTATACTCAGGTAGTTTGGATTGAGCAGATGTTGAAGGATATTAGAGTTGTGTATGATGAGCCTATTTTTATATATTGTGATAATTCAAGTGCTATTAATATTTCAAAGAATCTGATACTGCATTCTAAAACAGAGAATATATCAATTAAGTATCATTTCTTGAGGTAGAAAGTCAGTGATGAAGAAGTCAAATTAGAGTATGCATCTACAAAGGATCAGATTGTAGATATTTTTACTAAGCCTTTGCTTATAGATACATTTGTTTATTTGAGAGATAAGTTAGGGGTCTTTTCCCCTCCTCATGAGAACTAGATTCATTGAGATGTATCAATCTGGTGGACTTTAGAGTCTCATCCTCTTATTTGGATTGATGAGTTGATGCTGCTACTCAGTCGGAGTAGTCAGCAGGTGGTTTGTGTTGGGAAAAATGGTGTCTCAACCTTGCATTTATGTGAGGTTACTATTTATAGTAAGTTTTCATTTGAGCACGAAATGGTGCGAAACTCTCCCTGAAGCTTCTGGTTGGCTAGATAAGCATTCTGGTAAAGTTGCGTCGCAAGGTCACAGCTGGTTTTGAAGATATTAAAGTTTTTGTCTTGGAGGGGTGCAATAAAATGTTTAAACTTAATTTTGGGGACTTTAGAGGCTCCGAAACGCCTTGAAAAGTTGTCGTAACCGGCGAAGCGGGTTACGAGGTGATAGAGCACTTCACGAGCTTTCCGGCGCTTCAAACGGTTCGTCAATCGGACACCCGGTTCTCAAGTTATGGCCTCCGGAAGTTTGTACTCCTGAAATAGGAAAAATAATTTGTATCGAATACATAAATGAGCTGTAAAAGGGAGCGACACGTGTTGATGTGTGCTTTAACATGTCATAGAAGGGAGATAAGGTCGGCTACACCTTATTGGGTGGTTTTAGCCCATGGTTTTGTAATACCGTTTGACGGTTTCTTGTATTGTATCTCCTATTTATGAGGTGTGTGAGATAGAGGTTGTGTGTAAGAGTCTTATGGCTATTGAGTTGCCTCTGAATCTCTGATTAGTGCTACTCCTGCGAAGAGCTTGCTCTGCAAGTATTTTGTAATCTGTTTTTGATTGCTGAATAAAATATTGAGCTGCTTTTGGAGGGTGGGGTTTTTTCTCCCGAAAGGGTTTTCCCCACGTAAATCATTGTGTTGTGGTATGAATGTTATTATATCTATTTCTATTTTCTGTAACTGTTGTAACGATCTGAAAAAGTTTTGCATTACTCTCCTCTCAAGGTTAGTGTAGGAAGTTGTTTCCGCTACTTAACTTCCTTACAAGTGGTATCAGAGCCTGATCACCTTTGGTTTCAATTGTGGGCAGTTGGGTTTTTTGAACTAATCCAGATTTGAGTGGGAGCTTGTGCAGAAGACACTTTTTGATCCTATTGCAGGAATATTCAGATGGCGAGTTCATCAGGGAGAATAGAGGTGGAGAAATTTAATGGAAGTAATTTTGAGATGTGGAAGCTGAAGATGGAAGATCTGCTAATAGATCGAGATCTTTGGGATGCTGTTGATGCGAATGTCCAAAGGCCCTCAGATCCTACTACGGCAACTCAGTATGATGTTATGGACCGAAAAGCCAAGGGTCTAATCAGACTGTGCCTGGCAGACTCTGTTCTAATCAATGTCCATGAAGAGAACTCTACAAAGAAGCTATGGACTAAGCTTGGTGAGATGTATCAAGTGAAATCTTTATTAAATCAAATTTTCTTAAGAAAGAAATTGTATTCCTTGAAGATGGAAGAGGGTGGACGAATTGCAGACCACCTAGAAGCATTCAATATGATTGTGGCTCAATTAGTATCTGTCGGTGTTAAGATGGACAAGGAGGAGAAATGTCAGATCTTGCTTTGTTCTTTGCCTGATTCGTGGGATTCTCTTGTTATGGCTATCGGTAGTACTTCTGTTGTTTTGAAATCTGAAGATGTGGTGGGTGCCCTACTCGGTGAAGAGATGCGAAGGAAGGTATCCATCAGTTCAAAGGAAGCCCTAACTGTTCGTGGAAGACCTAAGGAGAAAGGCAAAGTCCAAATCCAAAGGGAGATCGAAATCTCCTGGAAAGTCCAAAGTCATTTGCTAGAATTGCGGTAAACCGGGTCACATCCGTAAGGACTGCAAAGAAGAAAAGAAGAAGAAAAAGAAAAAGTTCGATTCTGATTCTGAGTCCGACAAGGAAGATGGCGATGCATTTATTGCGGCTTTGGCAACTCATGCAGGTAATGATGCCTGGCTAATTGACTCAGGTGCATCTTTTCATATGACTTCCAATAGAGATTGGTTTTCTGAATATGAAGGATTTAATGGAGGTAAGGTGTACTTGGGTGATGATTCACATCTAGACATTGTTGGTCGAGGTAAGGTTAGAATCAGGTTTTCTGATGGTAGAATAAAAAGGATTAATGGTGTGCTGCATATCCCTGGATTAAAATGAAACCTGTTATCTGTGAGCAAACTGATAGATGCGGGTGTGCAGGTAGTCTTTTCTGAAGCAGGATGTAAGATGATTAAGGGTGCTATGGTAGTTGCTAGAGGTGTCAGGTTTGGCACTTTGTATAAGCTTGAAGCATACACTGTTGAGTGTAATAGCACTTCTGTAAAAAGTAAATCTGCAGATACTTCACTGGAAGATTTGAAGGTTTCACCTTCAGCAGATGGAAATGGTTTTTGGGTACCTAAGGGTGCTCTTTCGTCTGAAGCAAAGTTACCTGCAGAGAAGACTATGTTATGGCACCAGAGACTTGGCCACATTGGAGAAAAGGGTCTAAGGACCTTGAAAAATAAAAACCTTGTTGAAGGTTTGAATGACTGTAACCTTGACTTTGATTTCTATGAGCATTGCATTTATGGAAAACAAAACCGCGTTCAGTTTTACTCGAGTTCTCATAAAACTTGTGGTGTTTTGGATCTTATCCATTCTGATGTGTTTGGTCCAGTAGATGTCTCTTCGATTGGAAAATCCACATATTATGTTTCATTTATTGATGATTTTAGTAGAAGGACATGGGTATATTTTCTAAAGAGTAAATCTGAAGTTTTTAGTCATTTTAAAGAATTTAAAGCAATGGTTGAGTTGCAGACTGGAAAGAAAATAAAATGTTTGAGAACTGATAATGGCGGTGAGTTTTGCTCTAATGATTTTGATAGATTCTGTAAAGACTGTGGAATTAATAGGCAGAAGACAACTCCGTATTCTCCACAGCAGAATGGAGTTGCAGAAAGAATGAACAGGACACTGATGGAGAAGGCTAGGAGTATGTTGAGTGGTGCTGGTCTCGAACAAAAGTTTTGGGCTGAAGCTGTTGCCACTGCTTGCTAGCTGATTAACAGGTCTCCTACATCAGCTCTTGTTGATAAAACGCCTATGGAAGCATGGTCAGGTCACAAGCCTTCATTGAGACATCTTAGAGTTTTTGGTTGCGAGGCATATGCACATGTGCCAAAGGAGAAGCGAACAAAGTTGGAGAACAAGGCTGTGAAATGTATCTTCATCGGGTATAGTTATGGTGTGAAAGGATACAAGCTTTGGGACCCTGTTGCACAAAAGGTAATTCACAGTAGAAGTGTTATTTTTAGAGAAATTAAGTCTCCTTCTGTTACATTGCAGCCAGAACAGACTAAAAAAGAAGATGTGATTCAACTTCCTTCTACACCTGAAAGAGTTGAATCGAGACCCCTAGATAGGCAAGAATTTGAGGAGAGCTCGTCTAGCTCTGAATCTTCAGAAGAGGAGGAAGAACCTCCAACTCAGCTTGTTCGAAGGTCTACAAGACATAGACAACCACCTGAAAGGTATTCACCTGATGATTGGAGATGTATTTTTGCTCTGAATACTAGTGTGGATGAACCAAAATCTGTAGAAGAGGCATTAGGTATGAATGATGCAGAATCCTGGAAGATTGCTATGGAGGAAGAAATGGCAGCTTTGAAAAAGAATGATACATGGGATCTTGTACCATTGCCTGAAGGACGAAAACCTGTTGGTTGTAAATGGGTGTTCAAGAAAAAGATTGGTTCAGATGGAAGCATTGAGAAGTATAAAGCAAGGTTAGTTGCGAAAGGCTACTCTCAGGTCGAGGGTGTTGATTACGGTGAGATATTTTCTCCTGTTGCAAAAATGACGTCCATTAGATTTTTGCTTTCTATTGCTACTGCTTATGATTTAGAGGTTGAGCAAATGGATGTGAAAACTGCTTTCCTTCATGGTGATTTGGAGGAAGATATTTATATGACACAGCCGGAGCACTATGTGGTGAAAGGCAAAAGTAATTTGGTCTGTAAATTGAAGAAATCTTTGTATGGCCTCAAACAAAGTCCTAGGATGTGGTACCAGAAATTTGATACATATGTGTTGAGTTTGGGATTTGAACGTTCTAAATCAGATCACTGTGTTTATTATAAATCTTATGGTGATCATTTCTTATTCATTGCATTGTATGTTGATGATATGTTATTCATTGGTAAAGGGAAAGGTATGATTTCAGAACTGAAGTCTCAGCTCGCTGCTAAATTTGAAATGAAAGATCTTGGTGCAGCAAAGCACATTCTTGGGATGGAAATTAGAAGAGATAGGGTGAACAGAAAGCTATGGCTAGGCCAAAGTAAGTATGTGAATTCAGTGTTACAGAGGTTCAACATGCAGAATTGTAGACCATTGAGTGTTCCTTTTACAGTTGGAACGAAACTATCTGTTTCAGATTGTCCTACATCCCCATTGGAGATGGAAGACATGAGCAGAGTGCCTTACTAGAGTGCGGTTGGAAGCTTGATGTATGCTATGGTCTGTACTAGACCAGACATTGCCCAAGCAGTGGGAGTACTTTCTAGATATATGTCTAATCCTGGTAGAGTTCATTGGGATGCAGTCAAAAGAGTCTTCAGATATTTGAAGGGTACTTCAGAGTATTCTTTGTGTTATCATGGTAATTCAGTTGGAGACATGACTTCCCTTGATATCCATGGTTATGTGGATTCAGATTGGGCAGGTGATATTGATAGCAGAAGATCCACCAGTGCTTATGTGTTTACTTTGTTTGGTGGTGCAATTAGTTGGATGAGTAAGCGACAGGCTGTGGTTGCTTTATCCACTACTGAAGCAGAGTATATGGCAGCTACTCATGCTTGTAAAGAGGCCATTTGGCTTAAGAGACTGTGTTCGGATATTGGAATAAAACAAGGTATAGTGACAGTTTACTGTGACAGTCAGAGTGCAATTAGCCTAGCTAAGAACCCGACATTTCATGCCCGGACCAAACATATTGATGTTCAGTATCATTTTGTTAGAGATATGGTCGAAGATGGTAGGGTGAAGCTAGTTAAGGTGGACACTTTGATGAATGTTGCAGATGCTTTAACTAAGGCTATGAGCACAGAGAAGTTCAGATGGTGTTCAGAGTCTATGGGCCTTATGGCCCCTAGCAATTGATTTATTGTGTTGACATTCCCTTCCGCTCATGCAAGGTGTTCGACAAGTGGGAGATTTGTTGGGAAAAATGGTGTCTCAACCTTGCATTTATGTGAGGTTACTATTTATAGTAAGTTTTCATTTGAGCATGAAATGGTGCGAAACTCTCCCTGAAGCTTCTTGTTGGCTAGATAAGCATTCTGGTAAAGTTGCGTCGCAAGGTCACAGCTGGTTTTGAAGATATTAAAGTTTTTGTCTTGGAGGGGTGCAATAAAATGTTTAAACTTAATTTTGGGGACTTTAGAGGCTCCGAAACGCCCTGAAAAGTTGTCGTAACCGGCGAAGCGGGTTACGAGGTGATAGAGCACTTCACGAGCTTTCCGGCGCTTCAAACGGTTCGTCAATCGGACACCCGGTTCTCAAGTTATGGCCTCCGGAAGTTTGTACTCCTGAAATAGGAAAAATAATTTGTATCGAATACATAAATGAGCTGTAAAAGGGAGCGACACGTGTTGATGTGTGCTTTAACATGTCATAGAAGGGAGATAAGGTCGGCTACACCTTATTGGGTGGTTTTAGCCCATGGTTTTGTAATACCGTTTGACGGTTTCTTGTATTGTATCTCCTATTTATGAGGTGTGTGAGATAGAGGTTGTGTGTAAGAGTCTTATGGCTATTGAGTTGCCTCTGAATCTCTGATTAGTGCTACTCCTGCGAAGAGCTTGCTCTGCAAGTATTTTGTAATCTGTTTTTGATTGCTGAATAAAATATTGAGCTGCTTTTGGAGGGTGGGGTTTTTTCTCCCGAAAGGGTTTTCCCCACGTAAATCATTGTGTTGTGGTATGAATGTTATTATATCTATTTCTATTTTCTGTAACTGTTGTAACGATCTGAAAAAGTTTTGCATTACTCTCCTCTCAAGGTTAGTGTAGGAAGTTGTTTCCGCTACTTAACTTCCTTACAGTTTGGATGTTTAGTTGTGAGTTTATCCTAAGGGGGAGAGATTTTCCTTCTTAGAGGGAGTGAAGCATGATTTTCATTTTGCCTTTGGCATTGTTGTCAAAGGGAGAGAGAAGCATGTGAAAAAATCCCTTATTTTTGGAGCTTTGTGTGCATGATTTTAGGGGTAGTTTGCTAGTGTTAATCTATTCCTTTGCATTGATTGTTTTTCACATTAATATGTTGCCATCAATAGCAAAGGGGGAGATTGTTGGATATTGCTGATGCTAGGATATGTTGTTGTCATTGATGCCAACATATTCTAGGTGTTTTGGTGTTGCAGAGAATTGGTTTGGTGATCCGGTGTCTACAATGAGTTGATTTGGTTGGTTTATTTGTTTTCTATGCTGAATCAACTAGAGATACTTCATTCTTTATTGATTCTGTGATGTTATGTGGTGATTTTATTGAGATGTGGATTCTAGTATGGAGATTGGTATTCAATATTGCAGTATTCTGATGATTGACCCATTGTGCTATGGTATGATTATATCTTTGGTTGCAGATTCAGGAGAGTGTTTGGGATGTTCTTGTGTATCTTCAATTCAGATGGTTCATTATTTGGTGCTCCACAAGCTATCCTTTTTATCCAAGTTGCTGTTGTTGATTATTCTTGAGTGTTACCGTGTTGATCAATGAAGATTTGATTAAGTGGTGTTGGTGCAGCTATTACGGATGGTTATAGTGTGATTGTTGGTATATCCTGATAGTGTCTTATTTGTTTTTGTGGGCCACATTGATTATATTGTGTGTTCTTGAAGATCTTATGGGTCTGATGATATTCTTCATGTTATGTGGTATTTTTAGTGGTGTAGCATGTTGTGGTTGATCTTTGTGAGGTCCTACTCCAAGCCGTCATAGCATTGCAGCTATTTTTCATGTTGGACCTATTATTGATACTTTATTTTGATGCATTATGGATATAGATTCTATATGATCTAGTGATTGGATACCATTGAGATGGTGTATGTCATTTATTTCTGATTTGCAGTACTTTATTTATGATGTTAGAAATTATGGATGCATGCCTTATGAATGATCGAATTTCATGATGATTATGATGATGCCATTGAGTAAATTATTTTATGTGGATTTTATTGGATAAATGGTATTTGATTGTTATGATTTAAGTTGCATGCAAAGTGTTTGAATTATATCCTTTTCATATATTAATATTGCATGTGATTATTTGGGATTACTAATGTGCAAAGTGAGTTGTGTAGGAAAACTAATCCATGTGACCAAAGAAACTATTTAGATAATCAAGCTAAACCTATGTGTGTTTGTGAAGCCAAGGGTTGTCTATTTGGAGAGACAACACCTCGTGTGTAATGTGTTTTATTTGTAAATGTGAATGCTTGAATGTGTCTTTATATTGAACTTGTTAAATTTGTTAATTCCAAAAAGGGACATTGCCATGTGTATTTAAGTATTGTGTATTTTTATAGTGTCACTTGACACTTGTGTTGTGAAGTGAGTTGGCAGTGACATGTCCCTTGGAGGGAATTTGTATAACCAATGCATTTTTTAAAATATCTTAGTATGGTCCCAAGAAAGTCTTGGATAGAGAGCCATTAGAAAGGTCAACTCAAGTTTCACCCATTGGTAAACTTTAGGTGAGTTTCTAGAGGGTCCAACTAACTCCTAAGGTTAGGTTATGGGTACTTTTAAAGGTCCATATGTTATGCCTATGGGTAAAGGTCAATTTTAACCATGTGTCTACTCACATGTGACTATCAAGTCACCTCAAAAGTTGATTTTTCCAAGATGGCCGAAATTCAACTTTTGAGGATTTCTCCTAGGTTAGACATCCTTCCAATTGAGTGATAGTTGCTCTTCCCCATTTTTCTTTTACCTTTTTGGGTTGCCTTTTTTAGAGAGCCTGTAAGAGGTTGGGAAGACCAACCTATGAAATCTCACACCCTTTCTAAGAGGTTAGAAAGTGTGATAAGTGTCTACTCAGGGAAGGGATTCAAACTTAGGATTTTGATCACCCACTCTCTATTTTTGGAGATTTAGAATTCTTGTAGAAGTTTTGGTTTTTGAGTTGCATTTTCTAAGTTTTGGGAGGAAAAAGAATAGTGTATTGGGCAGCTCTCCTTCAACCTCTCCTCATTCCATTTGCAGGATTAAGGTTGGTAGAATTTCATTCTTATAAATTGCTTTTATTGTCATTGTGAAGGAAAGAATGTATATGCTTTTTGCTTGTTGTTTATGGAGATTGGGAAGTTCATTTTTGAGTTCTTCCTTGTGTTCTTTTTATGTGTTGTTTGGTTATGTATTTTGGTGTTTTCAAGGCCATAATCACCCTTGGGAGGGTAGAGTAGCCTTGGGGGTAAAGGGCTGCTTGGTAGCCTAAGAGTGTAGGGACTTTCTTCTTGGAAGAGAGATACATAAGGGTTATGGGACCCTTGCTACAGTGTATTTTTATGTTTATGCAAAGGGGGTCATAAGGGGAGATATGGGCTTGTATGCCATGGGGGAAATAAGGTTATTTTGGGATAAGTATGTGAATTGTGGTGGTTCTACTTTGGTAGCCTTGTAAAGGCATTGTGCTCTCCTTATTGCAGATCTCCTCTAGGTACTTGGTCCACCTTCACCCCACAAAAGAAATAGTCACTTGGTGACTTTGTTTATCCTTGGGCTAAGAGTTCAAGTGTTGTTTAGTCTCTTCTTGTTTTGTGTTTGAGATGTTTGTAACCCATTTAGCCTTGGTTCTCTTAGCTCAGGGGTGGCTTTATGTAAGCCTAGGTTGGGAGCTGAGCCTCCATGGTCACAACCTACAAAATTTATTTGCATGTTTACTTGGGAATAAAGGATGGAGAAAAGTCAAGCTTGGAAGTTCCTATTTGATGCATTTGAGATTCAAAGAAAAGAAAAATGTAGTTTGACAAGTCCTCATTTTGTAGAAATGAAGAGGCTTGAGTTTGTAACCTACTTATTATTGTGTAAAGGAAACAAAAAAATGTATATTTACTTAAGTATATTCATTGCAAAGAAATTAAAAAGAAGCATTTGAGTTTATTTCAACATTGTTATTTATTACTTGAAATAAATTAGGAATGGTAACCTTGTTTTGTGTTTTACTAGCTATTAAAAAAAAAAATGCATGTTAAAATGAAAAAGTTAGAAAAACATTTAAGTTATATCATTTATTTAATCTTATTTTTTCTGCAATGTGTATGTTAGTTGTATAGTTGTTAATAGCAAAGAAATATTTATTTCTATCTATAGTTTAAACAAAAATAAATATACTTGTTAAGAGTTAGTTTTAATCTTTTTCAATATTTGCATCTTGCTGTTTGAAACAAGAAGTACTTATTATTGAGCATTCAATTTTGTTTACTATATATATATATATATATATATATATATATATATATATATATATATATATATATATATATATATATATATATATATATGCTTGGAAATCAAATGCTATTGCAATATAGTCTACTCTGGAAAATACCTTTGCACAGTAATTAAATGTAGATAAATGCATATTCAACACATAAATAAATGCTACTGGTTAATAAAATAAACTTGCTTACACTAAAAGTATTTGCTGTAGATTTATATATATATATATATATGTAATTCTAATGCTTGCCTAGTAACTAAGTTGCTATATATACCTCCATGAAATAGAAGCTCTAGATTTTTAACTGAGAGTGTATACCTATATATATATATATTATATTTAAAATGATTTTAATAAAATAATGTAATGGTAAATAAGATGCTTGAAAAATTAGAACATAGTATATATAATCTATGCAATATATATATGTGTGTGTGTGTGTGTGTGTGTGTGTGTGTGTGTGTGTGTGTGTACATATACATATATATATATTAAAAATCGAAACCCTGGAAATTAATCATGCAAATTAAAGAAAGAAAATTTATTAGTCTCTGGAATTTTATGTTGGGGTCGGATTGGGGCACGGCAGCCATGACCAAGGGCCATGACCCACAGTCGCGGGTGACCACAACAGTGGGCCGCGACCCATAGTTGCGGGCAACCATGACTGTGACCGCCACCCCTAGTCGCAGGCCTCCACGAATGTGGGCCGCGACCCACAACCATGGTGGCCACAGCTGTGAGCTTGCACCCGCCGCCCTCTGCTCCATTCTCCCCGCCTCAACAACCTTGTGCCATCCCTTGGGTAGCTTCGCCCCTGCAAGCGGCTGCTGTCACCCATTCCATAGACCTGCACACACACACACACCATAAAATAAAAATAGTCAGTAGTTAAAAAAAAAAACCCTAACACAACTTCGGGTTAGGGTTAGTAAATAACAAAAGAAAACATAAAGATATATAAAAAAAAACCCTAGTTAGGGTTTGATAGAAAAGAAAAGAGTAATAAAATAAGTTTTTTTGGGGGGAATTTTCCCATTATTAATAATGAAATTTTTTTATTGTATGGGGAATGATTTACAAATTTTTATTAAAAGGTTACTTGATTTTATATAAGTATTATGAGGTTTTAATTTCTTAGTTGGACTATATTATCTCATATATATATATATATATATATATATATATATATATATATATATATATATATATATATATATATATATATATATATATATATATATATATATATATATATATATATATATATATATATATACATACAAGTATATATATGCATATGTTTAATTTATTTTTATTAACATTTATTAATGGATATTATATAAAGTAAAATGATTAATTTTAGGCTAAAGGGGTAAATTATTGTCGAATATTAATATTTAATATTTAATATTTAAGGGGGATTTATTTCAACATTAATGTGGACTTATTGGCTAGGAAATTATTATATTTGATTTAGTTAACTTTAATAGGCGAATTTAAAAAGAGTACTTACTTTTGCTCAATTAATTTTTTTGAATACAATGAAATATGTATTAACAATCATTTTAATTAGTATCAAAAGTAATTAAATACTATTAGGGATGATTATTACCTCTTGATTAATAATTGAAGAATTATTTGGGTAAATTAATTAATTAATTAATAAAGTTGTGATGACTCCTTAGGAAAAAATATTTCAATGTTAAAGATGTAAACGCTATAATGGTTGAATTAATTAAATTAACTTTAGGAACCCATTGTTTTAATGCATGAGCTAACCCTTAGGGTAAATAGATTTAGTTATCACATCTTTTATCGAAGATCATCTAGTATTTTTGTGTTGTTAAAAAATAAAAAATAAAAGATTGTTGTGTTTTTTCCCAAAAGTTTGGGCATGACATTTTGGTATTAGAGCAAGGTTTCCAACATTAGGAACCTTTCTCCATTATGTTTCGCTTTAGTTAATATTTTTTTTAAAAAATTATTTATTTATTTAATTATTTTATTCTATTTTATTTCTCATGAAGGATGCCTCTGATTACGCGACAAGCTCATAGGCGCGGTAGGGGTCCTAGACATGCTCGCATCGCATGCGAAGATGTTGTACGAGAAGAGTCAGTTCCAGAAGGGAATCATGAAGCTCCTCTCGAACAACCGATTGACCCTAACCGAGACATTTTGGTTGCACTTTAGAATCTGATAGGAATAGTTCAAGATAGACTCCTAACAGTAGATTGTCAGCCAAAACACCAGATTTTTGAGAGTCATAGATCAACAGCTAGGGAGCGGAGTAGGAGTCCACCTCCTAACCATATAGAGGGTCAAGCCGAGCATGAGCCTGAGTCAGTCAATTGACCTGAACCACCTCCAGTTGTGGCACTAGTAATTTTAGAGAGAGCACCCCGTGATCCTGGGGATCAGATCAGAGAACTTTTACGCCTTCAACTACCATTGTTTGCAGGATCTACTGATGGGGTAGAGGCCGAGTCTTGGCTATTGAGTCTAGAAAGGTGCTTCAGATTGCATCCCTATGAGAGAAATTTGATGGCATGATTTTCTATTCACCTTTTGAGAGGGACAACTTCCACATGGTGGAGGCAGGAGGAGTATAAGAATGACATAGTTGTAGACACCATCACTTGGGACACCTTTATGGAGAGATTCAAAGACAAATACCTATCAGATCGCTTTAGGCAACGCATAATAGATGAGTTTCATGACCTTCAATGGAAGGGTCTTTTAGTGTCTTAGTATGACAGCAAGTTCTTTGAGCTCTTACCCTATGTTGACTACCTGAAGGATGAGAAACTACTCATCAACCAGTTTATTAGAGGATCAAATGTCGATATGGAAGGACTAGCTAGGATGGCAGCTCCAGGAAGCCTTCGGGTTGCCATGGAGAAGGCCTTGCTATCAAAGAAGATTCAGGGTAGACCTCTAGACACGTGAGATCGGTATCAGAATCAAAATCCTATACCTCAGTCTTTTGGGTTTGAGAAACTCCATTGGAAGGGTAATCACAGACATTCATCGAGGTCCTTCAAACCCCCTCCTCCACAACAACCACAATACAATCAGAGGTAAAGGTCTCCATTGGATCAGCAGGGATTTAATCCCAAGCAATGGCAGACACAGGGTCCTAGTCGTGATTAGTGACCACAAGCGTGGACTCAACAATCCTCTAGGGGTGGTTACAATGGATTGAGCATGACAGGAGGACAAGCATACTCTAGGCCATAGGGTTTTCAGTTTCGGACACGTGGTGCTTGTTTCACTTGTGGGGCCATGAGACACATGGCAAGAGAGTGCCCACATGGTTAGATGGTAGGTAGTCAATGGATGGTAGGTTCAGAACCTACAGTTGGGGACATGGGTAAGTCCCATAGAGTTTTCACAACAGTTGACAACCACTAAGCTGAGCATCAGGCCACAGTCATAGAGGCCACATGTATGATCAGAGGTAGTAGTGTTACTATCTTGTTTGATTTAGGAGCTACAGATTCTTTTATATCTCCATTGGTTGTGGAGCGTTGTGGGCTAGTGGCAACTAGGAAAGATGTTATTTGGGAAGTGGAGTTAGATTCAGGAGCTAGAGTGTCCATTGAATCAGTGGTTAGGGATTGTCAACTTTAGATTGGAAGTACAACCACCATAGTAGACCTTTGAGTCACACCACTAGGATCTTATGGCATTGTTCTTGGCATGGATTGGCTATATGCCCACAAAGCCAAGATGGACTGTCACCAGAAAAAGATTGAGTGTGTGGATGATCATGGTAATTCCATAGTAATTTCAGGGATTTAGAGACCTATATCACTTCATATGATTTCCGCTATGCAGCTTAAGCGGAGCATGAAAAAGAGATGCTAGTTATTTGCCATCACCATTAGTGATAGAGAAGAAGAGGATTAGAAGGAACCATCACTTGATGATCATCCTATCCTTAAGGGATTTGCAAACATATTTCCTTTCGAGCTACTTGGTATGCCACCTCGTAGAGAGATTGATTTTCACATAGATCTTGTACCAGGAGCTAAGCTAGTTTTGAGCGCACCATATAGGATGACCACTAATGAGCTTAATGAGCTCAAGATGCAGCTTGAGGAACTTTTAGAGAAATTTCACATTCATCCTAGTGTCTCCCCTTGGGGCGCACCAGTCATCTTCGCAAAGAAGAAGGATGGATCCCTTTGGTTGTGTATGGATTACTGATAGTTGAAAAAAGTGACCATCAAGAACCGATACCCTTTGCCCAGGATCAATGACTTATTTGATCAACTTTAGGGTGCCAAAGTATTTTATAAGATAGATATGAATTCAGGGTACCATCAATTGAGGATAGTAGAGAGAGATATCCACAAGACCGCTTTTCATACTAGGTATGGCCACTATGAGTTCATCGTAGTTCCATTTGGTCTTATGAATGCTCCAGCTATATTCATGAGTTTCATGAATGGGGTATTCTGCACTTTACTTAACTAATTTGTGATTGTGTTCCTTGATGACATATTGATATATTCTCAGAATGAGAAGGAGCATGAGGAGCATTTGAGATAGGTATTGCAGTGCTTGAGAGATAATCATTTGTATGGCAGTTTGTCGAAGTGTGAATTCTTTAGATCAGAGGTCAGATATCTAGGGCATGTCATATCCGGTGATGGGATCTCAGTTGACCCATTGAAGATCAGAGCTATTATGGATTGGCCAGCACCAACTAGTGTGACAGAAATCAGGAGTTTCATGGGTCTACCAGATTATTACAGATGCTTCATTGAGGGGTTCTCTAGGGTTGCACATCCTATTACATCTCTTTAGCGAAAGGGAAAGAAATTCGAGTGGACAGAAAAGTGTGAGAGGGCTTTTTAGGAACTTAAAAAGGCACTTACTAGTGCACCTATTCTTGTTGTGCCAGATCCCTCAGCCGATTTCATGGTATGTGCAGATGCTTCCTTGGATGGTTTAGGAGTAGTCCTTATGTAGGATGGTCGAGCTATAGCGTATGAGTCTAGAAAACTTAAGACTCATGTGCTTAACTACCCTACTCATGAACTTGAGCTTGCGGCAGTGGTGCACACACTTGTGAGTTGGAGACACTTTATTTTGGGTCATCGTTGTGAGCTTCATTCAAATCATCAGAGCTTGTAGTACATATTTACTCAGCCTAATCTTAATGCTTGTCAGAGAAGATGGATGGAGTTTTTATGTGAGTATGATTTTGATGCTCACTATATCCAGGGAAAGAAAACATAGTTGTAGATGCCTTGAGTAAGAGACGTCATGAGATATGTTCCATGTCTATAGACACAGATTTGAGAGATCACATATTGCAGTAGTTGCCTGAGGATGAGTGGCATGCCAGGTAGTGTGATCTTAGGAGACCCTGGAAGGGAAGTATGTAGACTATTCATTAGAGTCCGATGGACTACTATGCCATAGTGGGTGCATCTATGTACCTTCTTTCAGAAGGTTGCGTGATTTCATTGTGATGGAGGCTCATAGAGCTCCTTATGCAGCACATCCCGGAGTTAAGAAGATGCACGCAGATTTGAGACAATTATATCATTGGCCAGGTATGTAGCAACTCATTACTGTACTAGTAGCCCGATGCCTTGAGTGCCAAAGAGTCAAGGTGGAGCACTGCCATCCAGGTGGGTTACTCCAATCTCATGCGATACCAGAGTGGAAGTGGGATACTATATCAATGAATTTCATCATTGGTCTTCCTATGCCATGATGTCATCATGATGCCATCGTGGTGACAGTCGACAAGTTGACCAAAGTGGTCCACTTATCACTAGTTTGGACTACCTTCATAGCACCTAGTGGCACAGGTATTCTTACGGAATATTGTCAGTCTTCATGGTGTTCCATGCAAGATTATTTCAGATAGAGATTCCCTCTTCACTTCTTCCTTTTGGAGCGTTGCAGGAAGAAATGGGTACCAAGCTCAACTTTAGCACAACCTATCATCTAGAAATGGATGAACAGACAAAGAGGGTGAACTAGGTGTTAGAAGATATGCTCTGTATGTATGTCATGGATCATCAAACCTGATGGGAAGAGTACCTTCCTTTGGTAGAGTTTGCCTATAATAATGGGCATCGCACTTCTTTGACGATGTCACCTTTTCAGGCTTTATACAACAGACCATGTAGGATACCTTTGAGTTGGGACCACATTGAGGATAAAGTAGCTATTGGTCCTGAGATAGTTTGAGATATGGAGTAGTAGGTGGATTTGATTAGACAGTGCCTTAGAGAGGCACAAGATAGACATAAGAAGTATGCATACGTGAAGAGGATAAACCATAGCTTCATGGTTGGGGACAGAGTCTTCTTGAGAGTGTGACCACATAAAAGTCCAATCCATTATGGAAAGGGATCTAAGATCGCACCTCGCTTTGTTGGACCATTTGAGATCCTTGAGAGGATAGGACCAATTGCATACCGTCTAGATTTTCCACCTAGCCTGTCATGCATCCATGATGTGTTTCATGTGTCAGCATTGAGGAAGTATATTTATGATGAGTCTCATATTCTAGATTGGGATGCCTTGCAGGTGGAGTCAGATAGGCAGTTGGCTTTGGAGCCTATTCACATTTTGGCTCGCCGGACACTGGCTCTTTGAGGTCGAGAGTTGGACTAGGTTAGGGTCCAGTGGGATTGTTATGATGAGGTTACAACATCATGGGAAGATGCAACACGGATGAGATCTCAGTACCCCCATCTTTTTGATGAACTCTAGGAGGAAGTTCATGCCTATAGGGGGAGGGTGTGAGGCCCTACCCTGAGCCATCATAGCATTGCAACTATTTTTCATGTTGGACCTATTATTGATACTTTATTTTGATGCATTATGGATATAGATTCTATATGATCCAGTGATTGGATAACATTGAGATGGTGTATGCCATTTATTTTTGATTTGTAGTACTTTATTTATGATGTTAGAAATTATGGATGCATGCCTTATAAATGATTGAATTTCATGATGATTATGAGGATGCCATTGAGTAAATTATTTTATGTGGATTTTATTGGATAATTGGTATTTGATTGTTATGATTTAAATTGTATGCAAAGTGTCTAAATTATATCCTTTTCATATATTAATATTGCATGTGACTATTTGGGATTACTAATGTGCAAAGTGAGTTGTGCAGGAAAACTAATCCATGTGACCATGTAAACTATTCCGAGAATCAAGCTACACGTATGTGCGTTTGTAAAGCCAAGGGTTGTCTATTTGGAGAGACAACACCTCATGTGTAATGTGTTTTATTTGTAAATGTGAATGCTTGAATGAGTGTTTAAATTGAATTTTTTAAACTTGTTAATTCAAAAAGGGGACATTGCCATGTGTATTTAAGTATTGTGTATTTTTATGTTGTCACTTGACACTTGTGTTGTGAAGTGAGTTGGCAGTGACATGTCCCTTGGAGGGAATTTGTATAACCATTGCATTTTTCAAAATTGCTTAGTATGGTCCCAAGAAAGTCTTGGATAGAGAGCCATTAGAAAGGTCAACTCAAGTTTCACCTATAGGTAAACTTTAGGTGAGTTTCTAGAGGGTCAAACTAACTCCTAAGGTTAGGTTAGGGGTATTTTTAAAAGTCCATATGTTATACCTATGGGTAAAGGCCAATTTTAACCATGTGTCTACTCACATGTGACTGTAAAGTCACCTCAAAAGTTGAGTTTTCCAAGATGGCCGAAATTCAACTTTTGAGGATTTCTCTCAGGTTAGACAACCTTCCAATTGAGTGTTAGTTGCTCTTCCCCATTTTTCTTTTACCTTTTTGGGTTGCCTTTTTAGAGAGCTTGTAAGAGGTTGGGAAGACCAACCTATGGAATCTCACACCCTTTCCAAGGGGTTGGAAAGTGTGAGAAAAGTCTACTTAGGGAAGAGATTCAAACTTAGGATTTTGATCACCCACTCTCTATTTTTGGAGACTTAGAATTCTTGTTGAAGTTTTGGTTTTTGAGTTGCATTTTCTAAGTTTTGAGAGGAAAAAGAATAGTGTATTGGGAAGCTCTCGTTCAACCTCTCCTCATTCCATTTGCAGGATTAAGGTTGGTAGAATTTCATTCTTATAAATTGCTTTTATTGTCACTGTGAAGGAAAGAATGTATATGCTTTTTGCTTGTTGTTTATGTAGATTGGGAAGTTCATTTTTGAGTTCTTCCTTGTGTTCTTTTTATGTGTTGTTTGGTTATGTATTTTGGTATTTTCAAGGCCATACTCACCCTTGGGAGGGTAGAGTATCCTTGGGGGTGAAGGGTTTCTTGACAATCTAAGAGTGTAGAGACTCTCTTCTTGGAAGAGAGAGATACACAAGGGTTATGGGACCCTTGTTGCATTGTATTTTTATATTTATGCAAAGGGGGTCATAAGGGGAGATATGAGCTTGTATGCCATGGGGGACATAAGGTTATTTTTGGACAAGTATGTGACTTGTGGTGGTTCTACTTTGGTAGCCTTGTAAAGGTATTGTGCTCTCCTTATTGCAGATCTCCTCTAGGTACTTGGTCCACTTTCACCCCACAAAAGAAATAGTCACTTGGTGACTTTGTTTATCCTTGGGCTGAGAGTTCAAGTGTTGTTGAGTGTCTTCTTGTTTTTTATTTGAGATGTTTGTAACCCATTTAGCCTTGGTTCTCCTAGCTCGAGGGTGGCTTCATGTAAGCCTAGGTTGGGAGCTGAGCCTCCATGGTCACAACCTACAAACTTTATTTGCAGGTTTGCTTGGGAATAAAGGATGGAGAAAAGTCAAGCTTGCAAGTTCCTATTTGATGCATTTGAGATTCAAAGAAAAGAAAAATGTAGTTTGACAAGTCCTCATTTTGTAGAAATGAAGAGGCTTGAGTTTGTAACCTACTTATTATTGTGTAAAGGAAACAAAAAAATGTATATTTACTTGAGTATATTCATTGCAAAGAAATTAAAAAAGAAGCATTTGAGTTTATTTCAACATAGTTATTTATTACTTGAAATAAATTAGGAATGGTAACCTTGTTTTTTGTTTTACTAGCTATTAAAAAAAAAAATGCATGTTAAAATGAAAAAGTTAGATAAACATTTAAGTTATATCATTTATTTAATCTTATGCTTTCTGCAATGTGTATGTTAGTTGTATAGTTGTTATTAGAAAAGAAATATTTATTTCTATCTATAGTTTAAACAAAAATAAAATATACTTGTTAAGAGTTAGTTTTAATCTTTTTCAATATTTGCATCTTGTTGTTTGAATGGACAAATAAGAAATTAGAAAGGTTATTTACAGCTGTAAAATAAAACATTATGTTACATTTATAAATCTGGAAATACACATTTAGTGGAAATATTAAATCTATGCATTCTTATTAAAAAAAACAAGAACTACTTATTATTGAGCATTCAACTCTCTCTCTCTCTCTCTCTCTCTCTCTATATATATATATATATATATAGTTTACTTGGAAATCAAATGCTGGTGTAATATAGTCTACTCTGGAAAATACCTTTGCAGATTAAATAAATGTAGATAAATGCATATTCAACACATATAAATAAATGTTACTGGTTAATAAAATAAACCCGCTTACACTAAAAGTATTTGCTGCATATATATATAATTCTATTGCTTGCCTAATAACTAAGTTGTTGTATATACCTCCATGAAATAGAAGCTTCAAATTTTTAACTGAGAGTATATACCTATATATATATATTATATTTAAAATGCTTTTAATAAAATAATGTGCTAGTAAATAAGTTGCTTGAAAAATCAGAACACAGTATATATATAATCTATGCAATACACACACACACACACACACACACACACACACACACACATATGTATATATATATATATATATATATATATATATATATATATATATATATATATATATATATATATATATATATATATATATATATATTAAAAATTGAAACCCTGGAAATTAGTCATGCAAACTAAAGAAAGAAAATTTATTAGTCTCTGGAATTTTATGTTGGGTTCGGATTGGGGCGGGGCGGCCATGAGAAACGACCGCGACCACAACTGTGGGCCACGACCCACAGTCGTAGGAAACCATGACTGTGGCCGCGAACCCCAATTGCAGGCGTCCACGACTGTGGGCTGCGACCCATAGATGCAGGCGACCACGGCTGTGGGCCGCGACCCATAGCCATGGTGGCCACAATTGTGAGCCTGCGCCTACTGCCCTCTGCTCCCTTCTCCCTACCTCGACAACCTTGTGTCGTCCCTCAGGTAGCTTCGACCCTGCAAGCAGCCGTTGTCACCCATTCCATAGACCTGCACACACACACACACACTATACAAAAAAAAATAGTTAGTAATAAAAAATAAACCCTCACCCAATTTTGGGTTAGGGTTAGTAAATAACAAAAGAAAACATAAAGATATAAAAAAAAGAAAATCCTAGTTAGGGTTTGATAGAAAAAAAAAGAGTAATAAAATAAGTTTTTGTGGGGAAATTTCCCCATTATTAATAATGAAATTTTATTATTGTATGGGGAAAGATTTATAAATTTTTATTAAAAGATTAATTGATTTTATATAAGAATTATGGGGTTTTAATTTCTTAGTTGGACTATATTATCCCATATATATATATATATATACATGCAAGTATATATATATATATGTGTGTGTTTAATTTGTTTTTATTAATATTTATTAATGAATATTATATTAAGTAAAGTGATTAATTTTAGGCTAAAGGGGCAAATTATTGTCGAATATTTAATATTTAATATTTAAGGGGGATTTATTTCGACATTAATGTGGAGTTATTGGCTAGGAAATTATTATATTTGATTTAGTTAACTTTAATAGGCGAATTTAAAAACAATACTTACTTTTGCTCAATTAATTATTTTTGAATACAATAGAATATGTATTAACACTCATTTTAATTAGTATCAAAAGTAATTAAATACTATTAGGGATGATTATTATCTCTTGATTAATATTTGAAGAATTATTTGGGTAAATTAATTAATTAATTAATAAAGTTGTGATGACTCCTTAGGGAAAATTATTTCAGTGTTAAAGATGTAAACACTATAATGGTTGAATTAATTAAATTAACTTTAGGAACCCACTCTTTTAATGCATGAGTTAACCCTTAGGGTAAACAAATTTAGTTATCACATCTTTTATCGAAGATCATCTACTATTTTTGTGTTGTTAAAAAAAAAAATATATATATATTTTTTGTTGCTTTTTTGCCCAAAAGTTTGGGCATGAAATTCTTGGTGAGATTTATGGTGGTGTTGTGTGTTCGAGGAGTTGATTTAGGTCCATTATATGTTATATAAGGCATTATATTGGTCCTGTGGTTTATTTATGTATTGTGTGATTTAGTATTTTAGTTAAGTGTTGAGGGTTTGGCCGACCTTGTAGTCAAGGTTGATGATTTGTATAAATAGATGTTATATTCATGTAATTTGGGTGTCGTGGTTGTGTCTGCATTATCAGGAAGTGGTATATGTGTGAATAAGAAAATTCATCTTTTGGTGTGGTGTATTGAGTAGAGAGTGTTGTAGGGAAGACAAATGAGCTTAACCAAAACTGTCATCAGGCATTAGCAGATGCTATTCATTAAGTTCATCTTAACTAGATTGTAGTCCGAATTTTAATGTAAGTTAGTGAACATTCCTTGAGGGTTGGAGCCTTCTGGGTTATTTAATTTTGAGCAGTGATCTCGAGGAAGTGTGCCTGAATGCATGGGCATTCTCCATTGTAATATTTACACATACTACTAGAGAGTATCATCTTATTGTTGGTAGGTTCCCACCGTGGTTTTTCCCTTAACCGAGTTTTCTATGTCAAAATATTTGTGCTATATGTGTTGTTATTATTGTATTTATCTTTATTATTGTTGTAGTTGACCAGATCTGAGATTGTGCTTAAATTATCTAATCCGATGAAAAATGTTTCACCCCCCCTCTTAGTTTTCCTTCATTGTTGTTACCAACAAGGTATGCATTCTTATTCTCATTCCCTTCTTTTGGTAGAAGATGCTATATTTGTTTAAGAAACTCCTCTTGGAGGTAGATTTCTTTTGAGCAAAGATATCTTCTCCTCCAAGGATCTCCTTTACACTTGTTGCAAGATATCTCTTTTTCAACTATATTATCCTTGATTTAAGAGTATTCCCTCTTTGGCTTGGATTTATGACATTGTTTCCTAAAGGATATATCCTTGGTGTTGAAGGTGGGTATCCTTGTTTCTTAGCTACCTTAAGACATCAACATAGGAGTATGTTGACATATTAAGGGGGGCGAACCCATATCGCTCCCTTTGTACCATATTGTACTATATTTTTGCATATCATTTTAGCATGTCTTAAATGGGATGTTCATCCTCAGAACCATACTAAATAAATACTTAGAGCGAGATGCTTCACACCTGAATCTAGATGCAACATTGATATGTGTCTTAAGAAGGGTTATACTGTTGGCAATTTGGAAGAATTGATTATGTGTTGCATTGATGTTTTTCATTGATGTCAACACTAGCTTCTTTGGTTATCTATCAGGTTTCGGTAGGGTAGTTGGATTTTGATGATGATCAAGAGATTTATCTCTAGTATGTTTTGATTGGTGGAATTGGTTTGGTTTGGTCATTCATGTTATTCAGTTGGTTTGGGATTTGGTGATCCAGAAGCTATCATATGTTCTAGTAAGCCTTTTGGTTACCAGTAAGGGTTCTACTGGCAGAGCTTCATTGAAGATCTTTTGATGGATTCGATAAGTGGTGTTGGGTTGGCTTCTAGAAGGTTTTCAAAATTCTAATGGTTATCGTGTTCGTGTTCCAGTTGATTGGTGGTATTTCATTTGGCTTATGGTGACCTATTTTAGGTCTGGTCTTATTCTGCTAGGTTATGGACCAGTTTATGTAACGTGTTGGTGGATGCTCTTGATGCATTATTGGTTGGATTTATTGTTTGGTTAATGTTGTTTCGGTCTTAAGACGACTTAGATTTTCATTGGTTTGCAGGTTTATGTAATGGATTTATTGTATTATTTTTTAGGTGGCCGACCTAATTGTTTAGGTTTCGGGTTGGTATAAATATGATGTAAGATATCTTTTTAGATCGTTGGTCATGGTAATGAGATTATTTGTGTGCGAATAAAGTTGTAATCATATGCCGAGGTTTTGGTCGATCATAGGTGATCGAATTGGATTTGTGTAAGAGGTTTAAGACCTCCATCATTGAGCTTCACTGGAACTGTACTTAGGTATAGGAGATGTTATTCTTGCAGTTCATTCTTATTTCTAGATTGTAGTCTAGATATATTTTGTAGTCAATGAGGCTCCTTTGTGATGAGTAGTGCACTCTAGGCTGTTGGCTTTATTGCATGTGCAAACTCCTTATTGTAATCACATACTTACTGCAGAAGTATCATCTGACTATGGGTAGGCTTCCCAGCGTGGTTTTTCCCTTTACTGGGTTTTCCACATACAAATCTTGGTGTTATGTGTTGTGGATATGATAGTCCTAAAAATGACTATACAAAAACCTTCATGCTTTAGTCAAAATATTGGTCATTATGGATTAATTTCGACCTCTACTCAGGGTTTATGCATTTTGTTTAAGTCTTTTATAAAAAACCCAAAGCTTGTTATATGCCTTCATTACCTTTTTCCCACTTAGGCTGAGGGTTAGCTTATTGTCGAGGGGGCCATGTTATTTTCCTAGCAATAAATTGTTTTGTTGGCCCCTTATATTTTCCCAAGCTTGCATGTAAAATCTCCCTATGGTCAAGTCCCTTTTTAATATTTATGCCAGTGCATTAAATTTTCCTAAGTCTAAACTTTAATACTTTGCTAATGACTTTATGTTAACAAGCAGGTAGATCCAGTGGTTTGTGCAGCCCCATGGTTGAAAGTGCAAAGAAGGTTATGGACTGCAACATCATGAGATGATGCCACATGTCCTTGGTGGGGAGGTTTAGTTGACACTTTGACTTTTCAAACTTTTGATGTTACCGGTTCCCAGCAGGTAAATACCAGAGTACTAATGGGTCCATCAATTTGCATGTGCTTCAATAGATGGAGATGTTTTAATCTAGGCGAAAAGGTGCTCGATGTTTAATTTACAAAGGTTGGCGGACACTGTGGCCGCAAGGTAAAGTGCGAATAGATACAATGACCCTCGTATCCCCGTGAAGGAAGATACAAGAAGGTTATGGATCGTGGCATCATGAGATGATGCCACGTGTCTCAGGCTGACCGAGAAGACCGATGGTGGGGCCTCTGATAGTATTAGGCTAGAAGATGACATGCATTGCTACATCACATATTTTGATAGGTCCACATGCCACGATGGAAGGTTAATGTTAGATTGACCATTGGTGATTGTTTGATTTGCCAGGTTGGGTAAGATCTATGATGGAGTTTAAAACCGAATTTAAAAAGGTAATTAAAAGCATTGTTTGTCACCCGGGCGATAAATTTAGAACAAACAGAATGTAGGCTTGTCGACATGGAATAGACAGTGACAAGTCGTGAAACTTGGATGCTGACTCATTCTTGATAGACTAGTTTGAAGGTTTCTACTGAGTCGAGGTTGATTAGACAAGAAAGGATGATGATTTCAAAGGAATAAGGGGATTTGGATAACTTTTGAGTTACAAATGAGAGATCACAGACTTCTCTGTAAAATCAGAGGTCACTTGTTGTCAAGGATTCTGAAGTAGAAATTGTACAATCAAGAAAGAATAAGATCATAATAGAATTATTCACGTAAGATGAGCCTTAGCAGGAGGTAGTAGATTGATAGCTTTGATGTGACGGTGTCCTGGATTTGAAAGGCATGAATTCTAGAGTCCATAGCTGGCAGGGTGAGTAGAAAGCACGAGAATGATGATTTTTCACATGAACGAATACCACCGAGTGAAGTGATTTTGATTATAAATACAATGGGGTGGTGATTCCAATTGGTAGAAGAGAAAATAAACCTCTTCTTTTTCTAAGATGGTTTTTCATCAGCAAAGAAGATAATGTTTGAGTAGTATTGTGCATGGAGTTGTTGTGTGCTTTGTGATACCAGATGGATGTTCTTTCTCTCGTGTGAGTTTTCTTATTGTCAGAGGGGTTGTGAAAGTTTGAAGGATTTTCAGAGGGGGTATGAAAGCCTTTTCTTATCAAAAAAAGCCAGTCATGATACATCTTTTGCTTCTACTCTGCCACTGGCTGGCAGTAGGTTTGAGGAAGGAGCCCATAGGGAAATGAATGAAGGATTTGTTTGAGTGGGGAGCGGTAGCCAGTCATCTTTGAGATGACATGGAATATGAGACCCCTTCCCAACATATTATGTTTCCCTATAAGCTCCTCCTTCCACTTTCTCTGATCCTGGGCATAAAGGCTGGAGGTCTTCCTCTAGTTTGGGGTTGACTTTTCTTCTCGCCAAGATCTAGTTTCCCTTCCCAGAAGGGAAACACTCTATAGGGAAGAACGTAGCATCTCACACTCCATCCATAGGCATCAGGGTAATAATGGCACTGCTCAAGCACTTTTGTTTCTACCAATGTTCAGTTAAAATTTTTGATTTTGTTTTATCATGGGTGCCAGTGTATGGATATTTTTAGGAAGTTTTAAGGAATATTTTTGTAACAGAATCACATATCACCTCTTAGGCTTAATTGCTAAGATTAAATGTTCTAATGAAATGTGTCTCTCTTGGCCCATAGCTTGTTTTCTCCCTTGATTCTATAAAAGG
The DNA here is from genome assembly GCF_030272615.1 of Cryptomeria japonica. Classification (NCBI taxonomy): domain Eukaryota; kingdom Viridiplantae; phylum Streptophyta; class Pinopsida; order Cupressales; family Cupressaceae; genus Cryptomeria; species Cryptomeria japonica. The sequence goes on along the minus strand of NC_081409.1, from coordinate 562,154,029 downwards.
GATTTCGAGGCCTTGAGACAGGGTTCCGAATTTTGGTTCCTTTGGGGTTCCTTTTCTAGTTCCAGTAGTGAATCTAGGTGAAATAAGCAAGTTGTAAAGTCATTTACAGAGCAATGAAAAACATTTAGTGTCAAGATTTTTGCAAGTTCTTGAAGGAGTTATATGTAAATTGTTTTGTGATAGAAGTAGTAAAATTTATTCAATAGAAATACAGTTCTGATATATTTATCTCTAGTGTATAAATCTATCATATTTCAAATGAATATAATCAAGGGTTTTTTTTAATTCGTTGCATTGTTATGATGTATGTAATTTTTCATTTCATGCTTTGATCTAAGGGGTCGATTAAATGCTTGAGTGGAATTGTAGAGTGGTAGGGCTTATGTAGGGATTTCGATAAGTAGTTTGGATTGGGATTGCAGATGAGATATATTGTAAGGCAATATTATCCTAGATCCTATGCTATTAGAAAAAATTCTATCATATTTTCATTTTAAATCTTGTAAATTTAGGTACCCAATGGAGTAAGGCACTGATCACAACTTGTAACTGTCTTTAATGTGAGTTCTGTGTTCAAATTCACTGACAAATTGCTATAATTTGCTGAATATCAGAATACCTTTCATTTCATGTCTATTATTGTGTGTTCTACCCATTTCATGCTCCAATTAGGTTAAGGATCACTGAAGGAGTTTCCATCCTTGAGTTCTCTTTGTTCTTGTGCCTGCATATGAAATCATCTACCTTCTTTTAGTTAATATCTGAGTATGGTGCAGAGATCATAAAATTCACTAAGGGATCACTTCTCGGGTTATGCAGAGCCCAAAGCATAGAAGGATTTGCAGAATCCTTGTCAGTTGGTCCAAGTTCTTGAGGATTTTTTAGGTGGAGTTGGCTTCTCCATAGATATTTGAAGAATCAACTTGGTTTCTCCTTTTTGCAGTGTAAACCCATTTGGGAACCAACAAAATGGTGACTCTATTGGGGAACATTGCATAGAGTTTTCCATGTTTTTCTGTGATTTGATGATTGAGCTATGCTCCCGCGTCATAGGACCCAAATATTTTTCCTTATAGATTCATGAGCTTGTTAAGTCCATCCCTTGTCAGTTGAGTCAATTCTCATAAATGTTGCCTCAGAATCTATTGTATTTCATGTTTCAATGCAAGTCTATCTAGATTTGTCCTTATTTTATGATTATTTCAATACCTCACAAGTTGTGAGTGGCGACTCTGAGATCTCTGCACTAGTGTGCATTATTTGAAGAAGAAGCAAAAAGAACCAAAGAATTTGCAGTAGAAATGAAGTAGAATTTGTAGTAGAGATGAAGTAGATTTGAGCTCTTATGATGAAGTACCCTGACAAGTTGATGAAGGAATCCATATGATGCCATATGATGGTAAGGAGGTGTTGCAGTACCAGTTTCAGAACAAATTTGTCTCATGAAGAATTTTCAGCTGTTTAAGAATATTTGTCCTCTGCAAAGAGGTGGTGACTCTACAAAACAACCTGATGAAGAGGTGAAGATATCTTCAGATCTATCACTGTTGCAAGCTAGAAGGTTGATTTCTAGTCATTACAACACTTCCAGGTATTTTGATTTTCATGAGTCAAATATTTTTTCATGAAAATCATGTGTAGAAAATATTTCTCTATTAAGTGAGTAAAGCACTAAGAAAGGGAATAGTAGTGATTATTTTGTATACTTCTGTGATACAATTTTTAGATTAAGTTGGATGAAGTATGTTTTGAGCTATGCATTGCAATATTTTAAGATTGTGATAAAGGAAAGAAGTAGGGAATTGAGTGAGAAGATGTATTGTTTGCCTATACATCCCTATGAAATATCAAATGTAAATGTGCAAAGTGTGCAACCTCTGTCAATTCACAACAAATATTCTCTATGAAAAGATATAAGCCATTTAGTTTTAATGGTATTCAAGGTTTCCCAAACCCTTTTCCTACTAAGGTTAGGAAAAATTTACTATATTTCAATGGGAAAGGATCAAAATCAGGATGCCAAAATTTGCAAGATTTTTCTAATTTGAGGGGAGATTTTGAGATAAGTCAAGAAGATATTCTCATGAAGTTTTTTGTTCAATCTTTGAAGGAGGATGCCACAGATTGGTTCTCTTATTTTCCAACATGTTCTATCTCTTCATGGGATGAACTAAAGGAAGCCTTCATGGAACAATTTGGTGAAAGAGTTGATCCAGGTTCAGTTATAAAAATATTTATGGATATTCAAAAGAATGAAGATGAGTTAGTCCCTGTTTTCAATCTCAGATTTGCAGGAATATTGGATGCCATTCCTAGTAGCTATAGGCCAAATGATGCAGTATGTTTAGTTTTTTACCTAGTTGTATTTAATGAGGAAATGAGCTATTTGTTGAGAGAGAAGGATCCTAAAACCATGGATCAGGCTTATAGGATAGCAATGGATATTGAGAATAGCTTAAAATATGGAATCCCTAAGGGTTATCTATCTGCAAGAATATGTTGTCCTAAGATGATAGATGTCGAAGAAAAGTGTGAATCAAGAAGTAAAGCCCAATGTCAAAGCATTTGCACCCATGCTGATCAAAATAACCCTGTTATGAATTATGATTCAAACAAAAATATGATTGAAGAAAAATTGTCCTAGACAGTGGTTATTCCTCATGTTAATGAAGAGAAGGTTAATGAGAAATTATGTGACACAAATGATATAGAGATGGAGATAATTGCAATTACTACACCATATTACAAGAACAATAGTTGTTCCAGCAACATCAGTTGTTCCAGCAAGGAGATCCCACAAGAGGTTCATCCACAGTCTTATGTTTCAGATGAATCCAACAACGTGTATGAAGAATTTGAAAGTTGTACATTTGATGATGACAATGTTAGTGTGAAAGATTTCAATGACATAGATTTAGTCTCTCAGGAATTAGTTATGTGTGATGATGAGAATTTGAATGATGAGGTGCCACCATTTTTGGTTGATAATTATTTTGATCTAGAAAGTTGCATGGTGTGTTCCAATTAAGAAAGTATGTTTCAGTCTGTATCTATGCCACATGAATTTATCCAAAATAATATGCATGAAGAGACTATGAAGTTTATGAATAATAAAAAGATTACATAAGATAAATCTATGGATCAGCCATATAGTAAGTCTACTACATGTGAAGAATTTGAAAGTGAAAATGATGAAATGAGGTGTGCTGAAACCTATTATCCTGATATTTTTGAGGATTTCTTTAAATCTGATTTAAAAGCATTTGTAACTAGTGAATATGAGGGTGATTTTTCTTTTAATGTTACAAGTGCTGAAATTGAATATGAGAGTGTGGAGTTTATTGATATTGTCCAAGGCTGTGAAGTAGATGGAGAAGATTGTTGCCTTGTTGCTCCACATGACACTTTGAAATTAGATTTAGAATCTTTTATTGTGCATGGGGATAGTTTTGTTGAGAAGGTGAATGATTATTTTTCATCATACAATGATCCGAGTGTACAAAATGTTGATCAAGAATAAGTGACCATGTCAACAGGAAACATAAGTGAATTAGAATGGTCTTCAAATGTTGTCTGTTTAGATATGGATATTTGTAAACTAGTTGCTATGTTGGATGGACCAGCATATGAGAGCACTTCCTTTGACATCTATAATGAATTTGTATTATGTTTGCAAGAATACTTCAATGATGAATATGTTATGGAGGTGCAAACAAATAAAGAGACCAATTTTCATGATGCCAGTTGTAGAACATAGTATGAAGTGTTTTACTTCCCTTTTTAGCTTGATGGGGCTATCATGAAACTTCATGAATGTTGTTTTTGACATGTTTTTATTTTAGACATTGAACATGGGTATTGTTTGTTTCAAGTAGTGCTTGGTGATAAAGTTTAGATCAGTGAAGAGTGTGCTGAGATAAAAAGGTTTTTATGACATGCTGAAGGATGAACAACTTTATGATCATGAACATGTATATGACAATGATACTCCTAGATTGTTCATGATGCAATATGATCACAACTACATATTTGACTGAGGAAAGCACTGGCGGATCTTTTCAGATGGCCTTGGGCCATCACATGTGGTTTGACCTAAAGGGCATAGGCATCTTGGGGTAGAGTAATCATGTTTGACTCTATGCCCAATGGAGTAGTTATCATTTCCTTCTTGAATTTCCTGTTCATGGATAATTCTTGAAGCCCTACTTTTCCAAAAGTAGCTCTTTTCCATGAATATTAGATTAGGTCTTGTACATATTAGTATAGATTTCCTTTCTGTTGAAGTTTCCCTGTCCAGGTAATTTCCTTTTGGTCTGCTTCACCAAAGATTCTAGATTCTCGCTTCATTCCAGTGAAATGAACGTTCCCAACTAGAGCCACTGATAGTCCTAAAAATGACTATGCAAAAATCTTCATGCCTTAGTCAAAATATTGGTCATTATGAATTATTTTTTCCCTTTGTCCAGGGTTCAGGGTTTAGGGTTTATGTGTTGTGTTTAAGTGTTTTATAAAAAACCCCAAGCTTGTTATATTCCTTCATTACCTTTTTCCCACTTAGGTTGAGGGTTAGATTATCATCAATGGGGACATGTTATTTTTCTAGAAATTAATTCTTTTGTCGACCCCTTATATTTTCCTAAGCTTGCACGTAAAATCTCCCTCTAGTTGAGTCCCTTTTTAATATTTATGCTAGTGCATTAACTTTTCCTAAGTTTAAACTTTAATACTTTGTTGGTGACTTTATGTTAACAAGCAATCAGATCCAACAGTCCACGCAGCCCCACTGTTGAAAGTGCAAAGAAGGTTATGGACCATGACATCACGAGATGATGCGATGTGTCCTCAGCGGGGAAGTTGAGTTGGCAGTTTGACTTTTCAAGCTTTTGATGTTACTGGTTCCCAATAGGTAAAGACCAGACTACTAATGGTTCCATCAATTTGCACGTGTTTCAACAGATGAAGATGTTTTAATCTAGGCGAAAAGTTGCTAGACGTTTAATTTGCAAAGGTTGGTGGGAATTATGGCCGCAAGGTAAAGTGCAAATAGATCTAACGACCCTCGTAACCTCGTGAAGGAAGATGCAAGAAAGTTATGGACAATGGCATAATGAGATGATGCCACGTGTCCCAGGATGAACAAGAAGATTGATGGTGGGGTCGTTGATAATGTTAGGCTAGAAGATGACATGGCATTGCTATGTTACATATTTTGATGGGTCCACACGCCACGATGGAAGGTCAATGTCAGATTGACCATTGGTGATCATTTGATTCACTAGGCTGGGTAATATCTATGAAAATTTTTCGAACCAAACTTGAAAAGGTAATTAAAGGCATTGTTTATCACCTGTGTGAGAAAGTTAGAATAGATAGAATGCAGGCTTGTTGACATGGAACAGATAGCGACAAGTCGAGACACTTGGATGTCGACTCATTCCTGAGGGACTAGTTTGAAGGTTTCTACTAAGTCAAGGTTTATTAGAAAAGAAAGGATGATGGTTTAAGAGGAATAAGGGGATTTGGATAACTTCTGATTTAGAAATGAGAGATCACATACTTCTCTGTAAAATTAGAGGTTGCTTGTTATCAAGGATTCTGAAGAAAAAATTATACAATCAAGGAAGAATAAGATCAGGACATAATCGTTCATGTAAGATGAGCCTTAGCAAGAGGCAGTGGATTGATAGCTTTGATGTGATGGTGTCCTGGATTTGATAGACATGACTTCTAGAGTCCATAGTTGGCAGGGTGAGTAGAAAGCACCATAATGATGATTTTTCACATGACTAAGCACCACCAAGTGAAGTGATTTTGATTATAAATACAATGGGGTGGTGATTTCAATTGGTAGAAGATAAAATAAACCTCTTCATTTTCTGAGAACGGTTTTTCATCAGCAAAGAAGATGTTGTTTGAGAAGTATCGTGCATGATACCAGATGGATGTCCTTTCTCCTGTGTGAGTTTTCTTATTGTCAGAGGGGTTGTGAAAGTGCGAAGGATTTTTAGAGGGGGCATGAAAGACTTTTATTATTAGAAAAGACCACTCATGATACATCCTCTGCTTCTACTCTACCATTGGCTGGAAGGGGGTTTGAGGAAGGAGCCCATAGGGGAATGAATGAAGGATTTGTTTGAGTGGGGAGCATAAGCCAGTCATCTTTGAGATGGAATGGAAGCTGTGACTCCTTCCCAACATATTATGTTTCCCTATAAGCTCCTCCTTCGACTTTCTCTGACCCTGGGCATAAAGGTTGGAGGTCTTCCTCTAGTTTGGGGGTGACTTTACTTCTTGCCAGGATCCAGTTTCCCTTTCCAGAAGGGAAACACTCTATAGGGAAGAACGTAGCATCTCATACTCCATCCGAAGGCATCAAGGTGATAATGGCATGACTCAAGAAATTTTGTTTCTACCAATGTTCAGTTACAAATTGTGATTTTGTTTTATCACAGGTACCAGTATATGGATAGTTTTAGGAAGTTTTAAGGAATATTTTTGTAATAGAATCGCATATGGCCGCTTAGGCTTAATTGATGAGATTAAACTTTCTGATGACATGTGTTTCTCTTGGACCGTAGCTTGTTTTCTCCCTTGTTTCTATAAAAGGGATTTCAAGGCCTTGAGATAGGGTTCCGAATTTTGGTTCATTTGGGGTTCCTTTTCATTTCATGTCTATTATTGTGTGTTCTACCCATTTCATACTCCAATTAGGTTGAGGATCACTACAGGATTTTCCATCCTTGAGCATTCTTCCTGTTGTTGAGCCTACATATAGAATCATCTACCTTGTTTTAGTGAATCTTTGAGTATGGTGCAAAGATCATAAAATTCACTAAGGGATCACCCTCTTGGGTTATGCAGAGCCCAAAGCGTAGAAGGAATTGTAGAATCCTTGTCAGTTGGTCCAATTTCTTGAGGATTTTAATAGTTAGAGTTGGATTCTCCATAGATATTTGAAGAATTAACTTGGTTTCTACTTCTTGCAGTGTAAACCCATTTGGGAACCAACAAGATGCATGGTAATTGGTTTATGATTCATGTTTTTACTTAATTGATATATTTGCTATTTTGGTATTTTGTTTACGCATTCCGATAAAAGGTTTTGTATGCTTAAAGTTTCATAATCTATTAGCAACTGATTCACACCCCCCTCTTAGTTGTTCATAGGTTATCCTAACAATTAGTATTAGAGATTGGTCCTCTCTACAGAAGCTTAACTGCTTGAGGAAGATCTTATGGTGAGTAATCATTCAACTTCAATTGCTTACCAGAAGCCCACAACCCTAGCCTTGAAGGAACAAATTATAGAGTATGGAAGCTTCAGATGGAGACTCATTTGAGATGTCTTAGCAAGGAGATTTGCGAGATCACTAAAAAAGGCTATACCCCTTATGATCTAACATTTGGAAACCCTCCTCCAACAGACTTGGATAAGAACATTGAAAATGACTGTAGAGCAAGAGAAGCCCTTTTGAGCACCCTTTCAGATCAATAGGTAATGGGATTAACAGACAAATCATTTGCAAAAGCTATATGGATTAAGTTGGAGACTCTGAATGAAGGTGACCCTACTATTAAAATTGCTAAACTTGATGGTTACTGAGTAAGGTATGAAAACCTGAGAATGAAGGAAGATGAAATAATCAATGCTTTTATTGAAAGAGTCAATGGAATTATTTTGGGAATTAAATGTTGAGGTGGATCTCTAAGAGAAATCTGAGAGCTTTGCCATTTGCTTACAAGATGAAGGCTACTGCAATTAATGCATTGAGAACAATGTTTAACACTTCTGTCAATAGGGATACTTTGGTTGGAAAGTTATCTCCTTTTAAGCTTGAAGAATTTGGTCCTCAAGGAGCTACAAAGACAAATTTTGCATTCAAGGCATCTACATCATCAATCAGAAAGAGTGATTGGAAATAATTATATGTGAAGGAACTAGAGGATATGAGGAAACAAGATGAAGAGCTTGTTAGTCCCAACCGGTGCTGAGAGGGGAGGGGTGAATCAACACTTGATCAATTTTTCACAATTAAAACTTTTAACTCTCATCTGCATTTATTTAATATTCATTAATATACTTAATCACTAACGTAGAATATGCATGCATGAAAAGTTGATAGTGATGCCAAGATTTATCTCATGGAAACCCAAATGGGAGAAAAAAATGGTGTGATTAGGAACTCACAAAATTTGTACTCTTCTGGAGTACGCCCAGTGAGGAGCCATCTTTGTTAGGAGATTACAAAGACACTATTAGGTGTCACCTGGTTAAGGGATTTTGTTTAAGGCCGACTATTTCCTTTAACCTGTTAAAGGTAGCCTAATTAAAGGACTTAAGAACATCAATTAAGATGTCACCCAGTTAAGGGATTTTACAAAATGAACCTATTAAAGTCCACCCGGTTAAGGGATTTAAGTTGCAATGGTTAGAAAGAAATGGATGGATGATCTACTGAATTAGCTACTGATAGCTTGATCAGATCACAATAAGAATCACACTCTATCCACACCGGTTGTGTCTTCTCTGCACAACACCATTTTTCTTCTTACACCTTTGGCTCTGCACTTAGCTGGTCCTCTATCCCTAGGCTTCGCACTTTGTCAGTCCTCTGACCTTCAGCTCTATTCTCTGTCGGTCCTCTGACCTTTGACTCTGCACTCTGCCGGTCCTCTGACCTTCGACTCTGTACTCTACCGATCCTTTGTCTCTTGGCTCTGCACTCAGTCGATCTACCTCAAACACCCTTTTCTTTGCTAAATCCTTTAGCACTTCCTCTCACTCTGCTCTTCAATTTTGATCACCTTCTACAAGATCTACTTTTTGCAAATTTTACAATCAAGAATTTCTAAATGAACTCAAGAATACTTTATATATTTTCTATCATCACCTTTAGGTGTTCCCTCAATCAAAGCAATCATAGATTTCAGAAGATTTCAATTTCAAAATCTCCCACTCTTTCTCTGCACACCCTGCAATAATTTTTCCAAGTGTTCAATGAATTATGCCACCACATATCCCCAAAATAGTAACTTCTGGATCAAGTTCAATCATTTAAGTGTGAACCAGAAAATCTACAAATAATCATGGCTTGACTACATGATAATTGAAGTTGACCTTACCAACTTGTGATGTGGCGTAGACACAAGCTCACCAACTCACCTTTTGCCACTGCAACTAAATAATCGATCACCACTCTAAGATTTATGATGATCACCTATCTTCTTTCTCTCATACCGGTGTACCGGTATACCACTACACTTCTATGTTACCAGTTCATCCTTTGATTGCCGGTTTGTTGTGATAGCATCAAGTCTCTTTCCCTATTTGCCAATGAGGTTCTGGTTTTCATACAACCTCAAGTCTTCTTTCCTAAGTCATCTTTTGTGACTTCATCAACATTAGAATGACCAATCTTCTTGAATGACATATCAGTTGTCTTAGTCTATCTTCCCTTGAGCTGATTGAACTTTTGGTCAACTGTTTCCAATACTATTTCCATGTGTTTGCAAGTCATCACCTTTACTTACTGAAACACACCACTCTACCGATACCACTTCACTGGTTAGTGTTAGATATCAATGACAAATCTTAGCTCATATACCGATTCTCTGGATTGATCAGTTTTGTCAATGAAAATAATCTCCCCCTTTGGCATTGATGGCAACACTTCAGAATCTATCATATCAGTTGCATGTTCTTCCTTCATTTCTATACCGATCATTACTTCTACCCTGAGTAATGAATATCTCCCACTAAAATTGGTAATACTCTGATATAGTAACTTCAGCTCAATAACTACTTACTAATGCTCAAACACTATAATAATATCTCCCCCTTTGACAACAATGCCAAAGATTCATTTCAGTAGACTTACAAGACTGCTCCCCCTAACCAGAGTAGTCCACACTTATCAATCTAGTCTTATAATTTTTTTTTGGAATCATACCAAATTGATATAGAGCCCTTTTTGCTTACTTTACTATAGGTAGGGGCATAACCCCCAACTTACCTCTGAGATATTCAAAGGCATCATTTTGTAGTGGCTTGGTGAAGATATTAGCCACTTGCTCTTTTGTTGGTATATACTCCAACATCACTTCCTTTTCTTGAACTTGTTCCCTTAGTGATATTTGATAGCTATATGCTTTGTTTTGGAATGCATCACCAGATTCTTGGATATGTCAATGGCACTGGTGTTGTCACAATGAATCACTACCGGTCCAATCACCTTTTCTTGGATACCTTCCAACAGTTGCTTGATCCAAACTATTTGTGTGTAGTTGATTGCAACAACTACATACTCAGCCTCAGTTGTGGATTGAGATATGCAGTTTTGTTTCTTGCTTGTCCAAGATACAATCCTATCTCGAAGAAAGAATGCACCTCCACTAGTTCTCTTTCTGTCATCAATGTTCCCTGCCCAATCTAAATTAGTGAAGACACTTAAGCTGAATTCTCCCTTATGTGGATACCAGAGACCATAAGTCCACTTGAGGTATCTAAATATTCTCTTGACTACCACCATGTGAGTCTCTTTCGGATTTGCAGAAAATCTGGCAACCAAGCAATCAACTTGTGCTATGTCTAGCCTATTATGTACTGCATACTGCAACTTACCGATCATGGATGGATAAAGCGTCTCATTCACTTCTTCAGCCTCATCATATTTAGAGATCTTGCAACCTGTAACCATTGGAGTTCCAATAGGTTTGCAATCTTCCATTCCAAAAGTTTTTAGAATTTTCCTTATGTACTTAGTCTGACTCATGAAGATGCCATTCTTTAGTTGTGAGACTTGCAGGCCAATAAAAAACTTTATCTCGCTAATCATGGACATCTCAAATTCTTTCTTCATTTGTTCTTCAAAGCTTCTGCTCATCTCATCATCTCATCCAAAGATGATGTCCACTACAAATATCTCATCAAGATGTTTTCCTTCAAATCCCCTCTTCAGATACAGGTTACTATTATCACTGGTTCTTTTGAACCCTATGCTTATCAGATATGAGTGCAACCTCTCATATCAAGCTCTTGGTGCTTGTTTCAACCCATATAGAGTCTTTTGCATCCCGCATACCATATTTCTTCCATCTTCAGATGAAAACCCTTCCGGTTGCTCTATGTATACTTCTTCCTCTAACACACCATTTAAGAATGCTGATTTGACATCCATTTGATAAAATGAGAAATTTTTGTAAGCAACATAGGCTAGCAAAATCATGACCCCTTCCAGCCTGGCCACCGGTGCAAAGGTTTCTCCATAGTCCAAACCTTCTTCCTAAGAATAACCCTTGCAGACTAATCTTTCTTTGTTTCTTATCACTTTACTAGTTTTATGCATTTTGTTTCTGAACACCCATTTAGTGCCTATCACATTTTTGTTTTCCAGTCTAGGCACTACAATCCATGTTTCATTTTTCTCAATTTGCTCCAGTTCTTCTTCCATGGCTTTGACCCAGTCATCATCTTTGAGAGTCTCCTTTGTTGTTTTGGGCTCAATTATGGAGAGCATACAACCATTCTCTCTTTCTCTTCTTCTAGTTAGAACTCCTACATCCTTGTCACCGATGATATTTTTTGTAGAGTGATTGTTTCTGACATACTTAGCCAATACCGGTTCACTTCTTGGAGCTTCTTCTACCAGTTGTGTAGGTTTTACTTCACAAGCCTCTTCATTTGCCACTTCAATGTGATCTTCTTTAGTAGGTTCCACTGGTACATTGTACTCAAACCCTTTATAATCCTCTAGTTCACTTTTTCTATCCTATTCATTTTTCTCAGAGTACTCATCTACTCTAACATTTGAACTTTCCACAATCTTGCTAGTCCTTTTGTTCAAACACCGGTATGCCTTACTCTTTGTGGAGTAATCTAAGAATGTTCCTTCATCACTCTTGGGATCAAATTTTCCAGTGTACTCATTTGTCTTGATATAGCACCTGCTTCCAAATACTTTGACATTACAAACATTAGGTGAGTATCCACACCATAATTCATAGGAAGTTTTATTTGTCCCTTTCTTTACTTGTATCTGGTTCAAGGTATATGTTGTTCTCCATTTTGAAAACTTTTGTTTCTTCTCTTTAAAAGTGAAAATTACTGCCTTTGTGCTGTAATGGAAGATAACAACAAAAGTTTGAAATAAAGACAACAATATGAGGTTCCAGAATTAGGAAACCTCCTACACTTTAAGCTTATAAAAGCTTGGGTAGGTGAACCCTTTTAAAGACTATTTTCTCACAAAAATAGTAAATGGTTTGCATAAAACCAATGTAAATTCCTGTAAACTTTCCTTACTGACCAGTCCAACTAACCTAAATGGAAAATTGATTTGACTTTTAAAAAAAAGGATCACAAAATGCAACAAAAACTAACAGATAAACTAGTGCCTTATCCGGGCAACAGAGTCATCTACAACAAATTGCAACCTGACAAGAGAAACTAGTACACAAATCACAAGTTCCTGATCTATCAACTCTAAATATGCTTGACATACACAGAGTCCTAATCTGCACCAGATTTCATCATCAAATCCACACCAAAAATACTGATATTAATGACTTTGTTCAAAGTATATTTATATTTTTCTCCTTAAGAAAAAGACTCAAAACAAATTCATTAGACGCCTAGCAAATCATTCAAATAAGCAATCCTTGATTACTTAAATGAAATGAACACTGATACAATGACATAGAGACAATACAAATATGAATTTAAATTCTCTAGACTGTATAATTCATTCCTTTGTTAGATGGTTACAAGTACTTCATATTTGACTCAGAAATTGCTAAGACAAAGGCCTGTATTAATTTTGCTAGAGTTTAGCTTCAAAAATTTGTGTCCCTTTTCTAGGTAGCCTTGGTATCCTTTTATAGAAATCAGGATGCAACAAGCTTTGGACTACCTAGAAGAAAAATCTTACCCTAACAGTCATTTACTGCAAAAGTTATATTTTTGTACCATTGCAGTTGAGGGAGAAATCTAACATTCTTTCTAGGATGCATGCTTCATTAATTCATTGGGCATTCAGTTGGAAAATGGCCGAAAGGGTAGGCCCCTATTACCCAAAATTGGTTACAACAACTGATGACTTCATAATGTCTGTGTATTATCTCAAGCTAGAGATTAATGGTTCTACCTAAGAAAACATAGAGCCGCGCACCATTATGTCCTCTACAGATCTCCCTACAGATCTCCTTGGATACCTCTCACCAACCCTCTTTAACCTTGAAGAAATGTTAGATGTAACTTGCACAACTATTTCTTGCCGCTATTTCTTTTGAATATTTAAATTTTTTAGCGCCAATGGATCAGGAGGTCTTCTTTCTAAGCACCTTTCCTTTAGTCACCATGTCACAGCATTTAAAGTTCATATGTGCTTCCATTGTGATATAGCGACAACCATCTGATCATGAGAAACTAACAAGCCCTTTAACTTTCCTAAGTAATCCACTTAGAAATGGGCCCCACCACTTGGTCTCTAGCTATTAAAAACTTAACCGCTACCACTAGTTTGATGTCGTAACCACTTACGTTATCTACTGGTATTAATTGTTGTCACACTTGGCCTATAGAAAATCATCACGTTCTGTCTGAGAAATAACTTTAGAGATCCTGAGGTCACTGCCCCAAAAATATTTTCCATGGGCTACACTTGACTGCAGAATCAGATTCCTTGGATCGAGAGCTTTCCAACAATATATGACAAATCTATATTTGGGAAAAAATTCAGCCCTCATCCACCAATTCCTCTGCAAGTCAGTCATTTAAGATTTTGCCTTTTCACCATAGTTTGAAACTATATTTTAACCTGAATTTCCCGCGCAGGTTTCGGCCACATGTCATCTACTGGTTCACTCGTGAGTCCCTCTGGACTCGACCTGTCTTGCCACCTCACTAGTCACCAAGTCATGACCATTAACATTTGAGAACCTCCATCTTACGGTATGGTGACAACTGTAGATCTTTCTTGAACTTGCTTATTCTTTACTTCCTCCAAATTGTTCTTCCTATGGGTCCCACCGCTTAGTCGCCAAGTCATGCCTCTTAGCCATCGAGCATCTTTCCATCATGACATGGCAACCACCATCAGATCGTCCATCCAACCGTTAGATCCCACTTGACATGCCCACTGGTTAATTCACTTGGGCTACTCTATCCTCTAGTAGACCTGCCATGTGTCACTTCCTGGTTTGCTCTGAGCACCTAGACCATGACCGCAACTGCCATGTCATTTGGTTTGTTAGGCCTCAGTTTTTCAGCCAAACCTCCCCTTTGGCAAGCAACTTTCCTATCTTATCGAAACCTTAGTTTCATCGACACCTTTTATGTCGATGAAACTGATGCCTTCGGTGAGTCCCTATAGTGATCCATCAAAGCCAAGGTCTCATTGATGTTCATTTTGGTGACACGCCACCTATCTTACTCATGTTATCACTAGATCTTCCACTTCATTAGTTGTGTGTCACCATGTGGCACCTCATGATTTGCTCAGAGTCCACCTCGGTGCCACCTGTTGTGAGGGTATTCATTCGGGGCATTTCATAACCGCGGTACAACGACACTCATGGTTAGCCCTAGAATTTAACCCCACTGTTGATCTACTTCAGATATGTCATTGGATTTTAGTGATCTGCTCGATTATTAGCCTCTCCTCAAAGGCTCTCTCTTGTGCCACGAGTCACCACGTGTCGGCCACTTGTCTACCACCTCATTAGTCACCAAGTCGCGACTATTAATAGTCGAGCACTTTCACATGGTAGTATAGCGATGGTTGTTTGATTGACTCAAACCTGCTCGATTCTTAATGTTTGTGCCACTTTCCATTCCGCATGTACTTAGTCACCAAGTCGCGATGATAACTCAGTGGATATCTTTTAATCATAGTATAGCGATCACTATTGGATCTTTTGCATCACCATCCAATCTTCCTTGATCTACCCGACCGTTAACCATGGTTCATCTACTTCCTTCTGTCGTGTGTCACCATGTGGCACTCCCTGATTCATTTATGAGATCTACCTAGGCACCACCTGCCTGTTGGGTCGACCACATGTCAACCTCTAGTTTGCCACTTGATCCACCTGAGCACGGCCTCATCCGCCACGATAGCACCACTGGACCCACCATTTCACTTTGGTTTGTTCGGCATCAGTCTTTCGGCCAAACTTCCTCTTCGGCAAGCTGTTCATATGTCTTATTGAAACCGCAATTTCATCGATGCCCTTATTTGATCAACGGGACCAATTGGTATTTCTTTGATGTACCTTTGTCAATGGAAATGAGCTTTCAGTGAAACCATTTAGAGGTTCATTGTGACCAAGGTCTGCTTGACATTCACGTCTGATGACATGCCACCTGTCTGCCACATGGCACTACTTGATTGGCTCCGAGGTCCTTATGCTGACACTTTATCATGACCTCCAATAACCACCAGAATGAACCTCTTCATAACCATCCACCTTAACTGGTTGCACTAACTGCCAGCCATAGTTCACCGCTAGTAGTTTGTCGCCAAGTCATGGCCTTTAACAGTTGAGCACCTTCATGTTGCGGTATAGTGAGAGCCACAAGATCTAAAGAAACTTTCTTGATCTTTAGGAAACCCGATAGATACATAAGAAAACACATAGAACTTAGGAAAAATTAAAATTTATCAGAACCTGCCCAGGCCTAGACTTAAAAGGGGGCCCCTCTTGACGAAGCACAGACCTTTCCACTTAAGTGGAAAAAGGCAATGAGCAAAGACCTTTAACAAAAGAAAGGGGAATTTTGAACCATGAACCTTGAACTGTTTTGCAAATGGTTCAAAATTGACAACAAATTCTCACTTACTCATTAAAAAATAGTACAAAGCCATGACTCACGCAAGGGAAACAGTTGAACCTTGAACCTTGAACCAAAAAGGTTTAAGGGTTCAAGTTCAATATGAATTACAATAATGCACTACAAAGGTTTAATTTTTCTAAATGCTTTCATGAAAAAGCAAAAACCCTAAACCCTCAAGATTTTATAGGTCCCAACAGTGTATACAATAGTGCTTATTTCTTCTCTCCATAAAATATGTGGAATGTCCTTTTGTATCATTAGAGTCCTTGCTCAAAAGGGGATATACCAATGGCCTTTTTTACACTCACCCTATCAGTCCATAAAGCTAATCTGAGCTTTTGATCCCAGGACCTTTTATTTTCCTCTAGGATCTTCTTGATGATGTTGAGGAGACTTTTATTACTTGATTCTACCTAGCCGTTTCCCTATGGATGGTAGGGTGAAGAGTATGACATAATAATTTCATAATTAGCACAAAACTTTGCAAACTCCTTAGACCTGAAGCACATAGCGTTGTCCATGATTATTTTAGCTGGCACAACAAACTTTGTCACTATATTATCCATCAAAAAATTAATGACTACCTTACTAGTGGATTGTTTGGTAGGTATGGCTTCAATCCACTTGGTGAAAGAGTCTGTAGCTACCAGAATCCTTCTGTGACATCTACTTAATTTTTCTATTATCTCTCTAGTAAAATCAATGCCCCATTGAACAAAAGGGGCTTCAACTGTAACATAACTCAAAGGAAAAGCACCAACATACCTTAGTTTAGAAGAAAACCTTTGACAAGGATCACATTTTTGAACATATATATGAGCATCCTTGAAGAAAGTTGGCCAATAATACCTTGCTCTAATTATCCTACCAGCAGTAGTCTTAGCTGAATAGTGGCCTCCACACACCCCATTGTGCATCTCTTTCAAAACCTTCTTAGCTTGGAATTCGTCCAGGCAAACCAGTAGCATCCCATCATTGTTCCTCCAATACAAGTCTCCCTCAATAAGAACATATTTATGTGATTTTAACTTTAATGTTCTCATCTGGTTGTGAGTCATGCCATCTAGACATGAATAATTCTTCAAGAAGTGTACTATATCTGAGTACCATGGCTGCCTCTCAATGCTGGTTACAAAAGCTTCTTCAATCTCAACATTATTTATGTCAATATCCTTAAAGTTTGTCTCAGTCATTAACTTGGCTAAGCCTAGACCTCTTACCAGCTTTATGATTTTGATCTCAAGATCAAATTCTTGTATTTTGCATATCCATCTGCATCTTTTTCTAGTTACTTCAGACTGGGATAGGATATCCTTGACAACTGCATGTGGTACATAGGCTACAATTTGGGCCTTTACCAGATAAGGATGAAATACTTTAACAACCTTGACTAGAGCATACGCCCATTTTTTCATGATTTCATACTTTAACTCAGTAGCCTGTAAAGATTTTCTATAGAAAGAAATTGGATGTTCATATCCTTCATCATCCTTTTGAAGCAGAACTATTGCTACTGTGTGATAAGAAGCAAAAGAAAATAATGAGAAAGGCTTACTATAATTAGGTGATTTTAGCGACCATGCTTCCTAAATATCCTTATTAATTTTGTCAAAAGCTTGTGCAGCTTCTTCATCCCAAGAAAACTTAGCATCTTTCTTCAAAAGCTTCACAATGGGCTTGACAATTTCAGCAAAATTTGCAATAAATCTTCTGACAAAATTCACCTTGCCCAAGAAAGACTGAATCCCTTTAACATTCTTTGGCTGAGGTACATTATTTATAGCTTCAATTCTTTTAGGGTCTATCCTAACCCCTTCCTTGGAGACAATATGCCCTAATAATTTTCCTTCCGTCACTGCAAAATGACATTTTTTGGGGTTCAAGGATACACCAAACTCCAGAGCCTTGCAAAAAACCTTTTCCAAGTGTCCACAGAGATCAACTACTTCTCTGAGAAACACGTCAGATCATCCTGGTAAACAACCATTCTGATGTTGATAAACTCCTTAAAAGCTACATCCATTGCTCCCTAAAAGGTATCTCCAACATTCTTTAGACCAAATGGAATTCTCACATACACATAAGTCCCCCAAGGGGTAGTAAAAATAGTCTTAAATTTCTCATAATCTTTTACTAATACCTGATTATAACCTGAGAACCCATCCATCATTTATAATAAATCACAACTAGTTACCCTTTGTAACATAACCTCCATATTTGGGGAAGAATAATTGTCTTTTAGAGAAGCAACATTTAAATTTCTAAAATCCACACAAAGCCTTATGTCCCCATTCTTCTTTCCGATAGGGACCAAGTTGGATACCCATGAAGAATGTCTTATAGGTTTTATAATCCCCCCTTCCCTTAACTTGGTTAATTCTTATTGCATTTTGGTCTCCAAAAGGGGGTTAATAGGTCTTTGCTTTTGTTGAAAAGGCTTAGCATTAGAATGCAGAGGAATTTCATGTTGAAATAATTCTTGTCTATATGCCTTTAGGTCCTCATAGGACCAAGAAAAAACATGTTTATATCCTTTTAATAAGGTAATGAGGTTGGTCCTAATATGGGGAGACAGGTTCTTCCCAATATACACCAACTTAGGGGATGCTTTTGTCCCTAAGTTCACCTCATCCAATTCCTAGAACTTTGTAGATGATGCTTGATGTAAGTGACCATCACTGTAATTGAACATACACTCTAGTTCAACTAGCCCCTTGGGTATTTCATTTGTCTCTAGCTGCACTATGTCACTTCCAAAAATTGTTTCCTGGCCATCTACTATCTCCACCAATGCATTGCAATCAATCTTTTGACCTTCATAGTCCTCTATTCATTGCACAAATCTAAGGATGTCTTCATCATCCTCAAAGACTTGCCAATTGTACACATTATCTAAGATGGCCGGTCTGGCTTTTGTCTTAATTATTGAAACTCCAGTCAATGTTACATCATCATTCTTTAATGCAACATTAGCTAAAAAATCTGCCATAATGTTCTTAGACCTTTTAATCCAATCAATGGAAAATGCATCAAAGTGTTCAATGACATCCCAAACAACATGCTTGTACCTTTTTAACTTGTCATTTTTAGATGCATACCTTAACCTTATCTGAGACACTACAAGTTTAGAGTCTCCATAAACCCTTAAAAAATTGACCCCATGTCTTTTAGAAATTTCTAAGCCCAATAACAGAGCTTCATACTCAGTTGTATTGTTGGTACATTGGAATGCTAACATAAAATAATACTTGAAGGTAATACTTGATGGGGAAACAAATAGCACTCCCGCTCCAGACCCTTCCTTAGAGAAATCTCCATCAAAGTACATCTGCCATAGGCCTCCTTGTTGGGATTCTAGCTCATCAACAATAGGATCAGTATTCTTCAACTGAGGCTGAATGGGTTCAATCCTAAAGTTATCAGGATCTACATCAATCATGCAATTAAGCATGTTTGGGTATATTTTTTCAATAACCACTGGGGAACGTGGTTCTCTGTATAATTTTACAGAATTCCCATTCACTGGGATAGTTGCATATAACAAATCTAGCTGAATATGTCCTCCAACAGAAGCAACCCACTATCTAGATAGAAGCATGCCATAATGTGGCTTGGTGCCTATAACAATTACATCCATTTTATAAGTAGCTTCAGGGAAAGCTGCTATTTTTACTTCTACATCTCTCATAGTATCTACAACAAGAACTTCTCTATTATCCATGCAATAACACATCCTATATGAAGTGTGTACTAACAAACCTAGCTCTTTCATAACCCCATAAGGCATCACATTAGCAGCTGCACCAGAATCTATCATGCAATTTTTTATCAATCTGTTATTTACTAATAGTGTGACATAAAAGGGATCTATCTGAGATGGTTCCTGATTAATAGTAGTTCCCACATAAACTTCTCAAAACCATTTTAGAAGAAGCATCTCCATCTGATATACTTGAAATCAAAGAAAAAGCAACCTCTCTATGTTCTTTTATTTTCAGCAGCTCTATCAAAGGTACTCAAACCTTCATATATGTTAAAGCTTGAGTCATATCAAAAGTAGTGTTAACATTAGACTCACCATGAGTTTTAACCTCTACCTTTTGGTGACTTGTTCCCTTGTCACCAATGGTTTCTGCCTTACATCTAGTTGTATCAAAAATACCAAGTTTCGCTGAACTACTTGACTGATCACCTTTAGCCTGACTATCTTTGACAGAAGTTTTGTTCTCAGTGGACCTCTTAGAAGAAGTTTCTTTAAAAAATAGATAACCAGGCATACCTTGACTTCCATCATCTTTTCTTCTTCTCACATTATAGTTATGCTTAGCTTTAGCTATTGTAGCCTTAGTGAGATTCTTGAATTCCTCCTCACTAGGCCTTCTAAGGTGAATCTCTTGATCTTCTATTGTGACTACATTCAATGTGGGATGCCAATCAATTGTCAATTGTTATTAGCAAATTTCATTGCTTCTTGAGACATTATATTCACTTGCTTCATCCTCTGAAGACTCATAGTTAGTTTCCACAGTATACTCAAACATATTAACTACAGGTTCATCCTCACTTCTCATGGATTCATTTAGAGCTTGAGCCACAACACACTGATAGGGGAAATGTGGCCCATCACATGCCATACACCATGGGGTATTTTCCACATTATGTACACCTCCTCCCATCAAAGGATCATGGGTATTCTGATTTTGTGTGCCTTTTGATCTATCTTGCACAGGTTTGTCATCTTTCCATGCAGTGTTATATGGCATATCATGCAATCTAGCATGTCTGTCTTGCTAGTTGTAGTGAGGCCTCTAACGTTTTCTTACTTTAGCAATAAGATCCTTGACAACAATCATTAATTTCTCTATCTTATCCTCTTCTTTAGAGGATTTATTTTATTGTTGTTTTTGTTCCCACCACAATCTTCCATCAGTCTTTCTTCCCACTTTACCCGATGCTTTTCTATTACTCTCTACATTGATTGCATTTCTGAAAGCATCTCTTAAACTATGTGGGTTTTTATCTCTGATAATGTAAGCCATTTTGAGGTCAAATGCATTATAATAGTTAGTTAGACACACATTTTCATCTAACCTCATTACTTGAAAAAGTCTATGCATTGCCTTTTGAAACCTTGCATTAAAATCTATGACAACTTCATTATCAGATTTCCCGATGTAGTTAAATTCATTGAGGATGAAGCTCACATTTGTCTTATCTCCATATTGCTCTTGAAAGCAATTTTTGAACTCTTCCCAAGAGCCTATATTGTCCACAGGTAACCCTTTGTACCAATCTCTAGAATCCTCAATCAAGGATTGCACAAACAACTTCATGATGGCATCTTCATGTGCAATTTCATAGTCATTGATGATGTCACCAAAAGATTTTAGATGCTCTTCAGCATTGATAGTATTATTCCTAGCAAACTTCTGGAGTTTATCCCTCATTTCAATAGGGACATGGTTCAGATATCTGGGAATTCCATCAAAATACAACTGCCTATACAACTCAACATTTATCGGTCTCCTTTGGAACTGATTTCTAGTAAAGTTATTTCCAGCATTCACCTTTGGGCCTAAACCACTAGCTCTAGGATTTTGATGACTTTGATTATGGGATAATCCGTGACTGGTTTGATTTGTTGGAATTGTACTTGAGGGAATAGTAGAATTATTTGGGGTAGCATTATTAGATTGGTTAACAAGTGGGATAGCATTTGTTTGAATCACTAGTTGAGTGTTTAACAGAGAGGTAGAAGTATGTTGGGATGTAGGATTACTATGATCTACAGGTGGGAAAGTTATAGAAGGAGCCTTTAAGCAGCGTATCTTTCTTCTGAACTCAGCATTAAGTGCTTCTATTTCAGCCTTTTCTAACTCCCTTTTTAGGTCTTCATTTTATTTCTGTACTCTTTCTACCTAGATCTCATGCAACATCATTCCTTGGGGTCCTTCTGCACTTCTTGACACTAGACCCGCAAATCTACTCTCCACTACTTTCTATTTTCCTTTGTCAACAATGGGTCTGGAAGGTTGAGGATCATTGTGAACCTCCCTACTAGGTTGTACTGCAACTCTTGGTGCAGAAACAATTTTTGGGTCAAGGATTTCCCTAATAATAGGACCTTTCTCTTTACTCCTAGGTTCTTCTTGAGAAAACAACTCAAGCTCTACAATCTATCTTAATAACTGATCTCTTTCAATGAGTTTGGCTTTGGTTTCATTCTCCTTTTCTTTTTATTTCTTTTTTCTTATGGCAATCAATTGATATACTCTCTGATTTAGAACCTCAATCTCTCGAGACACTTCATCTTGGTCTGACAAAGTTTCCTCTAAATCAGACACATTTAACTGGTCCATATCAATCAGGCTGATATTTCCTTCCATAGTTTTGGGAATGGAACTGGCTCTATTACTCGTACTATGCCCATCTCTCCCAAAAATGCTGGTATTAGACAATCTTTGGTGAAATGTTTGGATATCATTATTAGTGCCAAATAGGCCAGCATGCAAACCCATAATATCATGGTTAGAGTCATGAGAAGAGGCATTGGACCTTGCATCTATAGGACTCTCAGAAGACTTACCTATTTGATTACTCTTTTGTTTCCATGACTGATTTGACTGCTCAGGAATAACAATTCCTCTCCAACCCTTCATGCAACTTCTCTTGAGGGTTTTTCTTCATATAAGATCTAGTATTCCTTCTCCTATTCATCTTGCTAACCTTGTGAAGTGACTGTGATTTCTTCTAAAAGAACACTGGTTTTTTTTTTTTTACTTTAGAGTCTCCACCCAATATCTTGGGAATAAAATATATAGTTTAACACAATGAGTCACTTACAAGACACTTAAGAATGAAACTGTTGATCCTTAGAAAATAACATAATAGTATTCTAAGATGCTATGAGATAGATCAAGGATTCTCTTTAGAAAGATAAACTCAATAATTTTCAGACTGAAGCCAAGGGAACCTAATCTCAACAATTTTATGCAATAAAGACACAGATTTGCAGTATAAGGCTTATCTTAATTGACGATTCCCCATAAGAGTCACCAATTTTGTTGTGATGACTCAGATGGGAAAGCTCACTTACAATATGATTCAACAATCTATACCAGAGATCTTTAGATTACTCCCTAGCAGAGTCACCAATTTTGTTGTGGTGACTTCAATGGGCAAACTCACTTACAATCCGATTCAATAATCTAAACCAGAGATCTTTAGATTACTCCCCAGTAGAGTCAACAATTTTGTTGTGGTGACTCAAATGGGCCAACTCACTTACAATTTGATTCAACAGTCTATACCAGAGATCTTTAGAACACTTCCCAACAGAGCCACCAATTTTGTTGTTCTCCATTTTGAAAACTTATGTTTCTTCTCTTTAAAAGTGAAAATTACTACCTCTATGCTGCAATGGAAGAGAACAAAAAAAGTTTGAAATAAAGACAACAATATGAGGTTCCAAAATTAGGAAACCTCCTACACTTTAAGCTTATAAAAGCTTGGGCAGGTGAACCCTTTTAAAGACTATTTTATCACAAAAATAGTAAATGGTTTGTATAAAACCAATGTAAATTCCTGCAAACTTTCCTTATTGAATAGTACAACTAACCTAAATGGAAAATTGATTTGACTTTTTTAAAAAAAGGATCACAAAATGCAACAAAAACCAATAGATAAACCAGTGCCTTATCCGGGCAACAGAGTCATCTACAATAGACTGCAACCTGACAAGAGAAACTAGTACACAAATCACAAGTTCCTAATCTATCAACTCTGAATATGCCTGACATACATAGAGTCCTAATCTGCAACAGATTTCATCATCAAATCCACACTAGAAATATTGATATCAATGACTTTGTTCAAAGTATATTTATATTTTTCTCCTTAAGAAAAAGACTCAAAACAACTTCATTAGATACTTAGCAAATCATTTAAATAAGCAATCCTTGATTACTTAAACAAAATGATCACCAGTACAATGACATAGAGACAATATAAATCTGAATTTAAATTCTCTGGACTGTATATTTCATTCCTCTGTCAGAAGGTTACAAGTATTTCATATTTGACTCAGAAATTGCTAAGACAAAGGCCTGTATTAATTTTGCCAGAGTTTAGCTACAAACATTTGTGTCCCTTTTCTAGGTAGCCTTGGTATCCTTCTATAGAAATCAGGATGCAACAACCTTCGGACTACCAAGAAGAAAATTATTACCCTAATAGTCATTTATTGCAAAAGTTATATTTCTATGCCATTGCAATTGAGGGAGAAATCTAACATTCTTTCTGGGATGCGTGCTTCATTAATTCACTAGGCTTTCATTTGGAAAATGACCAAAAGGGCAAGCCCCTATTACTCAAAATTGGTTACAACAACTGACAGCTTCATAATGCTGGTGTATTATCTCGATCCAGAGCATTGATGGTTCTATCTAAGAAAACACAGAGCCACACACCATTATGTCCTCTGCAGATGTCCCTGCAAATCTCCTTGGATACCTCTCACCAACTCTTTTTAACCTTGAAGCAATGTCAGATGTAACTTGCAAACCTCTACCACTATTTCTTTTGAATATTTTAAATTTTTGGCGTCAATAGATCAAGAGGTCTTCTTTCTGAGCACCTTTCCTTTAGTTGCCATGTCACGACATTTAAAGTTCAGACGTGCTTCCATTGTAGTATAGTGATAGGCATCTGATCATGGGAAACTAACACACCCTTTAACTTTCCTGAGTAATCCGCTTAGAAATGGGCCCCACCACTTGGTCTCTAGCTGTTAAAAACTTAATTGCTACCAGTAGTTTGCTACCGTAACCGCTTACCTTATCTACTGGTATTAACCATTATCACACTTGGCCTGCAGAAAATCATCACCTTCTGTCTAAGAAATAACTTCTGAGATCCTGAGGTGACTACCCCAAAAATACTTTCTGTGGGCTATACTTGATTGCAGAATTAGATTCCTCAGATTGAGAGCTTTCCAACAATATATGACAAATCCATATTTGGGCAAAAATTCAACCCTCAGCCATCAATCCCTTTGCAGGTCGGTCATTTAAGCTTTTGCCTTTTCACCACAGTCTGAAACTATATTTTAACCTGACTTTCTCGTGCAAGTTTTGGCCACATGTCATCTCCTGGTTCACTCGTGAGTCCCTCTAGACTCCACCTGTCTTGCCACCTCACCAGTGGCCAAGTCGTGGCCATTAACATTTGAGCACCTCCATCTTGTGGTATGGCAACAACTATAGATCTTCCTTGAACTTGCTTATTATTTACTTCCTTTGAATTGTTCTTCCTACGCGTCCCACCGCTTAGTCGCCAAGTCGCACCTCTTAGCCATCAAGCATCTTTCCATCATGACATGGAAACCACAATTAGATCATCCATCCAACCGTCAGATCCCACTTGACATGCCCACCGGTTAACTCACTTGGGCTACTCTCTCCTCTGGCGAGCCCACCATGTGTCACTTCCTGGTTTTCTTCGAGCCCACCTAGACCGCCACCACAACTACCATATCATCTAGTTTGTTAGGCCTCAGTCTTTCAGCCAAACCTCCTCTTCAGCAAGCTTCTTTCTTCTCTTATCAAAACCTTAGTTTCATCGACACCTTTTATATCGATGAAACATATGCCTTTGGTGATTCCCTATAGTGATCCATCAAAGCCAAGGTCTCATCGATGTTCATTTTGATGAGATGCCACCTGTCTTCCTCATGTTACCACTGGGCCTTCCACCTCATCGGCTATGTGTCACCATGTGGCACATCATGATTTGCTCAAAGTCCACCTTGGCACCACCTGTCGCAAGGGTATTCATTCCGGGCACTTCACAACCGCAATACAACAATAGTCATGGTTAGCCCTAGAATTTCATCCCACCATTTATCTACCTCGAATCTATCATTGGATTTCAACGATCTGCTCGATCATTAGCCTCTCCTAAGTAGCTCTCTTGTGAGATGATGTCACCATGTGTCGGCCACTTGTCTGCCACCTCATCAGTCACCAACTCGCGACTATTAACAATCGAGCACTTTCACATGGCGGTATAGCGATGGTCATTCGATCAGCTCAAACCTGCTTGATTCTTAACATCTGGGCTGCTTTCCATTTCCATACATACTTAGTTTCCAAGTCGTGATGATAACTCGATGGGCATATTTTCATCATGGTATAGTGGCCACCATCGAATCTTTTGCATCACCGTCTGATCTTCCCTGATCTGCCTGACCATTAACCATGGCTGATCTGCTTCCTTCTACCGCGTGTCACCACATGGCACTCCCTGATTCATTAATGAGATCTACCTGGGCACCACCTACCTATCAGGTCAGCCACACATCAACCTCTGGTTCGCTACATAATCCACCTGAGCGTGGCCTCATCCACCACGTCAAGGCCACCGGACCCACCATTTCACTTTGGTTTGTTTGGCATCAGTCTTTCAGCCAAACTTCCTCTTCGGCAAGTCATTCATATGTCTCATTGAAACCACAGTTTCATCAAAGCCCTTATTTGATTGGGGGGACCAGTTGATATTTCTTCGATGTGCCTTTGTCGATGGAAATAAGCTTTCAGTGAAACCATTTAGAGGTTCATCTCGGCCAAGGTCTGCTCGACATTCACGTCTGATGACATGCCACATGTCTGGCATGTGGCACTACTTGATTGGCTCTGGGGTCGTTATGCTAACACCTTATCACAGCCTCCAATAACTACCAGAATGAACCTCTTTATAACCATTTGCCTTAACTAGTTGCACTAATTGCCGGCCATTGTTCACCGCTAGTAGTTTATGGCCAAGTCGCTACCTTTAACAGTCGAGTGCCTTCATGTTGCGGTATAGCGACAGCCGCAAGATCTAAAGAAACTTGCTCAATCTTTAGGAAACTTGACAGATACATAAGAAAAGACATAGGACTTAGGAAAAATTAAAATTTATTAGAACCTGCCCAGGCCTAGACTTAAAAGGGGCCCCCTCTTGACGACGCACAGAGCCTTCCACTTAAGTGGAAAAAGGCAATGAGAAAAGACCTTTAACAAAAGAAAGGGGAATTTGGAACCATGAACCTTGAACCTCTTTGCAAATGGTTCAAAATAGACTTAACGCATTCTCACTTACTCATTAAAAAACATTACAAAGCCACGACTCACGCAAGAGAAATGGTTTAACCTTGAACCTTGGACCAAAAAGGTTCAAGGGTTCAAGTTCAATATGAATTACAATAATGCACTACAAAGGTTTAATTTTTCTAAATACTTTCATGAAAAAGAAAAAACCCTAAACCCTCAAGATTTTATAGGTCCCAACAGTGTATACAACAGTGCTTATTG
The DNA here is from genome assembly GCF_030272615.1 of Cryptomeria japonica. NCBI lineage: Eukaryota > Viridiplantae > Streptophyta > Pinopsida > Cupressales > Cupressaceae > Cryptomeria > Cryptomeria japonica. Next base: position 562,126,846 of record NC_081409.1, on the reverse strand, counting down.
CTTCTCTCCATAAAATATGTGGAATTTCCTTTTGTATCATTAGAGTCCTTGCACAACCAATAAGAGTTATGTTTCTTTTTTTAGCAACCCCATTCTGCTGAGGTGTTCTGGGTGCAGACATTTGTCTCATAATCCCCTGTTCCTCGCAGTAATTTATGAACTCTTGAGAGGTGAACTCTCCTCCTCTATCTGATCTCAGACACTTCATATTCTTACCGGTTCCTCTCTCTACTCGAGCCTTAAAAACTTGAAACATATGAAAGGCTTTAGATTATTCCTTCAATAATACAACCCACATCATTCTTGAGAAATCATCCAAAAACAACATAAAATACCGGTCTCCTTAGAAACTCTTGGTTCTCATAGGACTGCACAGGTCTGTATGAACTAAGTCCAACACATTTTCAGATGAAAAGGGTTTACTGCTGAAACTAGACCCGGTCAACTTTCCTAGTTGACATTCTTTGCACATAGCATTTTTCAGGTTTCAATATATTAGGCATACCCTTGAGAGACTTTGTCTTACTGACTTTTGCTATGCTATCAAATTTAACATGACATAGTCTTTTGTGCCACAACCAACTGTCTTCTACCTTAGCCATTAGACAACTACCTATGGTGGTGTCTAGGTGAAATAGATTGCCTCTTGATTGTTTATTGGTAGCAATCAGACTTCCTGATTTGTCATTTATTTTGCAAATTCCTTCATTGAATTCTAACCGGTAACCCTTATTGTTAAGTTGTGCAACACTTAACAAACCATATTTTAGCCCTTACCCAATAGACATCATCACAATTTTTTTTATCATTCAGGGCTATAGATCCCTTACCTTTTACTGCACAAGGAGCATCATTTCCAAATCTCACAGTTCCTCCATTACAATCCTCCATGTCGAGGAATTTGTTTCTATCATCGGTCATGTGGTGAGTGCAACCACTATCAATCACCCATTCTCCACACCACTTTGTACTAGAAATCAGTGCCATATCTCCTTCCTCTATGCTATCCTCCTTGACTACCATAAATGCAATTCCATCTCCATCAGATCCTTCTGATTCTTCATCAGCGACTCCTTCTTTTGCAATATAACACACCTTCTTGCTCTTGTCCATGTAGCTTCTGAAACTATCCTTCCTGTCTCTATCATTGTCAGGACATCTTGAAGTAATATGACCTATCTTATTACAGGAGAAGCACTTTAAGGGTACTTTAACTTTATACTTTCCTTTTCCTCTTGGCAATCTTCTTGCCAATAGAGCTTCAATTTCATCTTGCTCTTGTTCCTCAGAGAACAGATTGCCACTTTCATGGGAATGACTGGTTCATTTAGTAGAGCTACTTCCAGTTTCTTTCCTTCTCCTTGTTAGTTCATGCATCATGGAGGCTTTGAAAGAAACATCAATCTTTGGTACACTATTGTCATAATTGCTCAGTTCAAAAGTAATCAACTTACTGATCAGTGAGTCAAGAGATACATTAACTGTTCCTAAGGATCTGAGTTGCTGGATAGCAGAGACCCTTATGGCATATTGTGGTAGCAAGGTTCTTAGGATTTTTCTAACCATATCATCCTCCTCAAGCTTTCCTCCAACACTTTTAATGGAGTTTACTACATCCTTTATTTTCTTACTATATTGCTCTATGTTTTCTCCTTCCTGCATCCTCATCTCATCATATTTTCCTCTCAGGCTATCTACTTTAGCCTTTTGAACATGAGGATCTCCCCAATAGACTATCTTCAACTTATTCTATATATGAAAATCTGTTTTCAAATCTTGAACCTCAACAAATTCATTATCAGAAAGAGTGCTAACAATCAGATCCATAGCAACGGTATTATCTTGCCTTTCGTTGATCTGATCCGGTGTGAGAGCCCCTGAAGGTTCATTTTACTCTATGATTACATGATTTCAGTAATGTTCTCCTATGGATCTTAGATAAAGTTTCATTCTTCCACACCATAAGGTGTAATTCTCCTTAGAGAATCTAAGACCCTCCTTTCTTATCATCTTGGATATTACCTTAAGCTTCTTCTGATTCTAAGGACCTGGAGCTCTGATACCAATTATTAGTCCCAACCGGTGCTGAGAGGGGAGGGGTGAATCAACACTTGATCAATTTTTCACAATTAAAACTTTCAACTATAATCTGTATTTATTTAATATTCATCAATATACTTAATCACTGAAGTAGAATATGCATGCATGAAAAGTTGACAATGACACCAAGATTTATCTCGTGGAAACCCAAATGGGAGAAAACCACGGTGTGATTAGGAACTCACAAAATTTGTACTCTTCTGGAGTATGCCCAGTAAGGAGCCATCCCTGTTAGGAGATTACAAAGACACTGTAAGGTGCCACCCAGTTAAGGGATTTTGTTTAAGGCCGGTTAGTGCCTTTACCTTGTTAAAGGTAGCCTGATTAAAGGACTTAAGAATATCAATTAAGATGTCACTCGGTTAAGGGATTTTACAAAAGGAAACTATTAAAGTCCACCCAGTTAAGGGATTTAAGTTGCAATGGTTAGAAAGCAAAAAATAGATGATCTACTGAATTAGCTACTGATAGCTTGATCAGATCACAATAAGAATCACACTCTATCTACATCGGTTGTGTCTTCTCTACACAATGCCAATTTTCTTCTTACACCTTCGGCTTTGCACTCAGCCGGTCCTCTGTCCCTTGGCTCTGCACTCTTTTGGTCCTCTGACCTTCAGCTCTACACTCTGCCGGTCCTCTGACCTTCGGCTTTGCACTTTGTCGGTCCTCTGACCTTCGGCTCTGCACTCTACTGATCCTTTGTCTCTCGGCTCTGTACTCACCCACTCGACCTCAAACACCCTCTGCTATGCTAAATCCTTTTAGCACTTCCTCTCACTCTGTTCTTCACTTTGGATCGCCTTCTACAAGATCTTCTTTTTGCTAATTTTACGCTTAAGAATTTTTGAATGAACTCAAGAATACATTATACATTTTATGTCATCACCTTCAGGTGTTCTCTCAATCAAAGCAATCACAAATTTTGAAAGATTTCAAATTCAAAATCTCCTAGTCTTTCTCTACATGCCTTGCAACAATTTTGCCAAGTGTTCAATGAATTCTACCACTGCATCTCCCAAAAATAGTAACTTCTGGGTCCAGTTTAGTCATTTAAGTGGGAACCAGAAAATCCACATATAATCATGGCTTGACTGCATAGTAACTGAAGTTGACCTTACCAACTTGTGATTTGGCGTAGACACAAGCTCACCAACTCACTTTTTGCCACCACAACTAAATAATCGATCATCTCTTCGAGATTTATGGTGATCACCCATCTTCCTTTTGTCATACCAGTGTACCGATATACCACTACACTTCTATATTATCAATTCATCCTTTGGTTGCTAGTTTGTTGTTCTAGCATCAAGTCTCTTTCCCTGTTTGCCAATGAGGTTCTGGTTTACATACAACCTCAATTCTTCTTGCCTGAGTCATCTTTTGTGATTTCATCAACATCATAATGATTGATCTTCTTGAATGACAGACTGATTGTCTTAGTCTATCTTCCCTTCAGCTGATTGAACTTTTGGTCAATTGTTTCCAATGTTGTTTCCATGTGTTTGCAAGTTATCACATTTTCTTACTGAAATACACCACTCTACCGATACCACTTCACCTGTCAGTGTTAGACATCAATGACAAATCTTAGCTCATATACCAGTTCTCTGGATTGACCGGTTTTGTCAATGCCAATAGAGCTTGAGGAAATTGAAGCCCTATTTGCTAGAAGAGTACCTAAAGGTCCAGCAGGAAGTAAGTATGAAGTAAATCACCTTTCAAATGTTTTGCATGTAATAAGATAGGTCATTTTGCATCTATATTTCTTGAGAGGAATTCAAGATTTGAGGAGAAAGCTAGAAGATCTTATAAGCCTAACCATGAATATCAGAACAAGCATAAGTATAGGAGGAACAAAGACAAATCATGCTACTACGTTGATGAGGAAGATGTAACTGATTATTCTAATGATGAACCGACAAAAGATTCAACTAGTGGATCCCGCAATGGAAAGGAATGAGTATTCTTAGCTATCAAGGAAGAAGCTCCAAAACCTATGATTCATAATGAAGAGAAGGCCCTTGCTACTAAAGTTGAAGACAACGATGAATGGGTAATAGACAGTGGATGTTTACATCATATGACTGAAGATAAAAGGAAGTTTTTTTATCTTTGCAAGAATTTGATGGTGGTTTGGTTAGTTTGGAGATGGCAAAGCATGCATGATCAGAGGAAGAGGAACTATATCATTGTATAGTAAGCATAATAGTGATAATGTTTTCTATATTGAAGGTTTAAGGCATATTATTTTGAGTGTACGTCAGTTGGTGGATAAGAGATTTCAAATACAGTTCAAGAATGGAAAATGCAAAATCATGAACAGATTTGGATTGGAGATTGCAACCGGTACTCGAACTAGAGGTAACATATTTCATTTGAACCCCGGTGAGAAGACATGTTTGATTGCACATATTGATGAGAGTTGGCTATGGCATAAGAGGTTGTATCATGTGAAGTTTGATTGCATTGTAAAGATCAGTTCAACTAAGGTAGTTAGAGATATACCTAAGATTGTGAAGCATCATAATCCAGTATGCAAGGAATGTCAAATGCGAAAGCAAGTCAGAACTTATTTTAAGAGTATACAAGATAAATCTAATGATGTTCTTGATCTTGTTTAAACTGATTTATATGGTCCTGCTAGAATAAGAAGTATTGGGACTCATTAAATTTGAGTCAAGTTTAGAGGCCCATTTCAAAATTTTGCTCTGCATTTCCAAATGATGATAAAATGAGTCAGTTTGAATGGCCTAGTTAGAGAGAGGGTAAAATGGAACCAGTTGATTTTCAAAGGGTAAGGATTGAGAAGTGTGTCTTACAACTTTAATTTGGTTAATGAAGTGTTGTGCAACTTTCAGAATTTAGTTTGGATAAATTTATCAGGTACCCATTACAAGGGGTGAGCTGAAAGTGCATTTTAGGCATATATGTAGTTTTTACCAAGTAGCCTACTTTGAGCTCTTATATCTTTTTCCCTGTTGATTGTCATGAAGAATTTAAAAGTGCATTGAATTCTAAGCATAAATTTGAGCCTCAGTGTAAAATTTCAAGTCTTTGTGAATCCATTTGCTCAGTTTAGCAAGCTCAATCAGTTTGCAGTTTGTATGGGTCAACAAGTCCCTATTTCAGGTGCTAGTCAGAGCCCCGCTTTGCACTTTTGTAAAAGTTGCCTCAGTGAGTGTCATGTCAGAATGTTTGTTCCAGGCTAGTGTTGGTATAAATGAAAAGCTATGTTTCTAGTTTCAAGCTGTTGCCAATCCGTTTAATCAGTTTTCAAAAGGGTTTCTTCAGCCATCTGTTTCAGTGTTCCGTAATTTCATTGCTATATCAGTTGAAGTTGCTATTTTCATGAGCGCACCATTTGCCCCCAGTCAGCCTTTTGGTCAAAATGAGCATTCTAATTTTTGATATGTACTTCAAGGTACCTATGTCTCAGGTTTGAGGGTCTATGGAGACCGTTTGATATTTTTAAGAAAGGCATCATGAGTTGCCTACGCATTGACTTCATCAGGTCCGCAGTCCCGACAAAGCCAGTTGGTCATCTTTGACCATTAATATTTTATCACTCAGGATTCTTCTTGAGAAACTGCTTGGTAGAGTTCATGTTTGTATATAAGAGTACACGCCTGTCAGATGGCGAAGTCTAGAAAGGTGTTTTGACTAGTTTGAAAATTACGTCTTCGCGATTAAATGCGAAAATGTGGCGCAAGTGCCTGAAAGTTGCAAAACTCAGTTAGATGATCTAAAAATGGTGTCAATCGATTCCAGAGATATGTTTAAGGTTTGTGAGGCATTTCTAAGGTCAGTTGCATGAAAATGAATTTTTTTTTAGTCGGACCCACTTTGGGGCCCGACCTTTCTCATGCCCTTGCAGTGTTAATTTTAAAGGCAAAGCGTTCTTCATGCATGCTAATGCATATCAGTACCAACTTGGTCTACATCATGATCCTTTATGTTTTGGCTGGTATGGTTGGACAAATCAGAGAAAGATTTCTTCACCAGTGGGATAGTGAGAAATGGCTTCATTTTACTTGTCGTCTATGGATTGATGGGCATATATCTAAAATGCTAATGTGTGAGTCATTATAAGTTGAAGATTTGAGTTTCTTGATACAAGACAAGACAAAACTTAGGATGGAGTATATAGAGATCCTTAGGGTAGTGGATGAGTTGTATCACCACCTGTGATGTGGGTAGAAGCTCTTGACCTCATTCTTAACAATTTAAAGAAGGCAGATTTTTAATTTGACAAAGTCAAGCCAATATCTGGAAGTGAACAACATCACGAGAGTACTTAGTGTAATATGAATGGCATTAGAACCCCCCCAAGAAAATGATATTAGCAAATGGAGCAGCCTTTACCCTTTGTGTGATAGCCAGAAGAAGCTTTTCGTAGCTGCAGTTAGCATGTGTAAATCCAACTACCTTTACTAGCTCTCCACAATCCTCCCTATGTGGCTTGGTATGGATAAGGGCGTAAAAGGGTTTTAAGCAAATGCAATGGTAGGTAAAATCAAATTCCACAACCTTGCTACCTCTCTTCCCCTGCAGATGGTGTGGAAGTTGCATTGAAAAGGCTGTAGAAACTTTCAACTAAATGCAAACACCAGTTTAGTCCTCTGCGTGGTGGGTGTGTGGAGTGTGGTGTGGAGCTCCTTTGCCAGTCCTCTCTGCTGTGTGGAGAGTGAAATTGGAAAAAGTTTGAAACTTTCAAGAAATGATCCACGAAATACACCCTGTGTGGAATTGTGGAGGAGAGGCAATATGAAACATTAGTAGTAAATGAAGATTGGCAGGCTAAAAAGCCAATACTCCCCTCCCACGTTGGACACACATGAAACTCAAGGAAAAGAACTTGGCAGGCATAAAACCAAAGTCCACGACCTTGACCAGTATCCTCCCCTACATGGAAATGGTAAAGGAATTAGTAGCCTACTTTGACTAAGGTGTTTAAGACATTTTCAGGCAAGTGCAACGGCAGGTGTAATTCCAACATTCCCAGCCATGCTATGTATGGGGCATTCAGAATTTTTTTAAAAATGCACAGGCAGGTGTAAAAAATCCAAACCCCTCTCTGTGGCATTGAAAATAAAATAGAAGCCTTCAAGTAGATGCAGATGGTGTAGAAGGTGGAGGAGAGACTTTTCAAATCTTTAGTAAACGCAACAACAGGTTGAAAGCCATTGAAAATTCCAAGTAGGTCTCAAAAATCCAAGAAAATGCATTCCCAGGAAAAAAGTATTATCCCACGTTGGTGGTGAGAGAGAAATATTTGACATTTAAAAGTAAAGCTACACACAATTATAGTGTCAAAGCCTCGAGGGATTTTGACACAAGGTGCCCGTTGGGCGCCAAGCTGACTCCACGTGTGCAGGTGCGCTTCCCCAGGCGACTAAGGAGGCCAAGTGGCGACCAGGAAGAGCCCACCCAGGTGGGCATGGTTCCCAAGGTGAGTTTTGTAGAGAAAGGGTGACTTAAACAGTGAGCAAGTTGTAAGAGATCTGACGGTGCATGCAATTTCACGGAGTGAAGATGCATGCCAGTTAAGCATCGCGAAATGGTGAAATGGTAAAGATCATGCATCTTGCAGAAGATCTGACGGTCGGCGTTGTTTCATGAGAAGAAGATGCACGCCTGTTACCCTTCATGAAATGGAAAAAGGTGATGTGGTCGGTCCAAGTGGAAGTCAGCTCGTGGGTCCTGCTGATGTGGCGCTGAGGTGGTGACAAGCAAGCAGTCTAGTGGTAGTTTAGTGGTGGTGACGAGGTAGACAAGTGGTGAAAGATGATGTGTCATCCTAGGTGGCACCCAGTGGACCCCATCAGTGAATCATAAGCCACCACGTGGCAGGGCGTTAGGCCAAAAATTGGTAAAAAATCAAAATTAAATATATAGTTTCAACTATGGGGAGAAATTCAAAAAATTAAATGACAGGTGCATATCCAAGTTTAATTCGCCTGAGAGGTTATTTTTGCCCGAAATAGAAAGTATTATATATCACCAGAAAGCTCTAAGAATGAGAAATCCACCAATGAAGTTTGTTTCAACAAATGTAAGATATTTCGAGAGCAGTTTCCATGTGAAGGAGAAAGGAAAATGTTCAATTGGAGAAAGGGGACACTTGGCATTGTGTTATGTAGACCTAATCTTTTTCCCTCCTCTTCTTATTGCCATTTCTTCTCAATTGTAAGGGTTCCATAATTTTGGAAAAAGTGCTCCAAATTCATGGCTTCCAGTTCTGAACTTCTTGACCCAAATTTTTGAAAGCTCTTTGGTTTGTTTTAGGGTATAGAGGTTACATTGCAGGATGGCAGATTGTTTTCTAGTTGCAGATCTTACTTGTGTTAGGCATGAGTAAATTTCCCACAATATTGTCTCTAGGAATGTATTTCATTGTTATGAATTGAATCCTTAAGGAGGATGAGATTTGTCAATTTCAAGGAGATTGTGTGATTGTTTGTATGTATCCTTCAAAACTCTGTAATTAGTCATGAATAATGGAATGTGTCCCAGATCTGATAATTTTGTGAATGAATTGAGTAATGCATTGGTATAAGGTATTGATGCAGGGATATTGTTTAAGGAAAACAAACTTGCAACTATGATTTGCATTTTGTAGTTTTGTGTGTGACTTTGTTGCCCAATGAACAAGGCACTAGTCTTTGAAAGATTTGGGGATAGTTTCAGATTTACAAATATAAAGACAAATCTATTTCCCTTTATGTTTAGGGATTTGTGTTCTATTCTTTCCAAGTTCTGTTTCATCCATTATTTCTACAAGATCTAGCCAATCTGTATGTGTTTTTTCTAGTTTGTTGAGCTTGTGGAATGATCTATCTGCTTATTGTTGATGTAGTCATATGTTTGTAACTATTGTATTTAATGCATCAAAAGGGTATCCCCCCTAGGTCTTGCAGAACCTGAAGTACGGGAGGATCAATTAGGGTCCTATGTTATGTTGTCCAAGTCCTGAAGTGTTCTATAGAGTGAAATTGGCCATTTTATAGAGGCATTACAGGTGAACTTGGGTTGATCAGTTTTGATGAACAACAAAAATGATGACTATGCTAGGGACGTGTTGTAATAACTCATGTTGAATCGAATCCCAGAGTTGTGCCTATCCAATTTGAGGAAATAGTCATAAAAGTCTTGTAAATCTGAAAGTATTTTCAGATCTATTGTTATCTGCCTGGTAGTGTTGTATGATGTTAGGAATGTTTTCTTTCTATCATGAGAGTCAATTCCTATCCAAGTGTTGAAAATTTTGCTATCCTTTTATCTTTGTGTAAGTCCAGATCTGTTCATGCTCTATAAGTGATTTCATAAATTCTTATAGCAGTGAGTGGTGACTCTGAAAGATCTCTGCACCAGTGTGTATTGAGGTAAAATTTTTAAAAGATTTGGTGAACTTGCATCAAAGATTTAGCAGTTGCTTGGGGTTTTATGATTGTAGATCCCAAAGAATTTATTGAAGATATTTTCCTTCATGAAGGAGGTGGTGACTTTGTATGAAGATCGGTGTATAATGTTAGAAGATCTCAGAAATATCTTACCAAATATTAGAGCAGCAACAACAACAGAATTATTTTACCAGGTATTCCTCATTGTTGAGGTAATTATTTGTTCCTTATTAGGTGAAAAGGTCACCATAAAAAGGAAAAGAAATTCACACTTCACATATTTCCTATTTTAAAAAATTTCAGTTAAAGCATGGGTGAAGTATTTTGAGTAAGAGAGATTGCAGCTAGTAATGGATTGTTGTAGAAATTTCTCTATTAAAGGTTATGTGCCATTCTGTTTTGATGGCACACCTAGTTACCCAAATCAAATTCCAAGTGACATTAGGAAGCATTTACCATTATTTAATGGGGACCAGTTATAATTAGCAAGAATGCATGTGCAAAACTTTGTTGATTTAATGAATGACTATGAAATCTGTCATGAGGATGTTTGCATGAAGTTGTTTGTGCAGAGCTTGAAAGGGGATGCCAGGATTTGGTTCTCGTTTTTGTAGGAAGCTTCTATTGCCTCATGGGAAGAATTAGTTGCATCTTTTCTTGAGCAATTTGCTGAGAGAATAAACTTTAATGATGCATTGAGGAAGTTGATGGAGATTAGATTTGAGGAAGATAAGTTAGTGCCAACCTTCAATGTCAGCTTCTCCAAAGCATTGGCTGAGATCCCACAAGGGTATAAAATAAATGATGAAATGTCTTTAGTGATTTATTTGGATGCCTTTGGAAGTAAGATGAGTTAGAGGTTGAGGGATAAAGAGCCAAAGACATTGCATCAGACATTTGTGACAATCGTGGACATAGAGAAAAACTTAAAATATGGCATTCCTAAAAGACTTATATCCGCCGATGTCTGCTATCATACTGTTTGTAATGTTGCAACTAAGTGTGAAGTGAGAAGTAATGTTCAGAGTTTTGGTGTTCATACTTGTGCTGGCAACCATGATAATTTAATTCCCTATGAAAATCAGAGTTGTTTGGTGCAAACAATGGTTGATCCTCACTTGGATATTGATAATGTCAATTGTGTTGAAGATGAAGTTAAACTATTTTCAGATTTCACTTCTTATAATCATGTTAATGATCTTTCTAATATCAGAGTTATGCACAAAGTTAATTCAGAAAATTATAATGGTACACATGATTGCAATGAAAATATAGCACACATTGATGAACAAATTTTTTAAAAATGTCACATTGAACAACAAGGTGCAGCGCAATTACAGAGGATCGCAGAACTTAGAAAAGCTCTTGAAGTTGTGGATAAGAAAGTTCAAATGTTGGAGAGCCTTAGAGTTATTAATGAAGACCTTCTACATTATGGTGAAAAGGATTTTTCAGAAAAGGACTGTGAACTGAATGCTTATACAATTGATGAACAACATGTTGATCTAACAGATGGTTTTATGACAAAAAATTTAAGTGAACATGCTGGATATTCATCAAATGAAGTAAATGGTAGTGATATTCATCTTTGTTCTTTGATTGATGATGAGTGTTTTATTGGTAAAAAAGATCAATTGTGGCAAGATAAGTATGACTATCTTGATTCTCAGAATGATGGTCATAGGATGAAATTTTATGGTTGTGAAACATGGAACACTGAGGATAGTTCCCGCCTAGTTTCAATTTCTTCTTTGTCTGATGAAGATGATTATGATGATAGGGCGGATGGTATTTTTAGCAAATTTTATAATGTTTTTTTTGATGTTGATATAGATATGGACCAACCACTTCATTGTCATAATGTTCATAAGGGGATTCTTCATTTGGTTTCTAACCCTTTGTATGAAGAAATAATTGATCAGCCAGATGTTGTAAATGATAAACCAGTCCATGCTAATGATACCATTCCATGCAGCAGTGACATGTGTTAGGATGGAGATTTTTGTAATGGGTTGCTTGCTAGTGTGTTTGAACCCCATCTTGAAGTTTTTCATGCAAAGATGAGTAAACTTTTAAATCTTATTTCAGATTATATGCTTGAGCCAAAGGTATGTTCATTTTTTCAAGAGTGGGATATTAAAAATTCAGATTTATTGTACTTAGTAGATGATGAAAAGAATGGATACATTCCAGTGGTTGATCATGAAAGTAAGGTTCAAAATTATGTTCATGATGAGTTTGCATATAATGCTGATTGGAAAATCATGCTAAAAGATGTGTGTCATAATAGAAACATTTCTTTGATGATCAGTGTTTGCTTCAGATTGTTTACATTATTAAGTGATGAGAATCAGATTTTTGATAAGGGAAAGAGTTGGTTTCAACTTTGATGGCCCGAGGCCATTTATAAGTATGTTTGTATATATTGTGTAGTTGCTTTGCTTCAGTTGTGTGGTTTTCAATAAAGTGCCCTGCTGCTTGGGTAGAATAAGGAAGCCCTTTGCTTTTGAGAAGAGAAGATAAGTGATCCGTTTTTGGGTGGTCTGCTTAACCATAGATTCTGAATTCTTGTGTTGATCTTGCAATCAACCATCCCCAGTCAGAGCCACTGTTGGGACTCATTAAATTTGAGTCAAGTTTAGAGGCCCATTTCAAAAAAATTCTCTGCATTTCCAAATGATCATAAAATGAGTCAGTTTGAACGGCCTAGTTAGAGAGAGGGTAAAACGGAGCCAGTTGATTTTCAAAGGGTAAGGCTTGGGAAGTGTGTCTTACACCTTTCATTTGGTTAATGAAGTGTTGTGCAACTTTTAGAATTTAGTTTGGATCAATTTATCAGGTACCCATTTCAAGGGGTGAGCTGAAAGTGCATTTTAGGCATATATGCAATTTTTACCAAGTAGCTTAATTTGAGCTCTTATATATTTTTCCCTGTTGATTGTCATGAAGAATTTAAAAGTGCATTTAATTCTATGCATAAATGTGATCCTCTGTGCAAAATTTCAAGTCTTTGTGAATCCATTTGCTTAGTTTAGCAAGCTCAATCTGTTTGCAGTTTGTATGGTTTGACAAGTCCCTGTTTCAGCTGCTAGTCGGAGCCCCGCTTTGCACTTTTGTAAAAGTTGCCTCATTGAGTGTCATGTTAGAATGTTTGTTCCAGGCCATTGCTGGTATAAATGACAATCTATGTTTCCAGTTTCAAGCTCCTACTAATCTATTTAATCGGTTTTCAAAAGGGTTTCTTGAGCCATCTGTTTCAGTGTTCCGTACTTTCATTGCTATATCAGTTGAAGTTGCTATTTTCATGAGTGCACCATTTGCACCCAGTCAGCCTTTTGGTTGAACTGAGTATTCTAAGTTTTGATATGTGCTTCAAGGTACCTATGTGTCAGGTTTGAGGGTCTACGAAGATCGTTTGATATTTTTAAGAAAGGTATCATGAGTTGCCTGCGCATTGACTTCATCAGGTCCGCAGTGCCGACAAAGCTAGTTGGTCATCTTTGACCATTAATATTTTTTCACTCGAGATTCATCTTGAGAAACCACTTGGTAGAGTTCATGTTTGTATATCAGAGTACATGCCTGTCAGATGGCGAAGTCCAAAAAGGAATTTTGACCTATTTGAAAATTACGTCTTCGCGATTAAATGCGAAAATGTGGCGCAAGTGCCTGAAAGTTGCAAAATTCAGTTTGATGATCCAAAAATGGTGCCGATTGGTTCCAGAGGTATGTTTAAGGTTTGTGAGGAATTTGTAAGGTCATTGCATGAAAATGAAATTTTTGTTAGTCGAACCCACTTTGGGGCCCAACCTGGCTCATGCCCTTGAAGTGTTAATTTTAAAGGCAAAGCGTTCTTCTTGCATGCTAATGCATATCAATGCCAACTTGGTCTACATCATGATCCTTTATGTTTTGGTTGGTATGGTTAGAAAAATGAGAGAAATATTTCTTCACCAATGGGACAATGAGAGGTGACTTCATTTTACTTGTCGTCTATGGATTGATGGGCATATATCTAAAATGCTAATGTGTGAGTCTTTACAAGTTGAAGTTTTGAGTTTCTTGATACAAGACAAGACAAAACTAAGGATGGAGTATACAGAGATCCTTCAGGCAGTGGATGAGTTGTATCACCACCTGTGATGTGGGTAGAAGCTCTTGACCTCATTCTTAACAATTTAAAGAAGGCAAATTTTAAATTTGACAAAGTCAAGCCAATATCTGGAAGTGAACAATAATAGGAGAGTGTTTAGTGTAATATGAATGACATTAGAACCCCCCCAAGAAAATGCTATTAGCAAATGGAACAACCTTTACCCTTTGCGTGATAGCCAGAAGAAGCTTTTTGTAGTTGCAGTTAGCATGTGTAAATCCAACAACATTTACCAGCTCTCCAAAATCCTCCCTATTGTGGCTTGGTATGGATAAGGGCATAAAGGGGTTTTAAGAAGATGCAATGGTAGGTAAAATTAAATTCCACAACCTTGATACCTCTCTTCCCTTGTAGATGGCGTGGAAGTCGCATTGAAAAGGCTGCAAAAACTTTCAACTAAATGCAAACACCAATTTAGTCCTTTGCGTGGTGGGTGTGTAGAGTGTGGTGTGGAGCTCCTTTGCCAGTCCTCCCTGCTGCATGGAGAGTGAAATTGGAAAAGGTTTGAAACTTCCAAGCAATGCTTCAGCAAATACACCCTGCGTGGTATGGTGGAGGAGAGGCAATATGAAACATTAGCAGCAAATGAAGATTGGCAGGCTCAAAAGCCAATACCCCCCTCCCATGTTGGACACACATGAAACTCAAGAAAAAGCACTTGGCAGGTGTAAAACCAAAGTCCACGACCTTGGCTAGTATCCTTCCTTGCGTGGAAATGGTAAAGGTGTTAGTAGCCTACTATGAATAAGGTGTTTAAGACATTTTCAGGCAAGTGCAATGACAGGTGTAATTCCAATGTTCCTAGCCATGCTATGTAAGGGGCATTTAGAATTTTTTTAAAAATGCACAGGCAAGTGTAAAAAATCCAAACCCCTCTTTGTGGCATTGAAAAGAAAAGAAAAGCCTTCAAGCAGATGCAGATGTCGTAGAAGGTGGAGGAGAGACTTTTCAAATCTTCAGCAAATGCAACAACAGGTTGAAAGCCATTGAAACTTCTAGGCAGGTGTCAAAAATCCAAGAAAATGCATTCCCAGGCAAAAAGTATTATCCCACATTGGTGGTGAGAGAGAAATATTGGACATTTAAAAGTAAAGCTACACACAAACATAGTGTCAAAGCCTTGAGGGCTTTTGACACAAGGTGCTGATTGGGTGCCAAGTGGACTCCACAAGTGTGGGCGCGCTTCTTGAGGCGACCAAGGAGGCCAAGTGGCAACCAGGCGGACCCCACCCATGTGGGCACGGTTCCTGAGGTGAGTTTTGTAGAGAAAGGGTGACTGAACCGGTGAGCAGGTTGCAAGAGATCTGATGGTACGCGTGATTTTGTAAAGTGAAATGGCGAAATGGTAAAGATCATGCATCTTGTAGATGATCCGACGGTCACCGCTGTTTCGTGAGATGAAGATGCACACCCGTTACCCTTTGTGAAATGGCAAAAGGTGACGTGGCAGGTCCAAGTGGAAGTCTAGCTCGTGGGTCCTGCTGACGTGGCACTGAGGTGGTGATGACATGGCAGACAGGTGGTGACAAGCAAGCAGTCCAGTGGCAGTTCAGTGGCGGTGACAAGGCAGACAAGTGGCGAAAGATGATGTGTCATCCCAGGTGGTGCCCAATGGACCCCATCAATGAATCATAAGCCACCACGTGGTAGGGCGTTAGGCCAGAAATTGATAAAAAATCAAAATTAAATATATAGTTTCAACTATGGGGAGAAATTCAAACATTTAAATGACAGGTGCATATCCAAGTTTAATTCGCCTGAGAGGTTATTTTTGCCCCAAATAGAAAGTATTATATATCACCAGAAATTTCTCGGAATGATGAATCCAGTCATGAAGTTTGCTTCAACAAATGCGAGATATTGAGAGAGCAGTTTCCACGAGAAGGAGAAAGGAAAATATTCAGTGGGAGAAAGGGGACACTTGACAGTGTGTTATGCAGACCTAATATTTTTCCCTCCTCTTCTTATTCCCATTTCTTCTCAATTGTAAGGGTTCTAGAATTTTGGAGGAAGTGCTCCACATTCATGGCTTCCAGTTCTAAACTTCTTGACCCAAATTTATGAAAGCTCTTTGGTTTGTTTTAGGGTATAAAGGTTACATTGTAGGATGGTAGATTGTTTTCTAGTTGCAGATCTTACTTGTGTTAGGCATGAGTAAATTTCCCACAATATTATGGCATGTATTTCATTGTTATGAATTGAATCCTTAAGGAGGATGAGATTTTTCAATTTCAAGGAGATTGTGTGATTGTTTGTAGGTATCCTTCAATTAAGGTTTTAAACTCTGTAATCAGTCATGAATAATAGAATTTGTCCCAGATCTGATAATTTTGTGAATGAATTGAGTAATGCATTGGTATAAGGTATTGATGTAGGGATATTGTTTAAGGAAAACAAATTTGTAGCTGTGATTTGTATTTTGCAGTTCTATGTGTGACTTTGTTGCCCAATGAATAAGGCACTGGTCTTTGAAAGATTTGGGGATAGTTTCAGATTTACAAATATATAGATAAATCTATTTCCCTTTATGTTTAGGGGTTTGCGTTCTATTCTTTCCAAGCTCTATTTCATCCATTATTTCTACAAGATCTAGCCAACCTGTATGTGTTTTTTCTAATTTGTTGAGCTTGTGGAATGATCTATCTACTTATTGTTGATGCAGTCATATGTTTGTTACTGTTGTATTTAATGTATCAAAAGGGTATCCCCCCTAGGTCTAGCAAAACCTGAAGTACAGGAGGATCAATTAGGGTCCTTTGTTATGTTGTCCAAGTCTTGATGTGTTCTATAGAGTTAAATGGGCCATTTCATAGAGGGATTGCAGGTGAACTTGGGTTAATTAGTTTTGATGAACAACAAGAAGTTTTTCAGGGTGATAGATATTTCATGCTAATCATTAATGACTATTATAGAATGATGTGGGTTACTTTTATAAGCAATAAATCTGAAGCCTTTGAAAAATTCAAGCACTTTAAAGCTATGGTTGAGACAGAGATGAGATTGAAGATCAAATTCTTAAGATTCGATCAGGGTGGTGAATTCACATTCGGTGAATCTAACAATTATTGTGAGAAAAATGGGATAAGGAGACAGATGTCTGTACCCCAGACACCTCAACATAATGTGTTGTGGAAAGAAAGAACATAACTATCCTGGATGCAGCTAGATCTATGATGATGGAAGCTAATTTGCCACATATATATTGGAGAGAAGCTGTAAGCACAAAGGTGTACACATTCAACAGAGTTTGTATCAAAGGAGATACTAGTAAGACACCTTACGAGTTATGGTTTGGTCATACACCTACAGTTAAGTATTTCAGAATCTTTGGTAGTAAATGCTATATCAAAAGAGAGGATTCCAATGGAAAGTTTGATCATAGATATGATGAAGGAATATTTCTTGGTTATTCAAATGAAAGCAAAGCATGTAGATGTTATAAAAAAAGATTACAAATAATTATAGAAAGTGCTAATGTCAAGGTGGATGAGCAGTGCAGAGGTCAAATCAGAACTTATGAGAGAGAACTGGAAGTGGAAATGATCATAACTGAACCAGTAACACCTGTACCGGAAAAAATGTTGAACCAGTTACTCCGACAGTATTAGAAAATTCAACAATAATTGAAGATCAGAGCAAAGAAACATAAAGTCAGAAGACTCCTAGGTATGTTAGGTTGATTTATTAAAAAATTCAGATCATTGTAGACAAAAGCAAAGGATTGATGATAAGGAGAAGGTTGGCAGCTGAACAAGTATGCTTAATTTCTCAAATTGAACCGACATCAATAGATGAAGCATGTAAGGATGAATGTTGGATGAAAGCTATGGAAAAGGAATTGGATCAGATAGAAAAGAACAACACATGGACTTTAGTTCCCCAATCTAAAAACAAGAATATTATTGGAACTAAATGGGTTTTTAGGAATAAATTGAATGAAGATGGATAAGTTGTGAGTAACAAGGCTAGATTGGTATGTAAAGGATATTCTTAGAAGGACGGAATTGATTATGATGAAAATTTTTCTCCGGTAGCTAGGATTGAAGCTGTGAGATTATTTCTTGCTTATATTTCCCATAAGAAATACAAGGTTTATCAGATGGATGTTAAGTGTGCATTTCTAAATGGAGATCTTGAAGAGGAAGTCTACATTGAGCAACCTGATGGATTTTCTCTTTCTGATGAAAATAACATGGTTTGTAGATTAAGGAAAGCTTTATATGGATTGAAGCAAGCACCTAGAGCTTGGTATGCTAGATTGGACAAATATCTTTTGAAGCTTGGTTTAACTAAAGGTAATGCTAACAATAACTTGTATTATAAGATCACTAATGCTGACATATTTATTATTGAGGTCTTTGTGGATGATATCATTTTTGGAGGTGAGGAAAATTTATCTATGGAATTCTCTGATAATATGAAGATTGAATTTGAGATGTCTATGATTGGAGAAATGAGATTTTTCTTAGGTTTGCAGATTAATCGGTCTGATAAAGGTATTTTCATCTGTCAATATAAGTATGCTAGATAGTTGTTGAAGAAATTTGGTATGTAAAATTCTAAACTAGTTGGTACCCCTATGGTTACAAGTGAGAAATTGACAAAGAAAGATGTATTAGCTCCAATAAATCCTATAGGGTATAAATATATGATTGGAGGTTTGTTATATTTGACTTAGACTATAACGGATATAATGAATGTGATTTATATTGTATCAAATATCAGAGTGATCCTAGAGAGAATCATGAGAGTGCAGTGAAAAGGGTTTTAAGATATTTACAAGGAACAATTGAATATTGTTTGTGGTATCCTAAAAATGATGACTTTACATTATGTGCATATATAGATGTAGATTAGGTTGGAGATATAGATGACCAGAAAACCACATCTGGTGGATCTTTCTTTCTTGGAAAGAGACTTGTTTCATGGATCAACAAGAAACAGTCATGTACTTCTTTATCTACTACTAAAGCTAAGTATGTTGTTGCTACTACTAGCTATACACAAGTTCTATGGATGAAGTAAATTATGAAGGATATAAGGGTAGATTACAATGAATCGATAGTTATTCACTGTGATAACTCTGCTACTATGACATATCAAAAAATCCAGTATTTCATTCTAAGACAAAGCACATATCAATCAAGTCTAACTTTTTGAAGGAAAAGGTGGAAGCAAATGAAGTCAGATTGGTTTATGTGAACACTAAAGAGAAGATTGTAGATATCTTCACTAAACCTTTACCCAAGGAATCATTTGAGTACTTTAGAGACAGATTGGGGGTCTCTGCCCCTCCAATTGAGACTTGAGTGTTGCTGATTGGCATCAGTCTGGTATGCATTATCATAACTATTATTCATTCCGAATTGATGAGTTGATGCTACTAATCACAAGATGGGGCCAACACTTCAAAGGGTAAGAAATATCTTCCCTAATCATCAAGAAGACAAGCTCCTCTCAAGAATTTAATAGGGAATGCAAGGCAATATGTACAACAAGTACTATTAAAAGTGCATAAACAGGTGAAGAATAAAAAGGGTACAAAAGAAATAATTTATTCCACTACTCCTCAAGCCAAGAAAGGGAAAGAAACACCTACTAATCCTACAACTCCTCCTTCATCTTCAATTCATCAAAGAACAAGATGAGCTAAGGAAAACAACAAATCTAAAGAGGTTCCAAATGAAGATACTATGGTATGTAAAAGGTTGATAAAAGGTCTCAAAGGGCCTCCTCTGATAAGAGTAATACAATATTGGTTAGAGAGAAGTGGAGGAACTTGGACCATAGCTATAGAGGATGAAGATAATGAGGCTTTAGACTTGCATGCAATAACAAGGAGAAAAGCACATCAAGCTCCCACTGTAACTCCTACTGGGCCACAAACCATGACTCTCAAAGGAGAAGGCCCTCAATTATATTCTTTAGTAGAAGTGTCCCAAGAATAAACCACTAAGAAATAATTGCCTCAAGAAATTATGCATAGAGAAATTGATACAGGGGCTAAACCTGAGAAAGAGGATGAGCCTAAGAAGAAAACATTTAGAGGTCAAGAAGAAGTGAGAGTTGAAGAATAACTTCTTCAACCAAATGTACCACAAGAAAAAACTCCCTGTACTCAAATGAGTGTGTAACCTCCTAGTGCTACTACAAAAGTAAATAATTTTGATAAAGCTACTGAGGGAACTTTGATTTCCGTGTTAGGAATAAATATTGGAGAAGAACAAAAGGATCAAGTGCAAGATGATCTCCCTCCACATGGTGAACAAAAAATAGATGGGCCATCATCTCAACAAGAACAAGAAATGATATGAATAATAAGAACAAGGAGATGCATCTGTGCCTCCAAATCAGAAACAAACATCAAGAACCTAATACATCAATGGAACAAGAGGATGCCAAGGAACCAAAGAGAAATGAGAAAGAAAATGATTAAAAATAAGTTGAGAAAACACAAAGAGGTAGGAGGCCAAAGGGAAGAGAAAACTAGAAATGTTGAAGACCAAGAGAGAGTAGAGCACCCTAAAGATGGTGTAGGGAAGCAACAAATGGAAAAAACCAGTGTTTTCTTGACCCTTGCTTGGTTAGATAGGATATTTTATCAAAGATAAAGGAAATACAAAGAAGTAGAATAAGTTGATTTCTCCATGCTTGAGAAAATATTCAAAAAACCTAAACATAAGAATTGAGCAATGAAATTATTTGTGGATACTACTGATGCATCTAGGAACTAGAAGGCCCAAATCATTTTTCCCTTGGTAGATAGATTAGAAAGTGAGATGAGCCTAGAGGATTGCCTTATCTAAGAAGTAGATTTGAGACAAAAAAACAAAGAAGGAGAACAACATTCTCTGTGGCAGGCTATAAATGTATTTTTTTAGAGAATGGACGAGGAAGAAACTAAGGAGGAGATGAAAGCTCAAAATGTAAAATTAAGAAAGTACATTAGTGAATTCCTTGAACCGATTGATATAAATGCTCCTTCTACAAGCATTCAGTGCACCTTGAGGCTTATCAAGCATTGGGTCACTTGGATATTCTTTTATTAATGTTGCATTAAATTGGAGAGATAAAATTGAAAAGCTTGGGGAGATAATCAATTATTTCATGGGAGGATAATCTACGTACTCTTCAGATGATAAAAAAATATTGATGAAAGGTGTTGGAGATATGATGGTGATGATATTGAGAGATTTTCAATGATTTCAACATAATGGTTGTCATTGATGTCTCTGATGTTCTTAGTATTGGTGATCCAGAATATGTGTTCCTAGAATCTTTGGTGTTTTGGAAGATGTGTTGGTAGATCAGATGTGTTGTTGGTGATCTAGATATTTCTGGTTATTGGATATGTTGTTTATAAATGGTATTCATGTGTATCTTGGTTCCATTCTTATTTTGATGTTTTGGGCAATGTTGTTTGGGTTTGGATTAAGTCCAGAATTCGAGGATGTGTAGCAGATTTTGGTGTAGTGTGTGAATCTTGTTTTAGGTCCAAAATTTCTAATGATTGTAACATGTTGATCTGACTATTGACATCCATTGTGGTATGTTCTACTTCTCATTCCTTGCCACCACTGGAATGATTAGTGTTGACCTATTTTAGATCTCTCTCTTGGATGAGTTGGAAGATTATGCTTCCCGGAAGACAATATATATATATGAGGATGATTTAATTGTTTTAAATATAGAAAAAGTGTTGCATTATTTTGAAGATATGCAAGATTGGAAAGGAAAGACCTGATTGTTGGTAATATGTGAGAGTGTGCTGGTGTTGAGGAATCAAAAGTAGTCTGGTTTTGTAGATTGTGTTTCAATGGTGGATTCTTTATTTCTTTCTTTCTTTGGTAGTGCGCCTTTTTCTGGGTAGTGAGCCCATCTGCAATGAGCATTTTGGTAGTTAGCCACCCTTTGTAAAAATCACCTTAACCAGTGTTTTATATTGAGAACTAACATTCTCAGTGGTTTTTCCTTTCTTGGGTTTTCCATGTCATATTTGGTGTTCATTGTGTGATATGTTATATGTTTATGTTTTTCATGTTGTATCTATCTTAGTTAATTTTGTTGGTTTGGATCTAGATGTGAAAAGAATAAAAGAAATTGTTTTAAGTCATTAACTAATTCACCCCCCTATTCGTTACTCGAATATTCAACAAAAGGTTGTTGCATGATAGAGGTGTTTTGCAAAAGGATGTAGATAGGGATACAATATTAGAGTGGATAAGAGCCACCAAAATGGTTGTACATGAGTACAAAAAGACTAAGGATAAGGTAATCAAGAAAATTAATACAATCAACTCTCTATTATCCTAGGTGGAAGAATTTGTCGAGTAGTCATGGCACTCTTCCAAATGAAATGCTTGAGCTAGATAATGTTCTCATCATCATACAAAATTTCAAAGACAAAATGCGCAAGGATTTCCCACCCAAAATAATTGAAGAAATGATGTCAAACAAGTAGCATCTAGAAATAATGAAGGTTGAGCTTCCTTAATTTGAGGATGCAAAGACAATTTTTTGCACTTTTGTGAAGAAGATAGTGATAAAACTAAAATATGCATGTTGATCTCTAGAAGTGCTCCCAGGGAAATAGCCTTATGGGAAAATCAATGATGGGGGGCCTGCATGTTTTCACTAAGTGAGCTCCAGGATTTTACAAGCTGACTCTTCATTGATTGAGGAGGAGAAAAGAGGAAGAAAGAAACATAAAAGTAAAAACCTATTTTAAAGCGATGCGCTAAATTGATTTTAATGCACTAAGGAGAACAAAGAGCTTCACATACATGTCATTTTCAAGTCCATTCAACAATATACATGCCCAGAACACTGATCAAGATATAATAAAAAATAATTTTAACATAAAGCAATATGCACCACGCATCAAGTGCAAAAACATAGTTTAATCGACAGAGTATTAAGCATATATTTCTAAAGTTATGTTGGCGTTTCGAAGATGCATAAAAAACTATCAATGCACATTGAACAACAGTAATCATAGAAGCCACAAACAAAGTTTGATTATCTTTTCTTCAGAAATACAAACAAAGATTAAAGGCCAAATTCCTATATAGAATACTTTTCTATATCTTTTTCAAATAAAAGTTTTGAACCCTTTGCAAGAGAAAAATCACTATTCTTATAGATCAAGACCTAACAACCTAGAGCTAGGAAAACAAAAAATCATCCTCCAAAGACCTTTGGAACTTCCTCCACATTCGTGGAAACATCCTAAAACCTACAAATGAAACCACTCTTGGCTTCTAGCAAAACTACATCTTTTTTTGGTTATTCAGATAAAAAAGGATCCCCCAACGGTTCACTTGCAATTGAAAATGTGAAACCCTTTGGGCCACTACTATGGAAGAGATTTGGCAACAAGAGGGAAAGAGGGTTGGACTTTGCAAACTACGGCCTCAGGACTTCTCGAGGAGCTTCCACATATCACAACGTCCTCCTTGGAAAAGTGTGGGCCCAACCCCTTCGATTTTGCAAAACAAAACACCACAAAACAAAATGCCATGCGTTAGGAGTGCATGGGTTAATAAACAAGGCAAAGAAAGGGGCACTAGGAAGGTCCACCATGCCAACATGTGGTGGGTGCGAGCCAACCTTTTCAAAAAATGGCGTGGACAAAATAAAGTACACAACTTTTTGGCGACTTCTGGGATAATCCTTCCTGTAGGGTGTCGATACCCAAAATTTCTGGTTTTAGACCAGATTTATGCATATGCAGGGTAAAGTTGATCAAGGGCCTATTGTAAAGGGATACAATCATTCTCTGAGAGTTTTTCTTGAGATTTGAGGATTTGATAACTCTGATCAAGGCAAATAATCTCATGAAAAGGGAGGTCGTCCAGCTCATTAGTAACCAATTAGAGCAGATTATAGAGTCGAGCCAAAGGATGCAACCATTCTCTAACCTTGATGGTAGTAGGGGGAACACTTAGATCTTGGAGGAAAGTGTGCTCTTGCTACTATTGCTCAATCAAGTTCAAGATCTGCCAAACTTTCAAAACTAAACCATTAGGAGGAAAAGGAGAAGGTAAGACGAGACTTACAAAACGTTCTTTGACATGTGATATCGAGGATTTGAGTGAACTTAAAGTGGACATGACTTGCATTGCTTCTTGGTGGCATCTTATGAAATTATTAGCCTTTCTAATCAATTTCTTATGGCCATTTACCTCTACGATCATCAATTCCTCCTCGAAAGCGGTATACAACCACTTGATCAGTTTTTGGGCATTAGGGACCTTGGGTGCGGTAGACTAGGTGACTTCATTGATGATACTATCCGCTTCGAAACATAAAGATTGTGCATCAGCCAGGAATTTTAGGGTTGGCTGCAAAACATGGTAGAATTTTTCCTTTTTCCCAATGCAAAACATATAGCTCTTGGATGAAAAGAAAAAAATTTCCAAAGCAACAGGTGAAACATCAACAGGTTTTGATAAGAGAGAAATTTCCTCCTCCTTTGCCCAGATATTTGCATATAATTCTCTAACCTTTTATTCCTATATAGATGCTTCATGTTCCAACGCAATGACTCTTGTACTCTTGTCCTACAATTTTCCTTTCATTTAGATCATGTCATTGCATTCACTCTCCAAGACCTACTTTGGATCCTGGAGTTATTTATCTAATTGGGTCTTCCTGTTCTGCCATTCCCGTGTTGCCCGCTCTCCTTCCTCTTTCTCCTCAAAAAGGAGTACTTGTGTTTGACTCAGATCTTGAAAAAGTCTATCTTTATCTTAGATCCCATCCTGTAGCTGGATTTGAATCTGATTTATGCCCAGGGAGTTTTCTTGGAGTTGCAGGAACTCCTATTCTTTATCGTGGAACTTCTTGTTCAAATCATTATTTTCTACTTGCTCGGCCTGCAACTAAACTGTCACAACATTTAGAGAACTTTGTAGCTTCTCTTTCAATCCTCTCCTTCTGGACATCAATTTGAAGGCAAAACATCTCAACATTCTTAACTTTCTCTTCCATTTTCAAATGGTCAACCATATCTTTGACATGGCTCAATTCCTCTGTGAGATTCTCTAGGCACCTACTCCTTTTGAGGAAATTAGATGACACAACCTTTTGTGTCTCCTCCATCATCTCTACTTTATTCTATGGTTGAACTTGTTTCAAATCTATACCAATGACATGCAACGAATAGTTCGCTGGCTTCATTTCTCTGTAATTTGATGACATTAAAAAACATAGCCATGAACATTATGCTTTGGCTTTCTTCATTGAAATGCGTCTAGATATTGGGTTGGGCAAGCTTTCGAGAATCTTTCTCTTTCTAATTTGTAGCCCTTTGAACTTGAGCCAATTTAGAGGAATTCATTTGTTGTATGAAATTTGAGGGAGAAGGAATTTCCTACCCTACAAAGGGACTGCCAGGTAGAAGAGAAAAAGGTATTGAGACTATAAGATCTCTCAACTGCATGTGGATTGTCTGGAGATGAGTAGCAAGAGAGAAATGAGGAACACCAAGGATAGAGCCAACAGGAGGGGATGAAAATAGAATAGTGCTAGAAGATGCATGAATTAGGGGATTTGCAAATCCTAACATTCACGCGACCAAAAAAGTGGGCAGAAATTGAAAAGGGGTTCTTGAGGATTGGGGAATATCATGTGGGGATGCCATAAGAAAACTAGCAGATGTAGGGGATGACTTAGATTGTAATGTATCTATGGAAGCTATAACTAAAGTGGGCGAAAAAGAAGAAGCAACTAAAACTAGAGGAATGGTAACAACAGGAGCAACCAAAGATTGAGAAGAAAGAAGAGGGGGAGAAAATAGTACTTGAGCCAAAGATGTTGTTGTCATTAATAAAACCTAGTCTACAATGGGTACTTGGGTTTGGGTTCTCTCTAAAACTTCTTCTAACATCTGCTTCTTCCTCAAAGGAGAAGAGCTCATGCCTACCTCACTAGTCCTTTTAATTGACAACTAGGAGCAAGGTTTTCTAATAGGCTTGATAGTGGAAAATGATATGGCCACTTGGTTGGTTGAATCTAACTCAACCTCCTTTCCTTTATTGGCCCGCTACTAAATATCCTACTGTGGGGTTGATTCTTGAGGGTTAGTGCCACCTGAAAGAGAATCATAGTTTTCCTCTACCTATATTGTATTTCTCCCACTCCTCAAAATTTTCATCCAAAGGATAGTGTTATGCTCTGCATACCTACCCCCATTAGTTTCCTTGTCTTGAAAATATGGGTCCCCTTTCTTTTTGTTTTGTAGTTTTGTTTTGCTTAGTTTTTTCCTTAACACCCTGGAACCCCAAAGTCCTGAGGTGTTCTTTTCCTGGTTTGAAGTCCTTCCCCAGAACCTTGGAACCTCGGAGTTTCGAGGTAGGCTTTTGTTTCTGGTATTGGTCACAACCTCGAAACCCCAGAGTCTCGAAGTCTTGCCTTGTCTTATTTGTCATTGAAGTCTCGGAATCCCAGAGTCTCGAAATTCTGAGTTCTTCATGTTTTGTCGTTAGTCACTTCGGAACCCTAGAACCTTGAAACCGCGGAGTCCTAAAGTTGTCTTGTCTCTTCACCTTGGAACTCTGGAACCTTGGAGTCTTGAGGTGAGTTTTTGTCCTTTTTGTGTTTTTACCTCGGAAGTCTGGAACCTTGGAGTTTCGAGGTATGTTGTTGTTTTTCTTGTTGTCATCTTGGAAACTCAGAACCTCAGACTCCCAAGGTCATGTTTAAGGAGATTGTACGAACAAAGTATCATGGGGGGGGGGTTATAAATAGGAGAAATGAACTTTTAAAATCTCATTTGTGCCTTAAAGTTTTCTAGTCTCCCAGTTGTGATCTTCCGATTTTGCTCCTCCATGTTACTGAGTTCTTCATGGGTTTTTTTGCTGCCAAGTTGGTGGATTTTTTATCCCTTGTGTTTTTGTGTTTAGATTTTCTAGTTTTTGGGTTTAGATTTTGTTTTTTGTTTTTTTTTTCTCATTTTTCATGTTTTGATCTTCTCGCGTGCCCTAGGTTTTCAAAACCCCGGAACCTCACAGTTCTAGGCTCGATAGTTACCCCCAACCTCAGAGCCCCGGAGTCCCAAGGTTGATCTTTTTGGGTCGTGCTTTTACCCCAAAATTTAGAACCTTGGAGTTTCAAATCACCTTTTGACCCATGAATTAACTACCCCCAACCTCAGAACCCCGAAATCCCAGAGTTCCGAAGTTCTTTCCTTTTAGGCCACTATTTGAACCTCAGAACCCCAGATCTGTGGAGTTCTCAAACATCTTTGTTTTGGCACTCAATAAACTACCTTGGGACCTCGGAACCCCAAAGTCTTGATTCGGCTTGTTTTAACCACCCCGAGACTTTGGAACCCCGAAGTCCTGAATGAGCCATGTTAACTAGTCAACCCTGGAACCTTGAAACCCTGGAGTTTCAGCCTTTATTGTTCCATGCTCGTCTACCCCGAAACCTTGGAGTTCCGAAGTTAGTTGTTATAGAAGGAGTTACCCACCATTAAATTCTGGAGTCCCGAAGTGGGCAATATTATTGATATATTTTTTATGCGATAGGATAATTTTTTATTCCGTCTTGTAGACTAGAGTAATTAGATGAACCTAACCTCCAATAAGAGAGGCAAGGAACTGGACAAACTCCCCGTAACCATGAAGTACCATTACCATGTTAGACAGTTCAAATAACCAAAAGATAACTAAGAAAGGGGGGGGGGGTGAATCAGTTGTCATCAAATTAACGAAACCTTAAGCAATTAAAAATTTAATATCGAAACCCAAAAGATCGGTACCAGAATGCATAAACCAATTACTAAAATAACAGATATACCGATTAAGCACAACCAATAATCAGAGAATAAATATCATCCACATGACACCAAGATTTGTACGTGGAAAACCCAGTAAAGGGAAAAACCACAGAGGGGAGCCTACCCATAGTCATATAATACTTGTGTAGTAAGTATGTAATTAGAAATTGAGGAGAAGGAAGGCCAACAACCTAGAGCACACTGCTCATTATAAAAGGGGTCTCATGACCACATAAAAATCTAGACTACAATCTAGAAGAGAGAATGAACTGCAATGATAGCATCTCCTATGCCTGAGTACAGTTTCAGTTAAGCTCAATAATGAAGGACTAAATATTCTTACATAAACCCAACTCGATCACCAATGATAGACCAAATCCTCTGCATGAATGATTATTACATTATTCACTCCTATATATCCTTCATCCCATACATAGTGATATATAATGAGATCTTACATCATATATATACAAACCCTCTACCACAAACAATAAGGTCGACCACTAGAGAATAAAGCTATTACATAATTACAAAACATGTCGGCTTGAGACCAAACAAATAATATCTAACCCACACGACATCCCAGAAACACATCAAGAAGATCAAACAATGTGTTACATTAAGTTGGTCCATAACCTAGATAGTCCTGTTGGCATTATAACAAGCAAGGAGAGATTGTTGGCATTTCATTAAGGATATTGAGAAGGTTGTTGATGATTATGGATATAACTGATTAAGGATGTTTTATTGTCTTAATATTATTATTTTGTCATTGATGTCAAGAAATTGATTTTCTAATTCAGTATGATGTTGCCATATCTTGAGAAGTATGATTTGATGAGTATAAAGATGTCGGTAAAAGAGATAGAAAGAATATGATGAATAAGGGGAGGAATAAGTTATTCAATGGGAAACTATTACTGAGTTAGACAATGATGAGATCATGATGTTTAGATTGTTTTGATATCCTACATATGTTATTGATTGAAAGGTTAATACTATACTATGATACCGAGCAAAGAACCTAGTCGGTAAACCCTAAGGAACCTAGTCGGTAAACCCTAAGGTTATTGCTATCGGTTAATGAAGGCAGAATGTCTACCGAGTGAAGTTTAGTATTTACCGAGTTGCAACTGAGTAGTAACAGAATGCACTAAATGATTACATGCATTATTTAATGAAGGAAGCTGATGAGCTGGCTATGATTAAATGATTGGTATGTCATGAATGAAGTTTGTTAAAGAATCTATGGCAAAGGAAAATCGGTAGGAAGATCTACAGCTTAGATTGAACCACAATACCCTAGCACAAGTTCCAAGAAATATATGCAAGTTCCAAGGCGAGGTAAAACATTTTCAGATCGAAGGATACATTGAACATGGTCAAAGTTTGAAGATCTGATGGCTATGATTGGTCATGGGAAATGTGATCAAGGAGATTAAGCGATTGGTAAATTGTTTATAAATAAGGAACTGTTGATAAACAATGTATGCAGGCAAGTGTATGCACAGGGATGCTACACAGTGATTACCGAGCATAGAAGCTTGAAGACCTATTTAAATAAATAGAGTATAGAGCCCAGCAGATGGACAAGATTAGTCCTATATTGTATTAAGAAAATAAGAATCTGCTTTAGCATTTTAGATGTGAAGTTGCAGATAGATTTATATTACTGTTATTTTGTGAAGTGACAGAAAATATCTTAACCGAGTGGACTTAACAGTCTTATTTGTAAAACCCTCTAGAAAGGTGACATTCTGATTGAGTGTTTGAAATCCTTTAACAAGGTCACTTCTAACAAGGTGAAGATCCTAACAGATCTGAGGGAAATCCCTTAATCGGGTCACATCTAGCAATGTGTTTGTAATCTTTAACAAGATTTGCTTTTAACCGACCATACTCTAGAAGAGTATATTTCTTAGTGGGTCCGAAATCCCACAGTGGTTTTTCCCTATTTGGGTTTCCACGTTAAATCCGGTGTTATGAGTATTATGATGTTTATATGCTTTTGAGTTTGCATGTTTAGCAGTTTTGGTTATATTACTGAAGCATATGTTACCGAGGTTGAATCTGTTGTTTTTATGGAAGATTAAGTTTGTATGATTCAACCCCCCCTCTCATCTTATTAGCTTGGAATTTGTACTTATCTTTAAGCATCAGAACTATCAATTGGTATCAGAGCTTTGGACTCTGGAAGAAAAAGTTTAAAGGTACTTGAGGAAAAGATCCAAAGATGTATAAGAGGGATGCACCGAAGCTGAACAAGTCAAGTTTCTCTACATGGCAGAAAAGGATGAAGCTGCACCTATCAGGAGTTGGAGAAAATGTTGTATATTATCTGGAGAATGATTTCCTTACACTGAGCATCTATCCATTGACAATGGAAGAGATAAAGGCAAAGCAAGAACATATCCAAGCAATGATTGAAATAACATCTGCATTGACCGATTCAGAGTTTAATGATCTAGAAGGTTGCAATGATGCAAAGGCAATGTGGGACAAGATCATATTTGTGTATGGAGGAGATGAACATGTTCAAAGAGAAAAAGTGGATAGTCTAAGAGGACAACTTGAATCTATGAGGACGAATGAAGGTGAGAACATAACCCAATATAGTACAAGACTAAAGGAGATTGCCAATCAAATCAAAGGAGCAGGTGGAACTATTGAAGAAAAGGATATAACAAGTAAGTTGTTAAGAACCCTTCTACTAGCTTATGCAATCTGAGTCTCTGCAATCAATGAATTGAGGTCTATACCTAATATGCCAGTTTCTTTAGATGCTACTATTGGTAAGCTACATGCATTTGAGTTAAGTAACTTTGATAATAGTGGGTCATCGGTAAATAAAGTTGAATCTGCATTTAGTTCTTTTCATCTTGATGAATCTAATGATTACAATGAAAGAAAGTATAAGTACTCTGAAGGAGATCAGAGTGGAGCAAGTGAAAGGTTTCACAAGAACATGGAGGAAGTACACAAATTGTATGAGGAAATCAGAAAGCAAGAAGAGTTTGAAGCACTATTAGCCAGAATGTTACTGAGAGGCAAAGGTAAGTATAAAGGAAAACTACCTTTGAAATATTTCAATTGTGATAAGATAGGACATATAGCTTCTAACTGTCCTGACAAAGATTCTACTGAAAAGAGAGAGTACTGAGATGATAGACAGAAAGATAATCATTACAGAGGACATCGAGACTTTAGAAGAAGAGATAGAAAGTCATGCTTAATAGCCGATGAGGAATCCAATGATGATAAATTAGATGAAACTGATATAGAGGAAGTAGTTTATGTGGCTATCAAAGATGGATTAGATGAAGAAAGGTATGAAGAAAAAGACCTTATATCTCACATAAATACTAATGATTCTTGGATCATAGATAGTGGATGCTCACATCACATGACAGGTGATAAACACAAGTTTGTTATGTTAGAAGACTATGATGGAGGCTATGTAAGATTTGGTAATGATGCACCATGTCCGGTAAAAGGTAAAGGATCCATAACACTTCTTGACAATGCAAGATGCAATGATGTTTATTGGGTTGAAGGTTTGAAATACAATTTGTTGAGTGTAGCATAGCTAAACAATACAGGATACCAAATACAATTTCAGAAAGGAATTGTCAAAGTTCATGACAATAATGGAAAGTTAGCTGCTATCGGGACACAAACAAAAGGTAACACATTTCACTTTGACTCAACTAGGAATAAATGTCTGTAGGCAAAGATAGATGATACCTGGTTATGTCATAAAAGGTTTTGTCATGTAAATTTTGATAATCTGATCAAAATAAGCAAGAAGCACTGAGTAAGAGGTCTACCGAGTCTTGAAAAAACTGAGAATTCTATGTGCCGAGGATGCCAGATGGGAAAAATGACAAGATCAAGCTTTACAAGTAAGTCTTACACTTCTAAGGGAATCTTAGATCTTGTGCACACTGATCTTTGTGGTCCTATGAAAGTTCAAAGTTATTATGGTGATAAATATTTCATATTATTTGTGGATGATTACTCAAGGATGATGTCAGTAATGTTTTTAAAAGAAAAATCAGAAGCTTTTCAAATGTTTAAATGGTACAAGGCAAGAGTTGCAAATGAAACAGGAAGACAACTAAAATATCTTAGATCAGATAGAGGAGGAGAGTTCACATCTGATGAGTTCAACTTAGTTTGCAATGATCATGGTATAAAAAGACAAGTCTCTACACCGAGAACTCCACAAAAAAATGGAATTGTTGAGAGAAGAAACAGATCTATTATGGATTGTGCTAGAAACGTGATGATTGAAAAGAAAGTGCCACAAACATTTTGGAGAGAAGCAATAAGCACAATAGTTTACACTCTGAACCAAGTACAACTGAAGAAAGGTACTATGAAGACACCATATGAAATCTGGTATGACAAGAAACCGAATGTAAGTTATTTTAAAATATTTGGAAGTAGACACTATGTACACAAGGACGATGGAAATGACAAGTTTGATCAGAAAAGCGAAGAAGGAACATTTCTTGGTTATTCTTCTAGAAGTAAAGCATTTAAATGCCTGATCAAATCATCTAACAAAATAGTAGAAAGTGCAAATGTGAAAATTGATGAATTTGCAGAAAGAAATGATGAAGGAAATTTCAAGGAACCAGAAGATTATGATGAATTTTTCTATGTTCAACCGACAAGTCCTACCGAGAAAACTGTAGAAGGAAATGAAGAAAATATCCAGTTACCGAGTGATGAAGAAGATCATACAGAGCCTATCGAGCCTATATTAGCCAAGTATGTCAGAAGACATCATGCACCAAGTCAGATTATAGGAGATAAGGATGATCCAATGATGACAAGGAACAAACTGAGACAAAACACATGTCTGATATCTGAATTTGAACCAAGGATAGTGAAAGAGGCATTTAACAGTGAAGATTGGATAAATGCTATGACAGAAGAGATTGATCAAATCAAGAAGAATGACACATGGACACTGGTCCCAAGACTAAAGGACAAAAATGTAATCGGTACAAAGTGGATTTTCAGAAACAAGCTAAATGAAAAAGGAGAGGTCATTCGAAATAAAGAAAGACTAGTTTGCAAAGGTTATTCCCAAGAAGAAGGAATTGATTATGGTGAGACTTTTGCACCTGTGGCTAGACTAGAAGGAGTAAGAACATTGTTGGCATATGCTACTTACAAGAATTTCAAGGTATATCAGATGGATGTCAAATCTGCATTTCTGAATGGTATATTAGAAGAAGATGTTTTTATTGAACAACCTGAAGGATTTGCTGAAGACAATAATAAAGATTAGGTATGTAAATTGAACAAAGCTTTATATGGTCTAAAACAAGCACCTAGAGCATGGTATGAAAGATTGCACTCTTACTTAATCAAGATTGGTTTTATAAGAACAAGTGAAAACAACAATATGTACGTAAAGAATGATGAAAGTGGAATACTGATCTCAGCCATATTTGTCGATAACATTATATTTTGTGGAAATGACTCTCTATGTAAGAACTTTGGAAATGAAATGAGCAAAGAATTTGAGATGTCATTAATCGGTGAGATAAAGTATTTTATAGGTTTATAGATACTACAAATGAAGAATGAGATTTTCATTACTCAATCCAAGTACATAAAGGAAATCTTGAAGAAATTTGGAATTGAGGATTCAAAACTAGTAAGTACTCCTATGACTACCAACTGTAAACTATCAAAGACTGATGAATCTGCATCTGTTGATGAGACACTTTACCGATCCATGATTGGAAAGTTGCAATATGTTGTTCACAGTAGGCCAGCCATAGCACATGCAGTAGGTATAGTTGCAAGATTCTCTACAGATCCTAAGGAGACACACATGATAGCAATCAAGAGAATTTTTAGATACTTGAAAGGAACTGAGGATTATGGCTTAGTATATCAGAAAGGAAATGATTTTGATTTAAAAGTTTATACTGATGCTGATTAGGCAGACAACATTGATGACAGGAAAAACACAAGTGGAGGAGCTTTCTTTTTAGGAGAAAGACTAGTGAGTTGGCTTAGCAAGAAACAAGGATGTGTTTCACAGTCAACAACAAAAGCTGAATACATTGCTGCAGCATTGAATTGTACCAACATAGCATGGATTAAACAACTGTTGGAAGGTATAAATGAGGAAGTTACCAAGCTAGTAACTATATTCTGTGACAATACTAGTGCCATTAACATTTCAAAGAATCCTATTATGCACTCTAAGACAAAGCACATCTCTATCAAATATCATTATCTTAGAGAAGAAGGTCAAGAGAAGAAAGTGGTGTTGGAGTATGTTAG
The DNA here is from genome assembly GCF_030272615.1 of Cryptomeria japonica. NCBI lineage: Eukaryota > Viridiplantae > Streptophyta > Pinopsida > Cupressales > Cupressaceae > Cryptomeria > Cryptomeria japonica. Next base: position 562,093,095 of record NC_081409.1, on the reverse strand, counting down.
CACAAAGGAACAAATAGCAGATATCCTCACCAAGCCACTGCCAAGGGACACTTTTGAGTATCTCAGAAGTAAGTTAGGGGTCCTACCCCTATCTTCTACTCACTGACCGAGTTCGGTGAAGGCATCAATTCGATGACTCTACAAAATATATTTTAGGAGTTGATGTTGATTTACACACTTTAGGAGGTTTTCTAAAGGTGTGTAGGAAACAATACAAGGAACAGGAATTAAAGACAAAATGATCTGACCGAGACTAAATTGACACATAACAGTAGGAAATCACTTCATACAGGAAGAAATTATTTTTTAGTTCTTTACTTTTTGGCATTGTTGTCAAAGGGGGAGAAGACTAGAGAAGACTAGAGAAAAGAAGAAAAGAAAGACTGAAGAGAAAAGAAGAGAAGACTAATGTATGGGGGAGAATTCTGATGATAGAAGGAGAGCATTTCAGCATTTCAGAATCTCACAGCAATCCGAATCAATTAGGTCAAATCAATTGGTTTTGCCATCAATGCCAAAGGGGGAGATTGTTGGCATTATAACAAGCAAGGAGAGATTGTTGGCATTTCATTAAGGATATTGAGAAGGTTGTTGATGATTATGGATATAATTGATTAAGGATGTTTTACTGTCTTAATATTATTATTTTGTTATTGATGTCAAGAAATTGATTTTCTAATTCAGTATGATGTTGCCATATCTTGAGAAGTATGATTTTATGAGTATAAAGATGTCGGTAAAAGACACAGAAAGAATATGATGAATAAGGGGAGGAATAAGTTATTCAATGGGCAACTATTACCAAGTTAGACAATGATGAGATCATGATGTTTAGATTTTTTTGATATCCTACATATGTTATTGATTGAAAGGTTAATACTATACTATGTTACCGAGAAAATAACCTAGTCGGTAAAACCTAAGGAACCTAGTTGGTAAACCCTAAGGTTATCGCTATCGGTTAATGAAGGCAGAATGTCTACCGAGTGAATTTTAGTATTTACCGAGTTGCAACCAAGTAGTAACAAAATGCATTAAATGATTACATGCATTATTTAATGAAGGAAGCTGATGAGCTGGCTATGATTAAATGATTGGTATGCCATGAATGAAGTTTGTTAAAGAATCTATGGCAAAGGAAAATCGACAAGAAGATCTACAGCTCAGATTGAACCGCAATACCCTAGCACAAGTTCCAAGGTGGGGTAAAACATTTTTTAGATCGAAGGATACATTGAACTTGGTCAAAGTTTGAATATCTGATGGCTATGATTGGTCATGGGAAATGTGATCAAGGAGATTAAGCGGTTGGCAAATTGTTTATAAATAAGGAACTATTGATAAACAATGTATGCGGGAAAGTGTATGCACAGGGATGCTACACAATGATTACCGAGCATAGAAGCTTGAAGACCTATTTAAATAAACAGAGTATAGAGCCCAACAAATGGACAAGATTAGTCCTATATTGTATTAAGCAAATAAGAATCTTCTTTAGCATTTTAGATGTGAAGTTGCAAATAGATTTATATTACTATTATTTTGTGAAGTGATAGAAAATCTCTTAACCGAGTGGACTTAACAATCTTATTTGTAAAACCCTCTAGCAAGGTGACGTTCTGATTGAGTGTTTGAAATCCTTTAACAAGGTCACTTCTAACAAGGTGAAGATCCTTAACCGGGTCACATCTAGCAATGTGTTTGTAATCTTTAATAGGATTTTCTTTTAACCGAGCATACTCTAGAAGAGTATATTTCTTAGTGGGTCCGAAATCCCATAGTGGTTTTTCCCTATTTGGGTTTCCACATTAAATCTGGTGTTATGAGTATTATGATGTTTATATGCTTTTGAGTTTGCATGTTTAGCAGTTTTGGTTATATTACTGAAGCATATGTTACCGAGGTTGAATCTGTTGTTTTTATGGAAGATTAAGTTTGTATGATTCACCCCCCCTCTCATCTTATTACCTTGGCATTTGTACTTATCTTTAAGTATCAAAACTATCAAGTCCCAGACCCAATCAGGTCCACACATGCTAAAGAAATGATCCTAATCAGCCAAGTATCAAACATGATCACCATCAGCATCCCGAATCTCTACTAGAAGCCACACCAACACCACTTATGCATAACATCAAAGATCTTCATCAAAGCTCTGCCGGTGAAACCCTCACCAGATCAAAAAACCAAGCTTACCAGCATACAGGATAGCATCTGATCACTAAGCCAAAACCAACTAGCTGAACATGAATCTGACTAGCATGAATAGCATATCCAAGCCAATTATAAGCCAAAATATACCAGAGCATACCAGATCATCATGATCCAATCTAACCAGAAACCAAACGACAAGCTTAGTGAAAAAAGAACTTTATTTTCCGGAAGACAAAAGAAAAACAAGGAAAATAAAAAAAATATTTCCTTTTTATCCAGGAACTGACCCAGAGACAGATTACTTTTTATGGCTGTGAACACATATGGCGATCTCTTTGATGGAAAGATATCTGGTCTTGAAACAATTTAAATATTGGTTTAGAAATCGTTATTGTGGTTTACTAGAAGAAGAAGAATTTCCTCGGTTTGGTTCTGATATTCTAATAGAATACGTTAAAAAAAGAAGGATACCGATAAAGCAGCCAAAACAACTAGTGTTGACATCAATGATAAAACATCAATGCAACACATAATCAATTCCTCCAAATAGCCAACAATCTTCCCATTTGACATTGATGGAAACACTAGATGTGAAAAACATCCAAGTGCCAAGAAATGCCAAACAAATCTCCCACACAAGATATAGCAATGAAGTTCTGATCCATACTCTCCCTGTAAATGATATCACAGTTAAGTTCTGCAAATTTCTCCCCCTAATGTATATATCTCCTTAAGTTTTTCACATGAATATCTCTCCCCCTTTGACATCAATGCCAAAGATCTGGCATAAATATCAAACCAAAAATATAAACCACTGAATCACAAGGCTAACTACTCCCCCTAAGTAGTAGCATCACCACATCAATTCAGAATGAATAATATCTATGGTAATGCATACCAAACTGATGCCAAATAGCATCAATCAGTTTTTTGTTGGAAGGCAAAAACCCCTAATCTATCTCTGAGGTACTCAAATGATTCTTTAGGAAAAGGTTTAGTGAAGATATCTACAATCTGCTCTTTAGTGTTCACATAAACCAATCTAACTTCATTTTCTTCCACCTTCTCCTTCAAAAAGTTATACTTGATATATATGTGCTTTGTCTTAGAGTGAAATACTAGATTCTTTGATATGTCTATAGTAGTAGAGTTATCACAGTGAATAACTACTGGTCCATTGCAATGTAGTTTTATGTACTTCAACATTTTCTTCATCCATAGAACTTGTGTACAGTTAGCAGCAACAACAACATACTCAGCTTCAATAGTAGATAAAGAAGTACATGATTGTTTCTTGATGATCCATGAAATAAGTTCCTTTCCAAGAAAGAAAGCTCCACCGGAAGTACTTTTTTGGTCATCAACATCACCATAATCAATTCCTTCCATATGAGAATATCCTTTACAAACCAATCTAGCTTTATTCCTTACAACTTGTCCATATTCATTTAATTTATTCCTAAATACCCATTTAGTTCCAATAACATTCTTATTCTTAGGTTGGGGAACTAAAATCCATGTATTATTCTTTTCTATCTAATCTAATTCTTCTTCCATAGCTTTCATCCAACATTCATCTTTACATTCTTCAATTATTGATATCAGTTCAACTTGAGAAATTAAACATACCTCAGTAGCTGCCAACCTCCTTGTCATCACTTCATTTTTCTTATCCCCAATGATATGATCTTCTAAATGATTCAACCTTACATACCTAGGAGTCTTCTGATTCTCTGTTCCTCTTCCTGGTTCTTCAGTTACTGTTGAATTTTATGATACTACCGGAGTAAATGGTTCAACATTCTATTCCAGTAAAAGTGTTACCAGTTCAGTTATGATCATTTCCACTACTGGTTCTTGCTCATAAATTCTGATTTGACTTCTATTTAGCTCATCCACCTTGATATTAGCGCTCTCCACAATTCTCTACAATATCTTGTTATAACATCTATATGCTTTGCTTTCATTAAAATAACCAAGAAATATCCCTTCATCACATCTAGGATCAAATTTTCCAATGAAATCATCTCTCCTGATATAACATTTACTACGAAAGATTATGAAATACTTAACTGTAGGTGTATTGCCAAACCATAATTCATAAGGTGTCCTACTGATTTCTCCTTTGATATGTACTCTATTGAATGTATAGACTGTTGTGTTCACTACTTGTCTCCAGTAGATATGAGGTAGATTAGCTTCCATCATCATGGTTCTAGCAGCATCCAAGATAATTTTGTTCTTTCTTTTCACAACTCCATTTTGCCGAGGTGTCCGAGGAGCAGAAAATTGTCTCCTTATGCCATGTTTCTCACAAAATTTATTATACTCACCAGATCTGAATTCTCCACCATGATCTGACCTTAAACACTTAATCTTCAATCCTTTCTTAGTTTCAACTTTATCTTTAAATATTTTAAACTTTTCAAAAGCCTTAGATTTCTCCCTTAAAAAAGTAACCCACATCATTCTAGAATAATCATCAATGATTAGCATAAAATATCTATCACCTTGAAAACTTTTAATTCTAGCAGGGCCACACAAACCAGTATGAATAAGATCAAGAACATCATTAGATTTGTCTTGTATACTCTTAAAATAGGTATTGACCTATTTTCCCATTTGACATTGCTTACATATCGGATTATAGGGCCTCACAATCTTAGGTATATCTCTAACTGCCTTAATTGAACTGATCTTTACCATGCAATCAAAATTCACATGACATAGCCTTTTATGCCATAGCCAACTCGCATCAATTTGTGAAATCAAACATGTCTTCTCACTGGAATTCAAATGAAATATATTACCTTTTGCCTAAGTACCAGTTGCAATCTCCAATCCATATCTATTAATGATTTTGCATTTTCCATCCTTGAATTATAATTGAAATCCCTTATCCACCAACTGTCCTACACTCAAAATATTATGCCTCAAACCTTCAACATAATAAATATTATCAGTATTGTGCTTACCATCTCATGATATCCTTTTCCTTTGATCATACATGCTTTGTCATATCCAAATCTAAGCAAACTGCCATCAAATTCTTGAAAAGATAGAAACTTCCCTTTATCTCCAATCATATGATGTGAGCATCCACTGTCAATTACCCATTCATCATTATCTTGAATTTTAGCAGCAAGTTTTGTAGACACCTAAAAATAATATTTAATTAATTTAAGCCTGTCAACATAATTAATTGACTTAATTGTGTTATCCTTATTCTTCTGAGTGTTAATTAAATCCAATTTAATTAAACCTATCACTATTGTCCAATAATTAATTTATCAAATAATTTAATTACTCCCCTATTTTTCTAAATTCCCCTAAAATAATTATTTCCTCTAAACCCACTCAGTTAATTAATTTTAATTAATTAACCTATTCATGTGATTCCTACAAATCACTTTTTCCTAATCCCACTCAGCCTAATTAATCCTTCTAGAATCTCTCATAATCATTCTTATCATTATTCTTCAATTTTTAATTCCCACTCATGTCACATCAACATTGAGTCTCTCAAAACAAATTCAAATTTCTTTGAATCCCTCCATGCATCTTCTATTTTGGAATGTTTAATTCCTCATTTTGAAATTCAAAATTCCTTTCCCCCCTATTCTCAAGGAATTTTATTTTCCCAAGGCATCCTTGATCCATGCCTTCCAGTTCAAATCAATCTCAACACTCCATAAGGAAATCAATCTTGGCCCTTTATAGGCCTCTTCCAATCTGTAAGTTGGATGATCATTTCCTCACAAAGGATTCACTTCTTCTGATAGCATCCTCATGCTTCTCTTTTCTCCTCTCTCTTCTTCCTTCAATCTTTCAATTCAAATCCATCCAAAATTCATCCAATAATCCTATCATATCCTATCAAATCTATCTTGTTGAGTACTTGGAGAGAATTCCACACATCCACCAAGGACCACTCCACTCAAGTGAGGAAGTGGCACATTCTTCACTCCATCGAAGGTCCAATCCAAGGAACAAGAGAGCTCTCTTGCAAAGGTATAAAAGAGGTTGTTTTTCATGCATTTCATTGAGTGTTTTATGTTTATTTGAATTTGAACATGCTAACCTTGCAAATAATTTTCCCTTGCTTCATTCTGGCACGCCCGATGGGACCCACGTCCCTGAAATTTAATCCTTTTTGCAAGTTTTTGTAAGTTTTTGCTCGCAGGTGTCGAAACAATGCAAGCAACTACAGAATAGCGTGAGCACCACAGGAACAACGCCTCCACTTCTAGTTTCATCCTACTTGTTCTTCTATCTTCCATTTTTTGTGGGCTTAAATACTTGAAAAATACACTAAAAAGGATAAAAACTTAAAAAATAAATTAAAAAAATTATTTAATTTTTGCATCTAGCTAAACTTTTATTTCGAAACTGTTGATTTAGCACAAGCGCTCTATGAATAACGCGGTTAGTCCGACAAAATCTTGCCTGTTTTTGAACTTTTGAAAATTTAAATTTTTGTTAACTAACCTGCTTCAGCATGACCGTCATTGGGACAACACGTCCGCCTCAGGTATATTATGTGTTTATTTAAATTTTGTGCATTTTGGCATTTTTCTTTTCAGGCCTCCTTTTAGCACATACACAAGCATTTCAATGCCTACACTGGTGCTTCATCGCGGGTGTCTATAGAACAACGTGAGCACTATTTCTGTAGAATTTCATCTACTAATCAGATTTTTGAGTTTTGCAGGTCTTGTCCAAGTGGTCAAAGACATAAACAAAACTACTAATCAAATTTTTTGCAGGTTGCCTAATGAGATCCAACCAAACTTTGTGATTGTTTAATTTTTTAGGCACCTAGATTTAATTAGGGGTAAAAAGAACTCTTGCTTCTCGTGTTTGAGGAAAGTGTAGAGATAGGAAGGTATGCTCTTGTCTACATAGACAATCAGAAATCCTGACCCTTGAACCTTTTCTTGTTTGCTTGCATGTTTTACCCTTAGCAGGCATGTCCTCCCAATTTGCTTGGGCATTGGTTAGAGGGGAATGACCCAAGTGAGTATAGCTGGACCTGGGAATTCTGACTCACTATAATAAATAGGCCTCTTGAGATGAAAGGTTCGGAGGGCAGAGCTATTGGAGAGTTCAGTCTCATATTGAGCACTTTGTAGGGCCCCTTGAGGTTTCAATCACGCTTGCGTGACTACATATTTCTTAGTACTTTGTAGGGCTATAGGCCTCAATCGCGCTTGCGCGACTACAAGGAGAGTAGTCTTTGAATGAAAATCCATACTAAAAACTCTAGGATTAGAGGCCACCCAATTCACCTCCAAAAGGTGGATAATCTTTGTGCAAGGGAGATAGTAACTCCCCCAAGAGACTTGCCATATCGTGCCCCCATTAGCATTTGGAGTCGGCTAATACGACATTTGGAATCCATTGCATGAGACCCAGTGGCCATATTCTGATTAGCTATTGGGTGTGTACCTGAGTCAGCAAACAAATGTTTTCATCCTCATCCAACTCCCTAGGGTAGCACATTGTGTTTGGATTCTGTATGTGCATCATGGGCCAACGTGTATACATTGCTTGATATCTCATGCCAAGTCCATTATTCCTCCAACCAATCAATCATCCCTCCTTCCAAATTCCATCCTTTCATCCATTTCTATCTATCCAAGCGATTCTCCAATCCATTCTTCTTCCTATTATCTATCCATTCTTCCATAATCATTCTCCTTTTAATCCAATCAAATCTCTGAAATCCTAATCGACCAATTAATCCATCTTTATGATGCAATTATCCAATCCTTCATCAATCAATCATCCAATCCTTTAATCCAATTAAATATAATTCATCATCAATCCCCATCTAAGTCCTAATCAAAAGGCTAAAGGTGTAATTCAATCCAATCCAATCTAATCCAATCCAATCAAGTCCTAATTCAAGGACCAATTCCAATCCAATTAAGTCCTAATCCAAGGACCATTCAATCCAATCAAGTCCTAATCCAAGGACCATTCCAATCCAATCAAATCAAAATCCAATCTAAATCAAATCGAATATAATCCACCATAATTCAAATCCAAGTCCTAATCCTCATATTTGTCCAATTCCAATCTAATCCTTCATTCTCAACATGCCTACCCAGAATTTTAAAGCTTGGTATGAGAAGATGCTCATGGAAGTTCATGAACCACCTCAACTTGCCTACCAAGTCAACCCCTTAATCTTTCATCCACCTATCATACCTTCATTCATCCCACATCAACACATTGCACATAATCCCAATCCGTATCATATCTCTTACCCTTCCTCTACCTTTGATAGGGGAAATCCATCTTATTCCCCATCCATATCTCTGTATTATGTCTCATCCACATATATACCTTCATCTCCTCTCTCATCTATATCACAATCCCCATCCTTTTACAACACATTCATTACCTCTACTCCCCATCCAAATACTTTATTTCATAGTCCTCCAAGCATTAATCCTATTTCCCCAATCCATTATCCTAATCCTCCATCTGATCCTCATCCCCCATCTAATTCCAATTCTCCACCTAATCCTAATCCTCCAAAATCCGTGTTATCCACATATTCTAAGTCCATCATCCATAATCTTATCTAAGACATGCTAGAAAAGGATAAAAAATCCTCACCTCAAAGAAAATCTCCCGAGTCTCCTCAAGCCCCCCATCTACCCAAATCACCTCCACCTCAAAAGAAATCCCAATCCTTTGCACTTCATGATACCCCTATTTCTCCATCTAGTCACATCGAAGCTTCCATATTCTCCTCCATCACACAATCCCCACAACTCCAAACATGCCAAAGCTTGTTCCAAAGCATGCTAGCATAGAATCCTCTCCATCTCATGATGCATCTCCCTCTACTCCATCTAATGATTTCATTCCCTTCACTTCCTCTCATGATCACATGATCCCCATATCCAATCCTCTCTCACCATCACATGATCCTCTTCCATCTCATGATCTAATTCCCCCTCCCACTCCATCTCATGGTACCCTCCCTAATCAAGATCAAAGTATCCCTTCATCTCCATGTCATAATCCCAATCCATCTAAATATCCTAATCTTCCTTCCACATCTCATCCCCCTCAAAATGGACTCACACCTTGTTTCTGAAATAATAAGGGTCCTCAAGCTAATGCTCAAGATGTTGGTACATCCTCTATTCCTCTTGAATCCAAATTTACTCCATACAAATCAAAATCCCATTATCCCCTGTCATCCACATCCATTTTGGGACCCTATATTCCAAAGCTAAATCCTCCATTCCTTCCATCCATTTTGGGTCCTTACATCCCTCCATCCACTATCCCTAAGCAAAATCAACAAAGGCACACATCATTGAATGCCTCCCTACACTCTCCTTCCAACATCCCACCATCCATAAAATCCTTAAGTCATTCATCCTCATGCACTATATCATTAGCATTTGAAGCAATTTGAATGCCCAATATAAAAAGGATAAAGATCAAAATCCACATAGATTAAAGGATCAACAAGTCCCCTCAAAAGGACATGCTCAAAATAAAAATATCATCCAAAGGCCCCAAAAGAAAAAATCAAAAACTATGTGAATTCCCAAACTACTCAAAGAAGAAATGCGTCCCAAAGTAAAATCAAAATTGGCATCCAAAATTGCTAATCCAAAAGCTCCATCCATTCATATATCAAGCACTCCTCCATCTTCAAAATCCATTTTGGGTCCTTATTTCCCAAAATCCACCATCCCAACCCCATCATCCCCTTCTTATATTTTAGGTCCTCATTTCCTAAAATCCACACTTTATCCTCCATCTAATCCAAAATCATCTCCTCCACTACTCCACCACCCTTCAAGGTGTGTGCCAATGTTGATCTTCCACAAAATTTTCAAAACCCCATCCATTATCCACCATCTATTTTTTACAATCCCATTCCATTAAGCCAATCCTTTACCAATCCTTATCTTCCATCCCCTATCCATTTCATCTCCCCAATTATTGTTACCAACATCTATGAGCATACCTCCAGTTCAATGAAATACTAAGAGATACCATCCATGGAACTAGATTCTTGAGTCCTCCCTTCCTAACTTCACACACCCACTATCTTCCATATCCACTCATCCTCATCCTTGTCCATCCAAACTATTCCAAAAATTAAAATAAAAATAAAATAAAAATAAATCAAGAAAAAGTAAAGAAAAACCATTTCATCCAATGGTAAAAACCACTTCTTGTTGCGCCTTGGGTAAATACCATGATTAAAATTTGGCAAACAAGTGTCATGTGTAATTCCCTCACCTCTTGCACTCTACACTTGGGGGAAAGCTTCATCTATGCAATTGGCCCATCCATTTGAATCCTATCTAAGTCCATTCCCCTTTCCCATCTTTTATCTTGACTATCCTATCCATATCCTCCATCTCATACCCCTCTCCTATCCAAATGAAATCCTCTATTTGTATCATTGGTCTTCACCATGTTAGAGGAAAAATAATGTATATGCATGCATTCTTTGGAGAATGCAAGCCTTAATCCTCCACCATCCATATCCACTACGCATTATCCTACAATCTCATCCATCATGATCTCCCATCCGTACATCCTTAAATATGCTATCTCTACCGTGGGGCATTGCACTCCTTTGCAACATAGTCCTTGGGTCTCCATCATCCTATCCTCCATCCTTTATTCCTTCATATCCAATCCATATCCATCCACTTGATCCATCTGTCTCCTATCCAAACAATATCTCCCTCCATCCATCCATCCATCCATCCATCCTTTTACCAATCCTTGGTTCTCCCTTGTCATTGGTTCCATTCAATCAAATCCTATCCACCAATCCACCCCATCCTATCTATTTTTTAATCCAATCCTATCTCATCCAATCATATTCTCCATCTCTTCCAATTCAATCATTAATCCCATCCCCAATCCAATCCTACTCAATCATCCATCCCCTTTTTCATCCTATCCAATCCATCAAACTGATCTTTTCCCATCTACTTGAGCTCACATTGACTTTTGCCTAATCCAAGTGGCAATCCTCTCATCTGTAGACCTTTCATATCCAACTTGTCTTCTGTCATCCATAAATCTATCCACACCCTGCCCATCAGGATGAATCCTTCCCATGTCTGGCAGTTCATCCAAATCCATCACCTGCCCATTGGGATGCATCCTTCCCTAGTCCAGCACTTTATCCAAACCCATGTCCTACTCTTGGCAAGAGATGCCAGTTGGTCATGTGCATGTTGTTTGCATGCTTGAACTTTTTGCTTTTATTTTCATCTTGTGTCCCACGACTATACTTGTTCAGGACTGCCTTGATTATCCTATATCTTGGTATGTCTTGGTTGGTGTATAATGGGGCATAGTTTTCATGGCATGGTGTGCTTGAAGGTTTTCCTTGTACGATCCGACAACCCTGCATTAGTGTTTATCAACACTTGCATGATAGTGTGCAAGGTATTCCTATTTGACTGAGTGTTAGTCCATGCCTCAGATCATCATATCATCCCGGTTCTTATAATCAGTGGTCCAGACTATCCATGACAATATGAAACCTAGGTTTGCTCTCTATATTTTCTCAACAAGAAATCCCATCCATTTATCATTTCTTTATCTCATTTCATTTACAAGACTCAAATCCATTCATTTATTCCCTCTTTCATCATCTTCATCCTTTCATCACCTTGTCTTCTAATCCATTTCGAGAGCACACCCGTGTTCCTCAAACTCACATGTCCCCTCGAGTGGGAATACCACTATTTCCTCATCATCCTTCCTCCTCATCTCATGTCTGGGGCATCAGGCTACTAGTACTTATCCTTTTCTTCCACTATGTTTTATTCTTCTTTGATATATCATTTCACGACGCTATATCAAAGAGGGGCAAAATGTAGACACCTAAAATTAATATTTAATTAATTTAAGTCTATCAACATAATTAATTGACTTAATTATGTTATCCTTATTCTTCTCAGTGTTAATTAAATCCAATTTAATTAATCCTATCACTATTGTCCAATAATTAATTTATCAAATAAATTAATTATTCCCCTATTCTTCTAAAGTCCCCCCCAATAATTATTTCCTCTAAACCCACTCAGTTAATTAACCTATTCATGTGATTCCTACAAATCACTTTTTCCTAATCCCACTCAACCTAATTAATCCTTCTAAAATATCTCATAATCATGCTTATCATTATTCTGCAATTTTTAATTCCCATTCATGTCACATCAACATTGAGTCTCTCGAAGAACTTCAAATTTATTTGAATCCCTCCATGCATCCTCTATTTTGGCATTTTTAATTCCTCATTTTGAAATTCAAAATTCCTTTTCCCCCCTCTTCTCAAGGAATTTTATATTCTTGTTTATTTTCCCAAGGCATCCTTGATCCACGCCTTCCAGTTCAAATCAATCTCAACCCTCCATAAGGAAATCAATCTTGGCCCTTCATAAGCCTCTTCCAATCTATAAGTTGGATGATCATTTCCTCACAAAGGATCCACTTCTTTTGATAGCATCCTCATGCTGCTCTTTTCTCCTCTCTCTTCTTCCTTCAATCTTTCAATTCAAATCCATCCAAAATCCATCTAATAATCATATCAAATCCTATCAAATCTATCTTGTTGAGCACTTGGAGAGAATTCCACATGTTCATCAAGGACCACTCTACTCAAGTGAGGAAGGGGCACATTCTTCACTCCACCGAAGGTCCAATCTGAGGAACAAGAGAGCTCTCTTGCAAAGGTATAAAAAGGTTGTTTTTCATGAATTTGATTGAGTGTTTTATGTTTATTTTTATTTGAACTAACATAATAACCTTGCAAAGAATTTTGCCTTTCTTCAAGTGCCTTCTCTTGAGGTACATTCTCTTCCAGTGCCAAGACATCTTCCTTGATAGACAAGACAACCCATTCTTTTCCATTGTTAGAATCACTAGCAGAGTCTTGTGCCGGTTCATCATTAGAATCAGTCACACCTTCCTCATTTGCAATGTAGCATGATTTATCTATGTTTTTCCTCTACTTATACTTGTTTTGATATCCATGGTTAGGCTTAAAAGATCTTCTAGCTCTCTCTTCAAATCTTGAATTCCTTTCATGACATCTAGATGCAAAATGACCTGTCTTATTACATACAAAACATTTAAAAGGTTATTTTCCTTCATAGTTACTTCCTACTGGTCCTTTAGGTACTCTTTTAGCAAATAGGGCTTCAAGTTGCTCAAATTATTCATATTCTCTCTTCATATCATCCAATTCCTTTGCATACAAAGCTTTCCAATCTTTCTTGTTGGTTGATGATGTAGATGCATGAAAAGCAGGTTTAGACTTCATAGCTCCAGAAGGTCCAAATTCTTCAAGCTCAAAAGAAGATAATTTCCCAACCAAGGTATCTCTATTGACAAAAGTATTAGCCATTGTTATTAATTCATTAATTGTAGTAGCCTTCATCTTATAAGTCGATGGTAAAGCTCTCAGAACTTTAGAAACTATTTCATCTTCACTCAGAGTTCCACCACAACATTGAATTCCCATAATGATTTCATTTACCCTTTCCATGAATGTAGTAATCCTTTCATCTTCTTACATCTTCAGGTTTTCATATTTCACCCGATAACCATCAATTTTAGCAAGCTTAACAGTAGGGTCACCTTCATTAAGAGTCTCCAACTTGTCCCATATAGCCTTTGCAAATGATTTGTCAGTTAATCCCATTATTTCCTAATCAGAAAGTGCACACAAGAGGGCTTCTCTAGCCCTACAATCATTCTCAACCTCCTTATCCAAGTTTTCCGGAGGAGGATTGCCAGATTTCTGATTAAAAGGGGTAACTCCATTCTCCACGATTTCCCAAATTTCCTTACCGAGACATCTTAGATGAGTCTTTATCTGAATCTTCCATACTTTGTAATTTGTTCCATCAAGCCTAGGAATTTCTCTCCGAAAGATAGCAGCAGATGAAATAGATGAACTTGAACTGTTAGTCGCCATAGGATCTTCCTCAAGCAGTTAAGCTTTTGTAGGATACCAATTGTTAGACAATTCAAATAACCAAAAGATAACAGAGAGGAGGGGGTGAATCAGTTGTCACTAGATTACTAGAACCTTAAGAAATTGAAACTTTAATATCGGAACCGAAAAGGTCAATACTAGAATGCATAAACCAATTACCAAAATAACCGATATACCAATTAAGCACAACCAATAATCAGAGAATAAATACCATCCACATGACACCAAGAATTGTACATGGAAAACGTGATAAAGGGAAAATCCATGGTGGGAATGTTAGTCCCAACTAGTGCTGAGAGGGGAGGGGTGAGTGAGCACTTAATCAAATTCACACAATTTAACTTTTATCCTTAAATCCTCATTTATCTAAAAATCCAACAATATACTTAAATGATGAAGTAAAGTATGCAAGCATAAAAAGATGACAGTGACACCGAGAAGTTATCTCGTGGAAACCCAATAGGGAGAAAACCATGGTGTGAGTAGGAACTCACAAAATTTGTACTCTTCTAGAGTACGCTTGGTTAAGAGCCATCTCTGATAGGAGATTACAACAACACTATTAAGTGCCACCTTATTAAGGGATTTTGATCAAGGCCGGTTAGTGCCTTTACCTGGTTAAATGTAGCCTGGTTAGAGGACTTAAAACATCAGTTAAGATGTTACCCAGTTAAGCGATTTATACAATGGGACTTGTTAAAGTCCACCTAGTTAAGAGATTTAAGTTGCAGTTGTTTGAAAGCAACTGTTTGATGATCTTCTAAATTTTCCCCTGATAGCTTGATCAAATCTCAATATGCATGTCACTCAATACACACTGATTGTGACTTCTCTACACAACACCAGTTCCTTTGGCTATTCACTTTGTCGGTCACTTGTCCCTCTGCATTGCGCTCTATCAATCTTCTATTCTTCGGCTCTACTCTTAGTCAGTTCTCTATCAGTCGACTTTGCACTTAGCTGATCTGCTTCACATAAACACTCAGCTTTTCTAACACCACTTAGCACTTGTTCTCAATTTTCTTCACCTTGGACCGCCTTCAGCAAGATTTCACTACTTTTAAATTTTACGATCAGAAAATTTCAAAAAGAGCTCCAGAACGCTTTATACACTTTCTATAGAACCTACAGGCATATCCTCAATCTGATCAATAAAGGATTTCAGAAGATTGCAAATTTGAATTCTCCCGCTTTTTCTCTGTGTGCATTTCAACAATTCTACCAAGTGTTCAACCAGTTCTTCCACCGCATCTCCCAAGAATAGAAACCTCTGAGTCATGTTTAGTCAAATAAATGTGAACCAGAGAATCCACATGTAATCATGCTTGACCACAAGATAACTGAAATTTAACTTTACCAATAAATGATTTGTCATAGGCACAAGCTTACCAACTCATTCTTTGTCACCACAACCACATGGTCGATCATTTCTCCAAGATTTATGGTGATCTACTGTCCTCCTTCTATCATACCAGTGTACCAGTATGTGACTGCACTTCTTCCTTTACTGGTTCATTCTTTGGCTGCCAGTTTGTTGTGCTAGCATCATATCTCTTCCTTGTTTGCCAGTGAGTTACCCGTTGGTTGAAGCAAACAAGTTTTCATGCCCGAGTCACCTTTTGTATATATACCATCACCAAAGTGACTGGTCTTCCTGAATGATAGATCGGTTGACTTAATTTATTTTAGCTAAAGTAGTCTTTGATCATTCGATACCAATGTTATTTCCATTCATTAATGCTTACTGAAAAGCAACGTCACTTTACCTTATACTACTACACCGGTTGGTGTCTTCACTGATAAGTGTTGAAAATCAATGACAAACCTTAGTACATAAACCAGTGTACTAGATTGACTGGTTTTGTCAATACCAACAATCCAACAATCTCCCCCTTTGGAATTGATGGCAAACACTTCAGAGTCTGGCTAATAAGATGTATGGTTCTTCATCACTGTAACAGTAACAATATAGTCAGTCTACTCTAAGTGATGAATATATCCTCCTGTCACTGATATTTGCCAATGCTCAAATACACTAAACATATCTCCCCCTTTGAGAACAATGCCAAAGAGACCTTGTTGGACACTTACAAGACTGCTCCCCCTAATCAGAGTAGTCCACACTCATCAATCTAGTTGTTTGTAAAAACAAAACCTTGAAAATCATACCAGATTGATGTAGAACTCTGATTACTTACTTTACTGAATGGAGGGGCATAACCCCCAACTTACCTCTTAGATAGTCAAAGGTATCCTTCTGTAGTAGCTTGGTGAATATATCAGCCACTTGCTCTTTTGTTGGTATGTACTCCAACATCACTTCTTTTTCTTGAACTTGTTTCCTAAGATAGTGATATTTGATGGCTATATGCTTCGTTTTGGAGTGTATCACCGGGTTCTTAGATATGTCAATGACATTGATGTTGTCACAATGAATTACTACCGGTCCAATTACTTTTTCTTGAATTCCTTCCAATAGTTGTTTGATCCAAATGATCTGTGTGCAGTTAATTGCAACAACTACATACTCAAATTCAGTTGTAGATTGAGATATACAGTTTTGTTTCTTACTTGTCCAAGATACAATTCTTTCTCCAAGAAAGAATGCTCCACTGGTTCTTTTCCTAACATCAATATTCCCAGCCCAATCTGAATTAGTGAAAACACTTAGACTAAAATCTCCTTTGTGTGGATACCAGAGACCATACTCATCAATTCCTTGTAGGTATCTGAATATTCTTTTGACTGCCATCATGTGAGTTTCCTTTGGATTTGTACAAAATCTAGAAACTAATGAATCAATGATGAATAGTTAGTATTAGACCGGTACAGAGAGGGGGAGGGTGAATCAGTACTGAGAAAAACAATTTTCCTTGAAATGGTTTGACTGAGAACACTGCACTTAACTGGCAAGCAATAACACCAGTCTAAACCAGATTACTACCGGTTCAACATAGTAAGAATGTGAAAGACATAAACCGGTAACTCTTAACTTTCCACACAATCTAACATCTTATTTCCATTTCACCCATATGCATACACTAGTAATCCATCAACAAAAATGTAAAGACTTACTGGTCAACATGCTTTACCGCTTGACAGAGAATAACAAAGCATCACACACATTTTTCACGTGGAAACCCAACTAGGAAAAACCACGGTGGGGATGAATACCCACAAGTTGTTCTTTGAACCCTTTTGAAGTCCACTCTGTTAGGAGCCTAGTCCGATTAAAGACTTTACAATAGGTTCTATTAGGAACCGATCCTGCTAGGGATCACCCAGTTAAGGGATGGCTAAAATACTCGGTTAAGGGTTAAACCCTGTTAAAGGTTACCTTGTTAGAGGATTTTCAGAACTCAATGATTTTGAGTCACCCTGTTAAAGGATTTAGAGCAAGCTAGTTAAAGCTACCCTGTTAAGGGATTTTCCAACTGTTGAAGTGGTTAGAGGTCAACAGGTATTACAATGATCTAGTAATACACTCAATGCCAATGTAGATCCGCTTTAGTTCCTTCCTTCTACAATCACACTCTGTAGGTATCTATTCTCTTATCTGGTCTGGCAAGAATCACGTATCTCTGCACTTAGATACACACACAACATTTACCAACAACCTCAACATGAAAAACAACATTGACCATATAGGAAACAGATAGGTCGATAGCATAAACCCTAAACCCTAAACATTTAAGTTAAGCAATTCAGTCGGTTCAATCCTAACCGTTGAACATATTGCATTGATTACAATAGTCTTGAACAGATCTCAAGATGCTCTCCAACATTCATTCTTTACTGCTTCTTGGAGGCTAATAACCCATCATGCGTTCTCCACCATTTACAAAGACTTCACACATTCCCGAGGTAGATAGGATCAATCTCCTTCATGCAAGATCCTTCACATGCACAAGGTTGATGTGGCAACACAATCTATTGTTCATTACAATGCTAACTCATCACACGATGTCATCAGTTGAATCACACAGGCTTGGGATACTTCAACCGGAAACCCTGAAGCTAAGACTACCAACCGATAGTCATACCATATGAAACCTTGATACAAAACATTCCATATACCGGTTCACATTCCAACATACTGTTCACTTGGACAAACATACCACTTCACTTTTTCACATATACTGGTTCACAACATCATACCGGTTCTCTTGCAAGTTGCTTACTTCAATATACCAGTTCACTCTTTAGCATATTGACATCAATGACAGCATACAATATCATCATGTCATCATACTTTGCACATATGCCAACAATCTCCCCCTTTGGCACTGATGGCAATATACAAAGATATCTCTCCGCTTCACATCTTCTCCCCCAATATTGCAGATATCTTCTCTGCTTCACATCTTCTCCCCCTTTGACAACAATGCCAAAGTGAAGGCATAAACATCTATGTTCTACTATGCTGCTCCCCCTAAGGAGTAGCATCCTTCAACACACCAATCTGAAAAAGATATATCAATGTAACTCCTAACTGATGTGGAGCACACACCTTTAGTTCACCTCTTGAAGGGGGATCACCCCTAATTCACCTCTCAAATAGGTAAAGGTAGCCTTCGGTAGAGGCTTGGTGAATATGTCTGCTAACTGCTCCTTGTTGGAAACATGTTCTAGTACAACTTCTTTGTTCTGAACCTTCTCCCTCAAGAAATGATACTTGAGCTTGGAGTGCTTGGTTCTAGCATGTAAAACTAGATTCTTGGAGATGTTGATCACACTTGTGTTGTCACAAAATATACTTACCGGTTTTGATATAGGAACTTTGAAGCCATTTAATACATGCTTCAACCAAATTGTCTGGGTGTAGTTCATAAATGCTACAACATACTCCGCTTCTGTTGTAGACTGAGAGATACAACTCTACTTCTTACTCATCCATGAGACTAGTCTACCACCAAGAAATAATGCACCACCGGTTGTGCTCTTCTAGTCATCCACATTACCAGCCCAGTCAGCATCTCTAAACACTTTCAGG
The DNA here is from genome assembly GCF_030272615.1 of Cryptomeria japonica. NCBI lineage: Eukaryota > Viridiplantae > Streptophyta > Pinopsida > Cupressales > Cupressaceae > Cryptomeria > Cryptomeria japonica. The sequence goes on along the minus strand of NC_081409.1, from coordinate 562,073,938 downwards.
TTGAAATCATTACTGTATGGATACCATAATCCATAGATATCTCAGAATCTACTTGATTTCTATCAAGTGGGATTCTCTTGGGCTTTTCTGGAACCATGCAGTAATTCCCATTGCATGTGCAATGTCCAGTCTGCTATGTACTACATAGTGCAATTTACCAATCATTGATCGGTATTCCTTCTCATTTACCAACACTGAGTCATCCTCCTTTGATAGTTTACAACCGGTCACCATCAGTGTACCAACCGGTTTGTTGTCTTCCATGCCAAAGGTCTTCAACACCTCTTTGACATATTTGGACTGAGTGATAAAGATTCCATCTTTCATTTGTTGAATCTGTAGTCCAATGAAGAACTTAATCTCCCCTATAAGTGACATCTCAAATTCCTTTTTCATCTCATCTACAAAATCATGACTCATCTTGTCATTTCCTCCAAAAATTATGTCATCAACAAATACATCACAGATTAAAATCTGATCTCCTTCTGACTTTAGGTAGATATTACTATCCTCACTTTTTCTCTCAAATCCAATCTTCACAATATGGGAGTGCAAGCGTTCATACTATGCTCTAGGTGCCCGATTTAGTCCATACAAGGCTTTATGTAGCCTACACACCATGTCATTGTCTTCTGATAGGGCAAACCCATCTGGTTGCTCTATATACACCTCCTCTTCTAGTATTCCATTTAGGAATACAGATTTTACATCCATTTGATATACTTTGAATCACTTGAATGCTGCATATGCAAGAAGCATACAAACTCCTTCTAATTTGGCTACTGGAGCAAAGGTTTCTCCATAGTCTTCTCCTTCTTCTTGAGCATACCCTTTGCACACCAGTCTGTCTTTGTTTCTTACCACTGTGCCATCTTCATTCAGCTTATTTCTGAAAACCCATTTGGTGCCTATGACATTTTTATGCTCAGGTCTGGGTACCAGAGATCATGTACCATTCTTTTCTATCTGGTCAAGTTCCTCTTCCATTGCCTTGATCCAGTCTTCATCTTTATGTTTTAGGCTCAAATTCAGAGATCATGCAATATTTTTCTCTGACCTTTCTTCTTGTAAGAATTCCTGCATCCTTGTCTCCTATGATCTGCTTTGGATCATGATTCAGCTTTACATACCTAGGAATGATCTTACTTATTTCCTCTTGCTTTTCTTCTTCATCCTCATCTTCACGACATCAACATCTACCAGTGTAGGAGCACAGTTACTGGTGTTAGGCTATTTTGCAACCAGTTCCCAGAAGGTTACCACCAGTTCATCTCCTACATGCTCACTATCAGTTTCCTTAGATTTCTCAAAGGTTTCATCAACTCTAACATTGATGCTTTCAACAATTCTCTAAGTCCTATTGTTGAAACATTTGAGAGCTTTGCTCTTTGTGGAGTATCCTAGAAATATTCCCTCATCACATTTAGCATCAAACTTGCTCTGGTTTTCACTCCTCTTGATATAACATTTGCTACCAAACACTCTAAAGTAGCTTACCACTGGTGTCTTACTGGTCCAATACTCATAAGGTGTTTTATCCTTACCCTTTTTGATGAGTACTCGGTTCATTGTGTAGACTACAGTGCTCACCGCTTCTCTCCAAAAAGTGTGAGCAACTTTTCCTTGGATCAACATGGTTTTGGTTGCTTCAACTATAGTCCAGTTGTTTCTCTCTGCTAGGTCATTCTACTGTAGAGTCCTAGGGGTAGACAGTTGCCTCTTGATGTCGTTCTTTTCATAGTACTTGTTGAATTCACCAAAAGTGAATTCTCCTCCTTGGTCAGTTCTTAGGCACTTAATCCTCTTACCACTTTCTCTTTCTACTAGTGCTCTAAAGGCTTTGAACTTTCCAAAGGCTTTAGACTTTTCCTTCAAGAATGTGACCCACATCATTCTTGAGCATTCATTAGTAAGAATCATAACATATATATCTCCCTGCACACTCCTAGTTTTCATAGGACCACACAAATCAGTATGCACAAGATCAAGTAAATTGTCTGCAATGAAAGGTTTACCTTTGAAGGTTGAGGAAGACATTTTCCCGAGTTGACACTCTCTGCACAAAGGATTCTCCGGTTTACTTAGCATAGCCAGTCCTCTAACTGCCTTGATCTTACTGGCCTTCACAATATTATCAAAGTTTACATGGTAGAGTCTCCTATGCCATATCCAGCTATCCTCAAACTTAGCCATTAGACATGTACTGACATTAGCATTTAGCTAAAATAGGTTACCTTTGGTCTGCATACCAGTAGCCATTAGTTCACCATTCTTTCCTTTGATTTTGCACACTCCATTTTTGAATTCCAGAGTGAGTCCATTATCATTTAGTTGAGCAACACTCAAAAGGTTGTGTCTGAGACCTTCTACCCAATACACATTGTCAGCACTGCTTCTTCCATTTAGAGAGATGGACCCTCTGCCTTTTACTATACATGGTGCATCATTACCAAAACAAACCACACCACCATCATACTCTTCCAGAGATAGAAACTTACTCCGGTCACTAGTCATATGGTGAGAACAACCACTATCAATAATCCACTCATTAAAATTATCAAAGTGGGAGACAAGAGTCTTCTTGTCTAACACATCTTCCTTGACTACTACAAACACAATATATTCACTTTCTTCATCTTCTGATTCCTCATAAGTGACACCTTCATCAACTGCTACAAAATAGTTTCTTTGGTTTCCTCCTTTGAAATTTTTGAACCTCTCTGATTTGTCCTTGTTATCACCATTAGGGCAGCTTACAACAATGTGTCCTATCCAGTTACAAGAAAAACATTTCAAAGGACTGTATTTACCGGTTCCCTTGGGAATTATTTTGGCAAGAAGAGCTTCAAATTCCATCAGGATCTCCTCATCATCTATTTCTCTACTTTGTCTTGGTTCACCACTGGTACTAGCTTCTTTGCCTTTTCTAGATGGTGCAGCAAATGCTCTGAAGGCTGATTCAGTCTTCTGAATACTGCCATCATAATTATTTAGCTCATAAGTTGTTAACTTTGTAATGATGGAATTCAGGGATACCTTTGTCTTGTCTACAGACCTCAACTCCTGAATAGCAGCAACCCTTATTGCATAGACTGGTAATAAGGATCTCAAAACTTTGCTAACAATGGTGGAATCTTCTATTTTACCACCTGCACTCTTGATATTTCCTACAACCATTTTGATTCGTATTTCATATTGTTGAATGGTCTCTCCTTCAACCATCCACATGTCTTCAAACATTCCCCTAAGGCTTTCTTCCTTAGCCTGTTTCACATGCTCATCACCACCATAGATATTCTCAAGGGCATCCCATACTTCTTTGGGATTCTCTTTATCCTGAACATCAATAAACTCAATGTCAAATAAAATGTTGATTAGGGCTTCCATGACTTGCCCATTCTCCCGAATCTCTCTCTTTTGATCATCGGTGAGAGTATCGATAGTGATAACTTAAGCATTCTCAACATAGCTCCAGTGTTGAGTACCCATGCTTCTGATGTATATCTTCATTCTGTCCTTCCATATTTTAAAGTTATCTCTATTGAACTTTGGACCTTCCCTCTTCATCATTAGAGTAGGATCTTTACCTCAAGCGGTGAAGCTTTACAACATAGAGGACCTAGAAGATGCTCTGATACCAATTGATGAATCAATGATGTACAGTTAGTACCAAACTAGTACTGAGAGGGGGGGTGTGAATCAGTACTGAGAAAAACACTTTTCCTTGAACCAGTTTGACTAAGAACACTCCACTTAACTGGCAAGCAATAACACCGGTCTAAACCAGATTACTACCTGTTCAACACAGTAAGAATGTGAAAGACATAAACTGGTAACTCTTAACTTTCCACACAATCTAACAACTTCTTTCCATTTCACCCATATGCATACACTAGTAATACATCAACAGAAATGTAAAGACTTACTGGTCAACATGCTTTACCACTTGATAGAGAATAACAAAGCATCACATGAAAAGCATCACACATAACACACACATTTTTCACGTGGAAACCCAACTGGGAAAAACCATGGTGGGGATGAATACCACAAGCTGTTCTTTGAACCCTTTTGAAGTTCACTCTGTTAGGAGCCTAGTCCGGTTAAAGAATTTACAACAAGTTCTGTTAGGAACCAATCCTGCTAGGGATCACCCAGTTAAGGGTTAAACCCTGTTAAAGGATACCTTGTTAGAGGATTTTAAGAACTCAATGATTTTGAGTCACTCTGTTAAAGGATTTACAGCAAGCCAGTTAAAGCTACCCTGTTAAGGGATTTTCCAACTGTTGAAGTAGTTAGAGGTCAACAGGTATTACAATGATTTGGTAACAACACTCAATACCAATGCAGATCCTCTTTAGTTCCTTCCTTCCGCAATCACACTCTGCAGGTATCTATTCTCTTATCTGGTCTAACAAGAATCATGTATCTTTGCACTTAGATACACACACAACATTTCCCAACAACCTCAACATGAAAAACAACATCGACCTTATAGGAAATAGATAGGTCGATAGTATAAACCCTAAACCCTAAACATTTAGGTTAAGCAATTCAGTCAGTTCAATCCTAACCATTGAACATATTGCATTGATTACAATAGTCTTGAACAGATCTCAAGACATTCTCCAATGTTCATTCTTCACCACTTCTTGGAGGCTGATAACCCATCATGTGTTCTCCACCATTTATAGAGGCTTCACACATTCCCGAGGTAGATAGGATCAATCTCCTTCATGCACACAAGGTTGATGTGGCAACACAATTTGTTGTTCATTACAATGCTAACTCATCACACGATCTCATCAGTTGAATCACACATGCTTGGGATACTTCAACCGAAAACCCTGAAGCTAAGACTACCAACCGGTAGTAATACCATATGAAACCTTGATACAAAACATTCCATATACCGGTTCACATTCCAACATACTGGTTCACTTGGACAGACATACCACTTCACTTTTTCACATATACCGGTTGTCTTGCAAGTTGCTTACTTCAATATACCGGTTCACTCTTCAGCATATTAACATCAATGACAACATACAATATCATCACGTAATCATACTCTACACATATGCCAACAACAACCAAGTCAACAACTTGTGCAATGTTCGGTCTTCTATGCACAACATACTATAACTTACCGATCATAGACCGATAAAGTGTCTCATTCACTTCTGCAACCTCATCATATTTAGATAGCTTGCAACTTGTGACCATTGGAGTTTTGATAGGTTTGCAATCCTCCATTCCAAAGGTCTTAAGAATCTCTCTTATGTACTTAGTCTGACTAATAAAGATGCCATTCTTTAACTAAGACACTTGCAGGCCAATGAGGAACTTACTCTCACTAATCATGGACATTTCAAACTCTTGCTTCATTTGTCCTGCAAAGCTCCTTCTCATCTCACCATCTCCCCCAAAGGTGATGTCATCCAAAAATATCTCAACAATTAGGTGTTTTCCTTCAATTTCGCTCTTCAGATATAGATTATTGTTATCACTGGTTCTTTTGAACCCAATGCTTAGCAGATATGAGTGTAACCTCTCATACCAAGCTCTTGGTACTTACATTAGCCCATACAAAGCTTTTTGCAACCTGCATACCATATTTTCCCCATCTTCAGATGCAAACCCTTTTGGTTGCTCTATGTATACCTCTTCCTCCAACACACAATTTAAGAATGCCTATTTGACATCTATTTGGTATACTTTAAATCTTTTATAAGAAACACAGGCCTACAAAATTCTGACCCCTTCCATTCTGGCTACCAATGCAAATGTTTCTCCATAGTCCAAGCCTTCTTCTTGAGCATATTCCTTACAGACCAATATTGCCTTGTTTCTTATTACCTTTCCAATTTCATCCATCTTATTCCTGCACACCAACTTGGTGCCTATTACATTTTTATTTTCTGGTCTAGGTACTAGGGTCCATGTATCATTTTTCTCTATTTGTTCCAGTTCTTCTTCCATTGCTCTGACCCAATCATCATCTTTCAAAGCCTCCTTTGTTGTTTTAGGCTCAACGATGGAGAGCATACACTTATTCTTTGTTTCTCTTCTCCTGGTTAGGACTCATGCATCCTTATCACCGATGATGTCTTCTGCATAGTGATTCTTTCTGACATATATGGCCAGTACTGGTTCATTCCTTGGAGCTTCTTCTACCGATTGTGCAAGTTCTATTCCACCGACTTCTTCATTTTCTGCTTCGACAGGATTTTCTTCTGTAGGTTCCACCGGTACATTGTATTCGAACCCTTTATAGTCTTTCGGTTCACTTTTATTGTCCTATTCATTCTTCTTAGAATACTCATCTACTCTAACATTTTCACTTTCCACAATCTTATCATTTCTATTGTTTAGACACCGGTATGCCTTGCTCTTTGTTGAGTAACCTAGGAAGATTGCCTCATCACTCTTGGGATCAAATTTTCCAATGTACTCTATTGTTCTCAAATTTTAATTTCCCCAATCCCCTCTGTAAGAAAATTTGAAACCTTTGTTGCATATGGAGAAGACAACAAGAAAATAGAATTCCAGAAAAACATATAACAAGGTTTCTGCAAAACCTTCTACACTTTAAGCTTATCCAAAGCTTAGGTGGGTATACCTCTTGTGAATACTTTCACAATTTTAATATGAGATCCATAGCAAACCAATACTAAAAACCTATGAACCTCATCACCTCAATAATACTGAAACATTAGAGAGAACATGTGTTCATTTTCAGTCTTGACCCTAAGAAAGATAGAAAAGAACTCCACAACTGATATCAGTGCCTTATCCAGGCTACAGAGTCACCCAATTTAAACAAGAGTTCCAAATTTGGACATTCTCATACATCTCATCACTTTGACTTTCATTAACCTAATACATGCTTGACATATATATAAGCTCTTTCCCTTTAAACTAAAATTGTTTATCAAATTCAAAGCAGAAAACAATTGATTTACTAACAGAGATATTTCAAGTATATTTAATTCCTCTCCTGAAGAGAAAATCCTAAAACATATCTGTAAGATTGCCTTGCAATCCCTATTCAATTGAATAACCCTAAATTATCCAAAAGAAACTAATAAATCAATGAATGCACACAAGAAGACAATGAAGATTTAGGCTCAGAATATTTTGATTTGTATATTAATATTCATTTTGAAAATCTTACATAACTTAAGGTGATTTCTGAAAGAACCAGAAAACCCTAGATATATCTCAGCAGAGTTTCTTCACAAATTCTTGTGATGATTTTTTCCTAAAGTCCTGGTATCCATTTATAATCATATGGATGCAGACAAGCTTCAAACTTCCCTAGGAAAAGTTAGTTACAACCATGATTCCCGCTGAAAATAAATTACAATCATTTCATTCCTAACGGCTTTGAAGTTTGTTATTCTGCTGCAACATCTTCTAATTGTTCTTGAACCTCTGCTTCTTGCACTGCATACTTGTTTTTCCATTCTTTAAACACATCATCACCAGGCCAGGAGAAGTTAACAATCTTCTTCCTCAGATTATTCAACCTCTTCCATGTGTTCCTTAATTGCTTAACCCTTGTCTCCAAAAAACCATACTATGACTTCATTTTCTCAATTTCTTCAATTGTCTGAATAAACAAAGATGTATGATCTATGTTGATGACTTCATTTATCCTTTGAGACAAGTTATACCCTAGCTCATCAAGCCACACCTTTTCATCTTTTAGCTAACTTGAACTAACAAAACCCCTAGGAAACAATTCAAACTTATGGTTAGCATATTCCTTTCTATACAAGTTGGCCTTTCTCTCTACACCAGCCCTTCCTTCTGCTAATCTGGTCATGCTTTTCACTAACTCACAAGTGGATTTAATATTTATATTAGCCTCTGCCTCTTCATAAAATAAACACATAAGTTCCAAATCCACCTCTCTAGGAATCCACTTATTCAAAATTGGCTCCAAAGTAGCCTTGTCTTTTTTCAGATCAATCAACATATTCAGAATTCTCTTCATATAAATGTACACAATAGACGCTCCTACTATGTCATTAATTTTAAGATTGTGCCTCTGAATATTTCCTAATACTTATTTGGAAACAAGGTCTGAGCCTATTTCAACTTTTCCATTTCATCTTGTATGGTCTCAGTTGCTTGAAAACCAAAATTCATAGGAGAAGGAGGAAATTCAATGATTGGACTGGTGGGTGGAGGCTTTGCTAGAGAAGAGGCAATCAATAAAGTGGAAGATTCACACTTCTGGTATTTCTCTACTAGTTGATTATGCAACTTGGCAATGATGCTATCCCTATGGGCTACCTCTCCTTTGGCTTCATTATAAGCCTTTATAACTGTCTCTAGTTTTACCTCGAGGTCAACTTTTTCCTTGGCTTCCTTTTCGGGTACTGCCACACTGAATTTTGCTAATTCCAAAACTATGCTCATAGCTTCTACTACCCCTGTGTCCTGCACTCTTTTCACAATCATACCTCCAAGGTAGCTAGACCTTGAAGTGTCCTTCCTCTTTCTTCTCTCATCCCTCCTTAGAGACCACATGACCAAAGAAGTATGGTCCTTTCTAAATTTCACTCCTTCCAAGGGCTTTGTTTCTTTCCATACTACTTCAAGTACGAGTTTATCTTCTATATCCCACTCATGGAGAATTAGGACACCAGATTTTGCTACCATTTCTCTCCCCTGCTTAGGAGTAATGGTTTTGACTAATGTCATCATTTGTTGTTTTACTTCTTCATCCACTGCAGATGCATCTTTGTGGGACTGTTCACTTTTCCTCTTTTTACATTTGGCTTTGAATTTTTCTATATTTTGCTTCCAAACAAATTACATGAAAGATCATGTTGTAACAAAATTATTATCAGCCAAGAATTCTTCACTGGCTTGTTTGATGCTAAGGTCTAACTCTTATCCTTTAAACTCCTCTACAGTCAAATTCATTTCAGCACTTGGTGGCTCTTCAGGCATCCCATCTTGTACTTCTTCACAAGTATAGGCAATCTCCCCAAGACTTCCTAACTGCAATAATTGCTCAACCATTGCATGTTCATCTCCCACATGGATTGTGGATTGGGATGGAGAGTATAAAGACTCACCTATTAGAACCTCTATTCCCACCCTTTGACTTTTAGGGGAATCTTGGATGTCAACTACATCTTCTATTGCTCTTTTCCCCTTTGAAGTAGAAGGCTCACCTCTGACTGGCACTACCACACTATATTTTGGCCTCTTATGCATCACATATTCACTTGGAGGGATGGCCTTAGCAAAGGTAGGATTTGCTAGAACCAACTTATCCTTTTTAGGATCATTTCTCAATATAACTTCCCTTTTCTCCTTTAAGGTCTGCATTAAATCTTCAAAATAAAGTATCAAGAATTTAGCCTTTTCCTCAAAGGGACTAAAATTAGACAAAGGGTCATAAACAATATCAAATTGGTGGATAAAATCAAGAGCCCTTTTATATGCTAGCCATTTTTCCTTTCTTAATTCCTATTCATCAAGGTTGAATTCATTTCTGATCAAATCCTTAGGAAAATGGAATTGGTGTGGTCTTCCTTTACATACGGCTCTCTTTTTGAACATACAATTAAAGAAGTCTTCAGGGTTAGAAAACCTTGATACTACAGTAGACAACCTGTATGGCTATAGGAAATCATCAAAATGTTTCCAACCACCCTTGGTGATTACAAATTGATGTGCAATGGTGACAGTTGGGAAAATTGTCCCTTTCCCCCTATTTGTTATTTCTGCTTCTTGCAAACCTCTGATTTGCCTCAGGACCTCTGCAATTCCTACCTTCAATGGGACTTGATAGGGGAGAAAATATGGAGTTCCTCTAAAACCATAGACTTTTAACATAGTAGAGATAGGGTACAAGTATATATCACCCCAATTATGAACAATCTTAATATCTTAAGCAAATTCCTTAGGCCTTAGGAATTCAAGGAGAGCTTTAGGAATTCTAAGGTTTTGTGGGCACAAGAGGATCCTAAGCCTAGATGCAAAACATCTATCAAAATTCAAGTAACTCACATCCTCTCTATCCCAAGACAAAATTGTGCTCCACAATTGAACAAGCATCTCCTCATTATCCTTTTCCTTAATCAGATCCATATCATTAGAAAAATAATCAGCACCTTTGAATAAAAACATGTGCATAAGAAGATAATACCATCCAAAAGGTCTGTCTACCTTAGCATTTTTTATCCCCATCAACCCTTCATGAATTGCATCAGTAAGATAGGGTACAAAGTCAAAAGTTACTGCCAGAGGGGTTCAAAATTTGTGCTAACATGAGCATGTAATGGGTTGGCATGGTTGTTTCAACATCTTCCCCAAAAATATGACATAGGGACCAATACATTCCTTTAGCCTTGAAAGTAAATAGATTCAGAGAAAAAGGTTCCATGGTGCTAGGGCATATAATAGTCAGTCCTCCTATTTTGACAAAAAAATCTTTCAAAGGGCCATTCCTGAGGTGATCTCTCTGCACATTATAGACCTGTGCAAGTGTTTCAAAATTGATGGGCTCTAAATAATTCGACACCTCATTGAGTCTGAATACTTTCCTAAACTCATCATCATTTATTTTAATTAATGACCCCCCATTTACATTTCTTACACACCTGACAACAGGGTCATAGTTATTTGCACTCTGGGTTAAAAGATCCACATCCATGAAAACCCCAGGGACTATGAGCTTTCAAACATCCAACTCCCATATACTATTCATTGGAGCAGAGGAATTTCTTTGGCCAAATCCCACTTTGAAGAGTCCCAGACCTGATATCCCTATCTGTGAATCCCTTAACTAGTTCCCTTTGTCATACAAACCATCACCAATTCTCAAACGGGGAGCCTTAGGCACTAATTCTTTCATTTTAGGTGCGACATTAGTAGACATAGTTAATTGTTCTAAAAAATCATCACAAATGGCTCTATCCTGGTAATTAACCTTCCCTGTGAAATCTCTTCGCGGTGCCATCTCAAAATTACAACTATTTCAATTAAACTTAAACAAACCTCTGAGAATTCAAGCACCCAGGGATATCAATTCAAACTATAACTATCAAGCAATATGTAGAACTTACTTGTTGCCTGAAGAAATTCGCTCTGCACACCAGTTCCTCTGCAAGCCTCTTTGAAATGATGCCAAGGTTTCAGCTGATGTGAAGCTTATTGCAGAAACTGAGCATTGAATAGAAACATTAAGACACATGCTTGGGCAATCAATTTGCAATTGAATTTGAAATATGGCTCCAACAGACCACAAAGAATTTTCTAACTGTCTTGCCTTTTCGCTGCTTCATGAAAGATAAAAACCTCACACCTTTTCATTGTGAAACAATGCCATCCGTTGGATCCTAAAAGATGTGCATGTTCTTTACCTTACCTGAGTCATCCTGCTTAGAAATGGGCCCCACCTTCTTTTTTTTGTTTCGCAAAGCATAAATCTCATGCATCTTTCCTTTATGAAACAACGCTAGCCATTGGATCTTCTACCATCCGCTTGACCGTTATTCTCCACGGTGACTGCTAGTCTATTTAACTAACCGCATGAAACCGTCTTCGCTAATGGTTTTCATTGTTTTGTGAAGCATAATCACCTCGCATCTTCACCATGTGAAACAAATTGCATCATTGGATCAATTTTGAGATGCACATCTTTTAACTCCTTTAACCTTCAAAGTGGGCCCTCTAAGTAGAATCCACTTATCCTATTGATATCCGGCAAATATCCCCCACACATTGGCCATTCATTCATTCAAGAACTCTGTCAATCTCCACATCTGAACCGCCACGTGTCGTATCTGGTCATGGATTTCATCAATATTTCTGTTTAGTCAAACGGGCCCCACATGATCCCCTAGGAGCCATGTGTCCAACTGACAGATCACCTTTTGCCTTAGCTAGACATCCAACTGTATTGCCACCTTACCCACCATATAACTGCTGGCTCTCTTTTGCTGCTTCACGAAAGGTAAACCTTGTGTTGCTTCGGGCTGCGAAACAATGCGCACCGTTGGATCTTCTCAGAGATGCACTTCTTTTATCCTGCAAGCCACCCTTTCACTAGGCCCACTCCCCTTTCGCTATTTCATGAAAGGTAAACTTTGCACATCTCCACCATGCGAAATAACGCCAATCATCGAATCATGAATAAGATGCATGATCCTTAACTCATTCTTCAACTTACCTGTCGAGCCCACCAACGTTTCGCTATTTCGCGAAGCATAAATCTCATGCATCTTTTCATCGTGAAACAACATAGATTTTTAGATCTACTAGAAGATATCTATCCTTTAGCCTTCCTTGCGACTGCTTTACCCAGGCCAACCACCTTTTCACCACTTCGTGAAAGGTAAATCTCACGCAACTTCCCTTTGCGAGATCATGCGCACCGTTGGATCTATTAGCACTTGCATGATCTTTATGAAGCCCGACAAAGAAATAAAACTTAGGAGAAGGTGAAAAATTAAAACATTATTAAAGACCTGCCTAAGGTGAAACTAAAAGGGGGAACCTCTCCTCATGATGGACCGACCCTTCCACTTAAGTGGAAAAATTAACAAGGAAATATAACGTAGGGATTTCAAGATAGAAGAAGGGTAAATTGAAAAAACCTTAAACCCTTAGACCAATAACCCTCAAACCAATAACCCTCAGAGGCAAAAATGAAGAAACTAAGCACAATTGCAGACTTAAGCAGATTAAAGAACAAAATCACCCAATAGTCAAAATAGTGATAACATACTCATCCCTCTTTATATAGAATCTTCTTCCAAATACTTTAAAATAACAAACATTAGGTGAATAACCACTTCATAGCTCATAAGGAGTTTTTTTTGTTCCCTTCTTTACTTGTATCCAGTTCAAAGTGTATATAGCAATGCTTATGGCTTCTCTCCAGAAGGTATGTGGAATATCCTTCTATATCATTAGAGTTCTGGCACAATCAATAAGAGTTCTATTTCTTCTTTCAGCAACTCCATTTTTGTTGAGGTGTTCTGGGTGCAGATATTTGTCTCATTATTCCCTGTTCTTTACAGTAATTCATGAACTCTTGAGAAGTGAACTCTCCCCCTCTTACTGATCTTAGGCACTTCCAATTCTTACCGGTTCCTCTTTCTTCTTGAGCCTTAAACACCTTAAACATGTGAAAGGATTTTGATTTTTCTTTTAGGAATACAACCCACATCATCCTTGAGAAGTCATCCACAAATAACATAAAATACCAGTCTCCATAGAAACTCTTGGTTCTCATGGGACCACACAGGTCTATGTGAACTAAGTCCAACACACTTTCAGATGAGAAAGTTTTACTGCTGAAACTGGACTCGGTCAACATTCCTAGTTGACACTCTTTGCACATAGCATTTTCATGTTTTACAATGTCAGGCATTCCTCTAACAGATTTTGCCTTACTGAATTTAGCTATGCTATCAAAATTAACCTAACACAATCTTTTGTGCCATAACCAGTTGTCTTCTACCTTGTCCACTAGACACTTACCTAAGGTTGTGTCTAGATGGAACAAATTGCCTTTTGACTGTTTATTGGTGGCAATTAGACTTCCAGATTTGTCATCTATCTTACATGTCCCTCAATTACACTCTAACCAATATCCTTTATTGTTAAGTTGTGCAGCACTTAACAAGCTATACTTTAATCCTTATACCCAAAAGACATCATCACAATTTGTCTTATCATTCAGGGCTATAGACCCCTTACCTCTTACTACACATGGGGCATCATTTCCGAACCTCACCGTTCCTCCATTATAATCCTCCATGCTGAGGAATTTGCTTCTGTCACCGGTCATGTGATGAGTGCAGCCATTGTCAATCACCCATTCTCCACACTAGTTAGTGCTAGAAATCAATACCATATCTCCTTCCTTTGTGTTGTCCTCTTTGACTACCACAAAGGCAATGCCATCATCATCAGATCTCTCTGATTCTTCATCAGTAACTCCTTGTGCAAGATAACATTCCTTCTTTCTCTTATCCCTATAATTTCTAAAATTGTCCTTTCTGTCTCTATCATTGTCAGGGCATCTTGAAGCAATATGACCTATCTTATTAAAGGAGAAGCACTTTAAGAGTAACTTACCTTTGTATTTACCTTTATCTCTTGGCAATATTCTTGCTAGTAGAGCTTCAATCTTGTCTTGCTCCTATTCCTCAGAGAGAAGATTATCATTCTCATGAAAATAACTGGTTCTGGTTGTAGAGTTACTATCAGTTTCTTTCCTTCTCCTTGTGGGTGTATGCACCATGTATGATTTGAAGGCAACATCAATCTTTGGTACACTATTATCATAATTACTCAATTCAAATGCGGTCAACTTACCAATCAATGAGTCAAGAGTTACACTGACTATTCCCAAAGATCTGAGTTCTTGAATAGTAGAGACCCTTATGGCATATTGTGGTAGCAGAGTTCTCAGGATTTTCTAACCACATCCTCCTCCTCAAGTTTTCCTCCTGCATTCTTGATAGAATTTACTACATCCTTTATCCTCTCGTTGTACTGATCTACGTTTTCTCTTTCTTGCATTCTAATCTCATCATACTTTCCTCTCGGGCTGTCAAATTTGGCCTTTTGACCATGAGGATCTCTCCCATAGACTGTCTTTAGCTTATTCCATATCTGGAAAGCTGTTTTCAAATCTTGCACCTCTGCAAATTCATTATCTGAAAGAGTACTAACAATCAGATCCATAGCAGCAGTATTATCTTGCCTTTCCTTTATCTGGTCAAGATTAAGAGTCCTTGAAGGTTCATTGTATTCTGCGATCAAATGGTTCTAGTAGTGTTCACCTAAGGATCTTAGATAAAGTTTCATTCTTCCACACCACAAGATGTAGTTCTCCTTAGAGAACTTAGGGCCCTACTTACACATCATCTTGGATCTCTCCCTAAGCTGATTAAGCTTCTTCTAATTCTAGGGACTTGTGCTCTGATACCAATTGTTAGTCCCAATTGGTGCTGAGAGAGAAGGGGTGAATCAACACTTAATCAAATTCACACAATTTAACTTTTATCTTTAAATCCCCATTTATCTAAATATCCAACAATATACTTAAATGTTGAAGTAAAGTATGCAAGTAGGAAAAACTAACAGTGACACCAAGAAGTTATCTCATGGAAGCCCAATAGGGATAAAACCATAGTGTGAGTAGGAACTCATAAAATTTGTACTCTTCTAGAGTACGCTTGGTTAAGAGCCATCCCTATTAGTGTTAGGACCCAGAGGCAACTAAGAGGGGGGGGGTGAATCAATTGTCTATTAGTTTCAACCCAAATATAACTTAATCAAACTTGATGCATAATATTGGTAAATCAAACTTAATGCCGGTTGAGAGTTTAACAGTTAATAACAATACTGGTAAAGTGTAATGCATGAAACAGAAAGACAAATAACATCCACAACACATAACATAGATATTTGTATGTGGAAACCCTGTAAGGGGATAAACCACAGTGGGAAACTTTACCCACAATCAGATGATACTACTGCAGATAGTATGTGTGTACAAATGGGGTCTGCACATGCAGAAAGGCCAACTGCCTAGAGCTCACTATTCAATCACAAAATGGGAGTCACACTGACTACAATTGGATGGTTAAATCCAATGATAATGTACTGCTCAAAATAGCATCTTCATATGCTAGATTTAGTACCGGTTAAGCTCTAATTGTCTTCTTCAAACCTTCCTTGAATCTATAAATGATGTCTACGTGAGTAGCTCTGCTTATATTTGCATATACCTTATTACAATCCTCTTCCACTACTATTACATAATCTCACAAATGATATCTTACATATATACCAAAACCTAAGACCAAATGTGTAGGTTGGCTCACTAAGAATATTATAATTAAATCAATTACAAATGAATCAATATGTGATGCATTATGTTGGCTCAGTGTATTTACAATAATAACCAATCAATAAATCATCTCCATAATGTGTCGTGCTGATCTAGAATAGATAATGCTTGCTGGTCCATAACCTAGAGCAATTTGTCGGTAATAGAAAATATGCAAACTCGATTAGACCAATAGCCAAATCACCAAAACCATGTCTTCAACATAACCAAGTAATCTCTAGATGATAAAAGATCATCCTCAGTGCTGGTGAACAATATAACCTGTCGGTGAACCAATTACCAGTGATTGTGCATAAGTCACTGAGCATGCCAGTGAACATAACCAAAGATCTCCAATGCTGATAAGTGTTGACAAGTGTTGATAAGTGTTGATATCAATGAAAAAACCAATGCAACACATCCATAATACCAACAGTTAGGAGATTACAACAACATTGTTAAGTGCCACCCTGTTAAGGGATTTTGATCAAGGTTGGTTAGTGCCTTTACCCGATTAAAGGTAGCCTTGTTAGAGGACTTAAAACATCAGTTAAGATGTTACTCGGTTAAGGGATTTATACAATGGGACCTATTAAAGTCCACTCAGTTAAGGGATTTAAGTTGCAGTTGTTAGAAAGCAACTATTGGATGACCTACTAAATTTTCCCTTGATAGCTTGATCAGATCTCAATATGCATGTCACTCAATACACATTGATTATGACTACTTTGCACAACACCAGTTCCTTTGGCTATTCACTTTGCCTGTCACTTGTCCCTCTGCATTGCACTTTGTTGATCTTATGTTCTTTGACTCTACCCTCTGCCTATTCATTGTTCTTTGGCTCTGCTCTTAGTCAGTTCTCTATCAATCGACTCTGCACTTAGCCGATCTGCTTCACATACACACTCAGCTGTGCTAACACCACTTACCACTTGTTCTCACTTTTCTTCACCTTAGATCACCTTCAACAAGATTTCACTTATTTTCAAATTTTACGATAAAAAACTTTCAGAAAGAGCTCCAGAACTCTTTATACACTTTCTATAGACACCTACAAACATATCCTCAATCAAATCAATCAAGGATTTCAGAAGATTGCAAATTCAAATTCTCCTGCTTTTTCTCTGTGTGCCTTTCAACAATTTTGCCAATTGTTCAACCAATTCTGCCACCGCATATCCCAAGAATAGAAACCTATGAGTCATGTTCAGTCAAATAAATGTGAACCAAAAGAATCCACATGTAATCATTCTTGACCACAAGATAACTGAAAGTTAACTTTACCAACAAATGATTTGGCATAGGCACAAGCTTACCAACTCATTCTTTGCCACCGCAACCACATGGTCGATCATTGCTCTAAGATTAATGGTGATCGCTTGTCCTCCTTCTATCATACTGGTATACTAGTATGTGACTACACTTCTTCCTTTACTGGTTCATTCTTTTGTTGCCGGTTTGTTGTGCTAGCATCATATCTCTCCCCTGTTTTCCAGTGAGTTACCGGTTGGTTGAAGCAAACAAGTTTTCATTCCCGAGTCACCTTTTGCATCTTTACCATCACCAAAGTGACCGGTCTTTCTGAATGATAGATCGGTTGACTTAATTTATTTTAGCTGAAGCAGTCTTTGATCATTCAATACCAATGTTGTTTCCATTCACTAATGCTTAATGAAAAGAAATGTCACTTTACCTTATACTACTACAATAGTTGGTTTCTTCATTGGAAAGTGTTGAACATCAATGACAAACATTAGTACATAAACCGGTGTACTAGATTGACTGGTTTTGTCAATACCAACAATCCAACAGGGAAGCCTACCCACAGTCAGATAATACTTCTGTAGTAAGTATGTGATTACAAATTGAGGGGCTTGCACTTGCAGGAAGGCCAACAGCCTAGAGCACACTTCTCATTACAAAAGGAGTCTCAGTGACTACATAAAAATCCAGACTACAATCCAAAAGAGCGAATGAATTGCAATGATAGCATCTCCTATGCCTGAGTACAGTTCTGGTTAAGATCAATACCAGAGGACTAAATCCTCTTACATAAACCCAAATCGATCACCAATGATTGACCAAATCCTCTACATGAATTATTATTACATTATTCGAACCTATATATCTTTCATCCCATACATCATGATCTATAATGAGATCTTACATCATATATATATAAAACCTCTACCACAAACAATAAGGTCGGCCACCAGACAATAAAGCAATTACATAATTACAAAACATGTCAGCTTGAGACCAAACAAATAATATCCAACCCATAAGACATCCTAGAAACACATCAAGAAGATCAAACAACATGTTACATTAAGCCGATCCATAACATAGATAGTCCTAGACCCAATTAGGTCCACACATGCTAAAGAAATGATCCCAATCAGCCAATTCTCGAACACGATCACCATCAGCATCTTGAATCTCTTCTAGAAGTTGCATCAACACCACTTATGCATAACATCAAAGATCTTCATCAAAGCTCTGCCGATGAAACCCTCACTAGATCAAAAAACCCAATCTTACCAGCATACACGATAGCATCCGATCACCAAATCAAAACCAACTGACTGAACATGAATCTGAGTAGAATGAATAGTAGATCCAAGCCAATTCCATAAGCTAAAATATACTAGAGCATACCGGATCATCATGATCTAATCCAACTAGAAGGATACCAATAAAGCAGCCAAAACAACTAGTGTTGACATCAATGACAAAACATCAATGAAACACATAATCAATTCCTCCAAATAGCCAACATACCAATGGTAGGTTTATGTTTCAAAACTAGATGATCAAATTAGATGGGTAACTAACACAGAAGTGGGACATGTGGAGTTTGAGGATATTAGAACTCAATTGGATAAACAAGGGATAAAGGCTCCTTATAGGAGAATCAAGACATCAGGACTAGTAGAAGAAACTATTTTCCCCCAATCTGTTCAAGCCCTGAAGTTCATGATGACCATAGCACAGCTTTACAATGTTGACACAAGATGTTGCCATGATTGGCATAATTGATTCAGATGAGTTGATGACTGTATCGGTAGAAGAATGATGATGACATGATCAGTTATTTGTGTTGTCATTAATGTCAATTAATGTTTGATAATGGTTATAGATGAAATTTTATGTCTGACTTGTTGGATAAGTAATTTGTTCTACCAAATTTAGAATTTGTAAGTATGACAGGGTTTACCAGCAGGACTAAGAATTGGGACTTCAACCGGTAAAAGAAAAGATTTTGATGGAATCGGTGATGGTTGGAGACTTGTGGTTTGAGACATAAGATTTTATGATGGATTTGTGTATGTGACCGAAACCACATCCTATGTTGATTACCAGAAGGCATGTTTTGAATTTCTGATGGAGTTGTGCTAGGGTTTTTGGACCGGTGATGAATTCACTCAATCGGTAATGATTTCTATTATGACAGTGATTGACGATGAGTCTACATGAAGTTAGTAACATGAAACAACCCATGTGAAATATTGAATTGTTATTTTGGCACAATTCAAGGAAGGATTTCTTGGGAATTAGCGAAATACTTAGTAAAATGTTTTGAGGATACAGATCAGATTTTCGTGATGGGTTGCAATCAACCAACGGTTGATATTGCATTGTAAATTGCTGTAAAGATCTGGATATTGATCTGATATGATCTGAATTGTAAATTCAAGATGTTATTAGGTTTTATGGCCGACTTAGTTGTTATAGCTATCTAGGGTGATACAACTGATGTTTCATGTATCGGTGGCATTAGGAGAATGAGTTAAGCCATCCCAGAGAAGATAAAGATTTGCTTGAGTGTTGCAGACTATAAAGCATAACTGGATCTGATTTAGCAATACGAAATTCCAAAGTAACAGATCATTTTTCACTATTGTTCTCTAACAATTACAAAAGCATAAATCCCTTAACCAGGTAGGTACTAATAGGCCTTTTCTATCTAAGTCCCCTAACATGGCAGCTCACAAAAGAGTGTTTAAATCCTCTAACTAGGTTGATACTATCAAATCATTAAGCTCTTAGATGGAGTGATAGGTAAATCCCTTAACCGAGTGACTCCTAACAGGGTTTGCTCCTAACTGGGCATATTGTAAGCTCCTAACAGGGTGTACTTCAAAAGAGTACAAATTATTGTGGGTACCAATCCCCACCGTGGTTTTTCCCATTTGGGTTTCCACGTCAAAAAATCTTGGTGTTCATGTGTGGAATGTCTTTTCATAGTGTTTATATTTTCATGCATTATTTCTAATTGCCAGTTATGATAAGTTTACTGCTATTTATCAGAGATCTGTAAGTGGTTACCGGTAATGTTAATGAATTGATAGATGAAGTATTATGATCTGATAATAAGTCAATATGAGTATGTGTTGATCAGATATCTAGTTGGTGAATACTCTGATTAATAAGATTGCATAAGTGGGTAACTAGTGTATGAGATCTGCTAAAGGGATAGATTCATGTATTAAATAATTTCAGATTTGTAGTAAATGGTATTTTGATTTTAAGTTATAAATTGTCTTAATACTGATTCACCCCCCTCTCAGTATTAATCGGATCCTCATAGGATTAACACAAGAAAATGCACCGATGCCCAAGGAAGGATAGTGATTGATCTATCTACTGATATGCTAGGATTTGTGTTTGATATCCCTATAAGGGATGAAGTGTTCTTGACCATAGAGGAAGAAGATGTTGAAGTATGGGATAGGGATATTGCTTCAAGAAAAAGACATATGAATGAGAATTGGTTAGAGGAAGAGAGGAAGACAGGGCTAAAGGCCACATATATTTTGAGGGCTGATTTCAGGGAGCTTCAACGGGATCTAATTATCATGTCGAGCAAGGCCTTTGGCAAAACTGATTGCCGACACTTCCATCCTTGGATGTTTCACTTAATGACTACTATTCTGATAGGGAAAAAATATTTTGATTGGGCTCAAATCCTATCAGATAATATACATAAGCAGTTGATTAATGTACACAGATCCAAGAAATTCTTCTTTACCTCATATGTTATCTGGGTAGCTGCCCGAGCAGGTAAATTTCTAGGGCTACAAATAGAGGGCCTACTTGGTGATCAAGAAGGACAAAATAAGGTGTGGAAGTATTACACACAACTCCCTCTGGGTGATGCAAAAACTCATTTCAAAAGGATAAACAATGCCTTCATTTTCCTTGTTATAATCAAACTCACAGGTGATACAAGCTATAGGATAAGCTCAGAAGCAATGGCCATAATCATAGAATGGGCATGTTGGTTCATTTAGAACCAACATTCCACATATATCAGGGTCAGTGGATTCACAGGGAACCCTATGCTGTTACCTAGATACTGTAATGACAGAATAATACTCCTGGACTATGTCAGGAAGATGTTGGGGTTACAATCACTATTGTCTTCAAAACATAAGGTAGGTGTGGATTTTTCAATTTCTATTGGTTACTTTTCTATTCTAAGATTCAGGTGGTCAAGATGACAGAGTAGGAACTTCAAGATTTAAACTTAAAAGAATTCAATTATGCTCGAGAGTACTATGACCCATACGAAAAATTGAAGCAAATAATTCCAAAGGCATATGAGGGGCATAGGCCAAGGTTAGAGGATTTTTGGGCTAACCTCCAAGATAGTTTTGAAGTCAAAGAGAAAAATTATTCTAGACTCTCAATGCCATAGATAAGAAATTTTGAAGTAGAAACTAATCTCCCTAAAGAATTGAGGGACGATGGCGAATTATTAGACCCAACATATAAAGAGCAAGAAATTGATAAGAATCCTCTCTCTCCAATAAGATGGCTAGGATGAGAGGAGGTAGACATAGATTCCATAACCCAAAATATTATAGAGAGGACTAGACAGTGGTTGAGTTTGAGGGTTAGACCAAGCACCTCAAAAGAGAAGGAAAATGAATCAATCTCCATTGCTCCTCAGTCAAGGGCTGATAAAGAGTATGCCCGCAGGACAAGGTCTAGCTCCAGAAAGAATACGTTCACAGACCCAGAAGAGGCTACCCAACCTGAAGGAAGTACCGAGGAACTCCTAAAGCAAGTCAAGGAGGAAATGAGGAAGGCCAAAATTTTGAAGAAGGCTACCGATTTCAGAGTAAGAGAAGGGTTGGAAGCTATGCCATTGGCATAGGTACATCCCATTAGGACATAAATTGGGAAAATTCTAGGAGAGGGCACTTAGGAGGAAGATGAACAAGGGAAAGTTGATGAAAGTACACAACCTCCTCTTGATACGACAAGTGCATCTACTCAGCCCCCACCAACTGCAACTACACATGCTCCAATTTGACGTCAACCACTACAACCCCTCTGAAGGAAGTACCAAGGAACTCCTAAAGCAAGTCACGGAGGAAATGAGGAAGGCCAAAATTTTGAAGAAGGCTACCAATTTCGGAGTAAGAGAAGGGTTGGAAGCTATGCCATTGGCATAGGTACATCCCATTAGGACATAAATTGGGAAAATTCTAGGAGAGGGCACTTAGGAGGAAGATGAACAAGGGAAAGTTGATGAAAGTACACGACCTCCTCTTGATACGACAAGTGTATCTACTCAACCTCCACCAACTACAACTACACATGCTCCAATTTGACGTCAACCACTACAACCCCTCTGCAAACCCCAACTCATATTTTTGCTACAACATTGACAAAATTTCCTTCCTTAAAGCAAACATTTACTCCCACTATCAAAAAGTTCAACATTCATAACAATGAGTCAGATTTTGACGAGGAGGATGAGAAACTTGTGGTATAGTTGGTGCAAAGAAGGACTGAAAAGAAGAAAGAAAAGAAGTTTACCAGGCTCAAGAAACAGGCATCGGTTGACCCCATGGACATTGATGAATAGGGTTTACTAGCTGAGCAACCACTTAGGGGAGAAAAGGAGCAAAACAAGCCCGGGGATTCACAAGATGAGAGATTGGTCTTAAATCCAAAAGACCAAGAAGATTTACTAAAAGAAATAGTTGTTGGAGTAAGGATGGAGGAAATAGATAAAGGTGATAGGGAGTTTGAAGAAGAGGTGAGTGATAGGCTAGGAGAGCTACATAAGCAACAACAACTAAATATTGATGCCACTCTCCAAACCACCCAAATTCAACTAGTTACATCAACCCAAGATGTTCAAATCTGGGAGCAAGAAGAAGAAGAAAGTAGTGCTACCAAAGGTTACACTACAATAGGCCATCACTGAAGAACTATGGAAAACAAAGAAGGAAAATCTAGT
Source organism: Cryptomeria japonica (assembly GCF_030272615.1). NCBI lineage: Eukaryota > Viridiplantae > Streptophyta > Pinopsida > Cupressales > Cupressaceae > Cryptomeria > Cryptomeria japonica. The sequence goes on along the minus strand of NC_081409.1, from coordinate 562,050,800 downwards.
GCATCATTTGTCAAGGAAAGGTTCTGGTGAAGTGATTGCTGATGTAGCAGTTCCAACACAAGTTGAAGGTCAAGATTCCCCAAAATACCAGGTGTCACAGGTCAAATTGGGTAAACAGACCAGGTGGGGAGAGCTAGATACATTGGAACTTGCTACTAGTGTCATCAGGGGCCAAATAGAAAAGGAGAACATCTCCCATTCAGAGGTCAAGGCACATCTGGAACAATATATGCAACTGTTGGTAGAGATAGGTAAGCCCCTAGATACACGTATAGATGACAACCTATCTTCAGCCTCATCACTCCCAGAAAGAGATATAAAAGTACTCATTGAATTAAGATAGGTAACAGCTACAACAAAGGCGTGGGCACAAACAAATGCCTCTAAAATTAGATTATTTTTGCAAAACACCATGAGAGAATATGAAAAGGCTATGTAGGTTGGAGGAGTGTTAGCTTCCTGTTCTCAACAATGGGAGCAAAAGCTCAACATTTTTGGCAAAAAGTTTCAAGTTTTGAATAAAGTTTTTGGGGAAGAGGTTATAATAAGAGAAGACCTCTTAGGTGGAGATAGTTGTAAAAATTTGTAATCCTACATATACATTTTGGAGTTGAAGATTGAAATGCTTCAATAGTATGGGAAGGATATAATAGGTATTCGGTCTCCACTTCTTGGTGTAATAAAGAAGTATGAGAATTTTGTAGAGTAGTTGCTAGGAGTTTTGGGGCTTGGGATAACTAGTGCTGGATATATGGAGGAAGACAATATACTCCATCAATGGGATGCATATGAGGCACATTATTTTGTAGCTCCTGCTCAATTTAACATTGAGTTAATGGACATATATACATATTTAATAACTCAATGTCAAAAAGATGCAAAAATAATTATAAAAGTAGAAGATGGGAATAAGAATGCAGAGGAGATTTTGAAGAAGTACAAGTTCAGAATCAAGCATGTTGCAGATCCTCCTACGGAAGTGGTTGCATGCATCATTAGCAACTATAAGAGCTATAAAAAGAAGTAAAGAATAAAATGGCAGTTGCTAATGATAGCATCATATTTTGTTGGAATTTTGCATGACACCAGAGTTGGGACTTCGACTATTTCTTCAGCATGTACATGGATTATGGAATGAGTTTTGCATGGTTATGAAATGTTAACTCATGCAACACCATTTTTGTAGTGCTCTCCCAGTCCCAGTTTCGTAATAGTTAACTGGAGTCTAAGGCAGAGACTTGCATGTCAACTATGACTCCTTGATTTTTAGTTCTTAATTTAGATAGATTTATTTCCTAGAAAGTAGGACAAGAAACTCTATAAATTGGAGAGTTTGATTCATTTGTAAGGGTCCACAAATTGATGATTTGAGGCCCACTTAGAGATTTTAGACTATTTTATGCAGATTGTTATGAACTAGAATATTTTTGTGATACATTATTTGAAATTAATACAAGAAGAAGCTTATAGATTTCCTGATCTATGCGTATGTGCTATTAATTTGTTCTTTGCAGTCTGGTAATGTCTAGTGTTTGAAATCAACAACTTGTTTTGGTCTTATGTTTTATTGCTTTATGAATCATATTGCGCACGTAAGTGGTGTATGAGAATTAATGTGATAGGAAGATATTGTGGTGATATTATTTCCATGAATTTGTGACATTGTTGACTTTGCAGGTTTATTGGAGGTCTGTTATTGAATGCTGGTTTGAATAATATTGACGATTTTTGGATTGCAGGGTACTAATTGAGTAGTTCATTAAGTTGTGAATGCATTAGTTTTGTTGTTATTTTCTCATTTCCTTGATCTATCCTTTTTATTTTATTTCAAAAGAGTTTTAAATCATAAAATATAAAAAAAGTGAATTTATTGGAAGTTATTAGGATTTGTTTAACCAACAAGCCCCTTAATAGGTACAACTGCATCAACCATTGAGTTTCCCATCACTGTCGAGACCCAACTATAGAGACCTTGGAGTAGTTAGTTTTGTTGGGGCTCATTAAATTTGAGTCAAGTTTAGAGGCCCATTTCAAAATTTTGCTCTACATTTCCAAATGAGTCAGTTTGAATGGCCTACTTAGAGAGAGGGTAAAATGGAGCTAGTTGATTTTCAAGGGGTAAGGCTTTGGAAAGTTGTTCTACACCTTTAATTTGGCCTATGAAGTGATGTGAAACTTTTAGATTTCAGTTTGGATCAATTTATTAGGTACCCATTTCAAGGGGTGAGCTGAAAGTGCATTTTAGGTGTAAATGCAAATTTTATTGAGTAGCCTACTTTGAGCTCCTATATCTTTTGCCCTGTTGATCATCATGTAGAGTTTCAAAAGGGATTAAATTACATGTATAAATGTGAGTTAGCATGCAAAATTTCAAGTCTTTATGAATCCATTTGCTCAATTTAGCAAGCTCAATTTGTTGGCAGTTTGTGTTGTTTGACAAGTCCCTATTTCAACAGCTAGTCGGAGCCCTATTTTGCATAAGAGTAAAAGTTGTCCCAGTGAATGTCATGCCAGAATGTTTATTCTAGGCTATTTTTGGTATGAAAAACAAGATATGTTTCCAGTTTCAAGCTCCTGCCAATCTGTTTGATCGGTTTTCAAAAGGGTTTCTTAGGCCATCTTTTTCAGTGATCTGTACTTTCATTGCCGCATCAGTTAAAGTAGATATTTTCATGAGCGCACCATTTGCACCCAGTCATCCTTTTGGTTGAACTGAGCATTCAAATATTTGATATGTACTTCAAGGTACCTATGCCTCAGATTTGAGGGTCTATGGAGGTCGTTTGATATTTTTAAGAAAGGCATCATGAGTTGCCTGCGCATTGACTTCATCAGGTCTGCAGTGTTGACAAAGCCAGTTGGTCATCTTTGACCATTAGTATCTCTTCACTCGAGATTCATCTTGAGAAACAACTTGGTAGAGTTCATGCTTGTATATCAGAGTATATGCCTGTCAGATGGTGAGGTCCAGAAAGGTGTTTTGACTGGTTTGAAAATTACGTCTTCGCGATTAAATGTGAAAATGTGGCGCAGGGGCCTGAAAGTTGCAAAACTCAGTTTGGTGATCCAAAAATGGTGTTGATCGATTCAAGAGGCATGTTTAAGGTTCCTAAAGCATTTCGAAGGTTAGTTGCATGAAAACAAATTTTTTTAGCTTGACCCACTTTGGGGCCCGACTTGACTTGCCACTTCATGCATCTTTTCAGGGAAAGTTTAAATTGTTATTTTTGCAATCATATTTTTATATGATTTAATTATGAAGGAATGGCATTTGTATCATTGAAAAGAAGAGATTTGTGGAGTTTGGGAAGTTTTAAAACTTCAAACAAGTGTATGTTGGCAAGTTCAGAACCAACATCTTCCCCCAATGTGGTAGTTGAACAGGAAGCTTAAAATCTTTCTAGCAAAATGAAATGGCAATCTTATGTGCAGTGTTTGGAGAAGGAAATTAAAACTCCAGCAATGCCATTGATAGGTGCAGAGCCTCCTTCCTTCTCCCACGTGTTGGCAGCCCTCAAAAGATTTCAACAATGGCTAGGGAGTGCAAATTAAAACCTTCAACAATTTAAAACTTTCAGCAAATGAAGATTTAGTGTTAAATGCTAGCCATTTTCCCTCCTCCCTTCACATGGGTGAAAGGCAAATAGAATTTTTTTTAAGCAAATGCCATTGGCATGTTTTAAAATTTCCCCCTCCTTCTGTTGTGGATGTTGTTGAGTGTGATGTGGCTGCAGACGTGATATTGGAGTAGACATTAGAAACTTCAGCTAATGCAATGGACAGGTTTTTGAAACCTTCAGCAAATAAAAGCTCCAAGCAATGCATGATGGCAGGTGTAAAACTTGTTTCATGGCCATTGGCAACATCTTCCCTTATGCATGAGGCATAGTGACAATGTCCTCTGTGCCTGTGGCACGTGATGGCTGGTAAAAGGGCTCAGAAATTTCAAATAAATGAAATTGGCATGTATTTAGCCATCCTCCTCCCTGTCGTGGCTTGGTATGTGTAGGAGGTTTTATAAATTTCTTACCAATTGCAGATTTGGCAGGCATAACTATGTTAATTCCTTCCTCCTGTGTAGCGTTTGGAAATTGAAGAAGCCACGTTAAACATTAAACTCTAGAAATTGCATTGGCAAATGAAAAGGTTTTGGCCAATCTTCTTCTTGCTGTGTGTGGTGGGTGTAAAGCGTGATAAGAAGAAACTTCTAAGAAATGTAAATGATAGAAAGGCCGCCATTAAAACTGAGGGGAAAAGCTCAAAAAATGCATTTTCAGGTAAATGCATTAATCCCACATTGGCTGGGTGGAGGCATTTTGAGTATTTAAATACAACACTCCACACTACCATAGTGTCAAAGCCTTCAAGGCTTTTGGCACAAGGTGTTGGCTAGGTGACCAAGCGGACCCCACGCATGTGGGTGTGCTTCCCAAGGCAACCAAGGAGGTCGAGTGTTGACTAGGTGGACCCCACGCAAGCACAGATCCCGAGGCAGGCGAGTTTTGTAGAGAATAGATGACTTAACCAGTGATTAGGTAAAAAAATAGTGTTAAAGACCCTACATGTTCAAGAAGATCCAATGGCCCACGTGATTTCGAAATTCAAAGATGCACGTCCATTACCCATTGTGAAGCAATGAAAGATGACGAGGCATCCAAGTGGAGGTCCAGCTCATGGGTCCCACTGACATGGCAATGACATGGCAATGAGGTGGCGGTGACGAGGCAAACACATGGCGGATTGATGAGGTGTCATCCAAGGTGGCACCCAGTGGACCCTGTCAGCGAATCACAAGCTGCCACTTGGCAGGATGTCAGGCCAAAAATGGGTGAAAAAATTAAAATTAAGTATATAGTTTCAACTATAGAGTAAATTTGAAAAATTTAAATGATGGTGCACATATTCAAGATTAATTTGCCCAGGGGTTGTTTTTTGGCCAAATATGCAAGCATTATATATCACCGGAAAGCTCTCGGAATGAGGAATGCAGTTATGAAGTTTGTTTCAACAAAAAATAGATATTTTGAGAGTAGTTTCCATAGGAAGGAAATGAAATCTAGTTAGGAAAGAAGGGACAATTGGTAGAGTGTTATGCAGATATGATCCTTTTCCCTCCTCTTCTTATTCCCATTTCTTCTCAATTGTAATGGTTCCAAAATTCTGTGAAAAATGCTCCAGATTTCTTAGTTTCCAATTTTGGGTTAGCTTCAAATTTGCAGTGTAATGTCTTCTTTCAAGTAATGGAGTCTTATTTTAATGCTATAGGTGTTTTCTGTTGTAGATTTATATGTATGTAAGGCATACATAAATTCACACAAGATTGTCTCTAGATTTGTATTTCCATTTTATTCAAATCAGATCCTCAAGGAGGATAAAATTTGTTATCTCAAGGAGATAGTTGTGATTATTTGCAGGGATTCTTCAAGGAAGAATTTAAATTCTGTAATAAATCATGAATAATGGAATACAGTTTCAAGATTTGATGATTTTGTGAATGATCTTAGTAATGCATTTATGCAGGAATATTTAATAATGAAGATGGATTTGCAATGTGTGTTTTCATTTGTAGTCTGATGTATGACTCTTTTGCCCTTGGATAAGGCACTGATCTTGCAGATTTTGGGGTTATCTCAGAGATTTAAAATTAAATCAAAATTTCTACCTTTATTTTATGTTCTATGGGAATGTTTCATCCATCTCATGCTTAAACTTAGTTGAGATGTCAATGTGGATTTAGCCCATCTACAATAACCTCCTAGTTGTTAAGCCTTGTGAGATCTATCTGCTTTATTGATGCTGTCATATGTAAATAAATGAGTTTGATTCAGTGCATCAAAAGGGTGTCCCCCCTAGGTCTAGCAAAACCTGAAGTGCAGGAGGATCATTTAGGGTCCTATGTTATGTTGTCCAAGCCCTGAAGTGTTTCATAGATTGAAATTGGCCATTTCATAGAAGGATTGCAGGTGAACTCGGGTTAATCATTTTTGATGAACAACAAGTTTCTTGAAACTTATTTCTATTTAGGAGAGGTGGTGAGTGTGTTAAAACACCCATCAATAGATAGTTTACTGTGGAAACTTGGAACTATTGAACTTCTTTTCTGTATGTCAAAAAGCTAACCTCTTCCCTTGCAGCCAATTATCATCATCCATATTCTTAAGAAAATTGATAGGAATTGGTTTAACCAGATTCACTTTTGTGGTTGGGGTGTAAAAATTTAACCATGGTGGTCGCTCGTCGATGGGAATAGAATCCAGGTCCACATACAACTGGGGATCATCTCTCAGAGGGTTAATCCAGGCTTGCCAGGATTCGTGTTGCACATGTTCTATATGATTCTTTCTCTTTGCTAAAAACCCATCTGGGTCATAGCTCCATGGGTCATCAATAATGACAAGACCCAATTGCACTAATTTTGAAGTGAGCACTCCTTTAGAGGGGAGTCTCTTCACTAGAACAATAGGCCCTATAATCTTATGGTCATGGGTGATGGCGACGTCAATCTTGCCTAAGCCTATAGAATTTTTTGTCACAACTAACTACCTAAAGATCTCTAAGACCAATGTGTGATTATTTACACAAGTGGGGAGGCAAAAAGGCTCTTCTACAATACCATGTACTTTGACAAAAGAAAAAGATTTTCCTAGAAACTAGTCACAGTGAGGTCTACATGCAAACATCCAATCAATTTATTACTGCATGAAGTGGATAAAAGAACTTGGGGCCTCCTCTGTCAAATCTCACATGGCAAGGGTTAGAAAGCACTCAGAAAAAGAGTATGCATCATGCGTAGTAGATAGTATGGGAGTCCATGTAGTCATAGGCTTCTGCCTATTATGCTCATCAAAAACTAATAATTCCATGTATTGAGTAAAAATCTCCTTCTTTTGATGCAGGAACATGTGAACTAGAAAAGAAGTGTACCTGAATCTGTAATGTGTATGGAAATCAGTTAGTTGCTCTTCTTTTCCTTGGGCAATGTCTTCGGCAAAGTCATATAAGAAAGCTTCTTTCTACTTTCAGAGCTTGAAGAGCACACCCATTTGGAATGTATGGATGTGTAGGTCATTTTAAAGTCTAAACCAAAAGGTTTTTGGTTAAGAGTAGAGGGGGGAAAGTTGTTGTGTGCAAATACAACACGCCCCATCTAGGCTATGGAATGGGGATCCATTAAGAATTTTTGCTAAGAAGGTCTTATAATTCAAGAGATAAGGAATGCAATAGCATGAAAAAGATAATAGTGGGACAAGAAACCACTTTGGAAGGAGTTAAAAGAAAAGAAAACTCAATTATCTCGATGGCCTTTTCACCTACAATCAAGTGTTGTAGATAGTGTAGGGTCCACAAGGCAATGTGAAGGGTAAGAATTGAAATAAGGTGAAAATGAAAAAAGTTTAAACTTCCCCGCTGCCCATCGCTCCGCGCGATTAAGTATGTAGAGCCTAGTGAATAGGGGAAAGAATGCGGAAGCGTGGGTAGTTTGCGGAAAGTAAATCATGAAGGGAATTTGGGTAACAAAGTTGAATCTTATCCGAGTCTCGATACAACATGAAGGAAAAGTTGCCCCACAATATTGTAACCACATCGTGAGTATGAAAGTGGGGAATGGATAAAGGTTGGCATCGAAGATAAATGATAGAGTGATCTATAGTGTGTTAGTAATGTTGCAAGGAGCATTGCGATTTTTTATTCAGTTTGGTAGAAGGTTGTGCATGCACTTTTAAATTAGGAACAGGTGTCAGAATCCTCTAAAAGTTGTACTCTGACCCAAAAGTACAGAGATGCCATAGTAACCATCAAATATAGGTTTTTTTATAAATTTCTCCCAAATTTTTTTAGGTCATTAACACACTATGCATCAGATTAAGCGTAAGGGATGTTAGATCATTAGATAGTAAGTAAAAGTAATGGCATGACTTATGTAACAATAAAATTTAGAATCTTATAAGTTGTAGGTAATACATGGATGGATACACGAGCAGGCACAAGATATCTTAAAGGTTAGTGTAGTTAGACTCTTCTAGTGACTCTCACAGGGAAACAGGTAAGTACCTAAACTCCTCTCAATTAATTTACATAAATAATTGATGATTGTGATTGGGTAAGTTGGAAAATAAGACAAATAGAAATTAAGTAGCATAAATATTTAGAACATAGCATGCATATAAGTGACTTAGGGAATGCAAATAGGAAGAAATAAAAACAAAGTAATGGGTACGAGGAAAACAAAACTGAAAAGCGAATTCAAATGGATATTTCCTCAAGTAATACCCAATACTAGGTTTTATTTGGATACCCATATGGGAAATTGAAACCTCACGTACATCATCAACATGATGAGGGAGGCAGTTGCTATAGAAAAAATGAAGAATGTAGAACAAAGTGGTTTGATATAGGCTGCAGGGTTTGCAGTGGCTACAGATGCCCATGATTTGGTCAAATAGTGCATCAAGAATTATGATGCAAGTAAAAACAAGGTCATTTATAATCACGGGTGTATGCAGATTTAACACCTGGGGGTTTGAAATAAATTCTCAGAATTCCCACCCCCACAACATGGATAAATAGAAGTAGAGACCAAGAAGAGAAAGAATTTCAGGAAGCAAGGTCAGCACTTGAAAATACTATGTGAGATGTGTGGTATGTTAGGAATCAAGGAAAGGTACTGGATAAACCACCCACCCTAGTACTGATGAAATAAATGCATCCAAAGGTATATATATTGCAATCACCTATCTCAGTAGGATAGCTAGGTTAGAGATCATTGGCTTGTTTTAGGAGTTGATGTTCACATACATCTAGAGTTTGAGGAAAAACAAAGGAACCTATGACTAGGCCAAATTCATCAGTGACTCCATATATGGTTATATAGAAGAGACCTCAAGAAAATTTTATGTGTCTTCTTATATGGTATATGCATATGCAGTAAAGGAAAACATTCACGGTCTGAATAGCATAGGCCTTCTGGGAGTAGAACCAATCAAGAATCTAGTACATGCATATTTCCCGTAGTTGGAAAAGAAAGAAGGTCCATGTTGCATTACAAGGAGGTTAATGACTATTTCATCATGAAGATCACCTGGGAACTAGAAGGAAGGCCTGGGGGAAGGGTGGCATAAGAAGTGAGAAAGGTAATTCAATGTTATGGAGGATGGTATATTCAATTCCCCACTTGGTCATATTTAAGGGTGCAAGGATTTCGAGGAAGACCCTTCAAATTGCTAAGGTACCTGTCAGTTTGGGAATGGTTAACTAAATTTTGCAAACAAATGGTGGAGTTTCATGACAATTACCTAAGCTCTCACTGAAATCTAGGGTTCAAATTCCCAATAAAGATTGGATAATTTAGATGTGAGTTACTATAGAGTGCAAAGAAGGTAGAAGAAGACTTCCTAGCTAGACATTTATAGTACTTCCATTATACAAGGAAAGACTATGACCCTTTCCATAGAATAGAAAGGTATATTGCTAGAAGAGTTTAGAACATACCAAACATAGAAGATTACTGGATGGACTGCAAAGATGAATAAGAAGTAAGGAAAATAAAATATTACCATAGATTGACACTGGCACAAGTAAGAAAATTGGGACCTGCTAAAACAGGGATTGAGGTACCTCAGAAAATAACTAAGAATGATGAAGAAATCCTAAGAAAGGATTACATAATAGATAACATGGAGAAAAGGCTAGTAGTAGAACTTGCACCTAATGAGCCAGAGATGGTTTCAATGTATTAAGTGAGCCAACCTCTCCTGGAAGCAACTAAAAGGTGGCTTGAGGCATACAAAGTGGAAATGGTGCAGAGAGGAACAAAGATCACAATAGGAAGGAAGAGGAAAAGAAAGGACACAAAAGAAAATGTAGACTTTTTGGTTCATAAGAGGAGTATAGACATGACTAGGATCATAGAGCTTGGTACCCTGGAACCAGAAGGACTGGATCAAGAAGGGGTTGAAGTAGTCACTACAAATCTAGACCTAAATATGGTAGCCAAAAGAAAAAGGAAGGAGACCCAAGATCAAGGTAGTAAAACTATATAGACACTCACACAGGAAGAAGGGGCCGAAACACAGAAGGGAACATCCCAACAACATGTATTGTGCACCATTCCCATAAATGTGTCTCAGTCCGCTACATAGTTATTTGCATCTCCCTCATTGGTTAACATCACCTTAGCTGATATAGTTAAGCTAGTTGGAGTTGGTCCCATGGAAGACTCGAGATTTTTTGATGATCTAAATTGGGTGTTATAAAAACATCACAAAGGAAGTTGGAGCAAGGAAAATTGCCATAGAAACCATCCCATGAAACAAAAGTGACAACAAATAAGAGTGTGATGTTAGACAATTCAAATAACCGGAAGACAACTAAGAGCGGCCGGGGGGGGGGGGGGGGGGGGGGGGTGTGAATCAATTGTCACAGATTACCGGAACCTTAAGCAATTAAAACTTTAATACCAGAACCCAAAACATTAATACTGGAATGCTTAAACCAAATACCAGAATAGCAGTTAAACAATTTAAGAATAAACAATAATCACAGAATAAATACCATCTACATAGCACCAAGATTTGTACGTGGAAAACCTGGTAAAGGGAAAAACCACCGTGGGAAGCCTACCCATAATCAAATAATACTTATGCAGTATGTATGTGAATTACAATTGAGGGGCCTACACTTGCAGGAAGGCCAATAGCCTAGAGCGCACTGCTCATCAAAAAAGGAGTCTTACTGACTACATAAAAATTCACACTACAATCCAAAGAAGTGTCTTAACTGTAAAGATAACATCTCCTATGCCTGAGTACAGTTACTTTTAAGCTCAATACCGGATGACTAAATCCTCTTACATAAACCCAATTCGATCTCCAATGATCGACCAAATATTCTACCTGAATGATATTACAATATTCGCACAATACATATCCATTTCCCATACCATGATCATGATGGTCTATAATGAGATCTTACATCATATATACAAACCCTTGACCATAAACAATCTGGTCGGCCACCAGACATTAAAACAATTACATAATTACAAAACATGTTGGCCTTAGACCAAACAAATAATATCCAACACATAAGACATCCCAAAAACACATTGAGAGGTCCAATCCACATGCTTCATTAAGTCAGTCCATAACCTAGATCAACCGGGACCCAATATAGGTCCACATGCTAAAGCAATGATCTCCATCTGCCAGGTCTCGAACATGATTACCAACAACATCTTGAAACCATACCAAAAGTTGCACCAACACCACTTATGCAATTCATCAAGGATCTTCAACAAAAGCTAGGTCAGTGAAACCCTCGCCGGAACCAGAAGCCAAGCTTCTAAGAAAACATGATAACATCCAATCACTAGACCAAAACCAACTTACTAAATATGAACATGAGTATCACAAACAAGCCAATTCCATAACCAAATCATACCAAAGTATATCGGATTATGCCAGATCCAAACCAACAATAAACTGCTCAACCTACTGGGACCAGAAGGTTGCCGATAAAGCATCCAAATAGATATAATTACAAAACATAAATGCAATACATAATCAATTCCTCCAAATGGCCAACAATCTCCCCCTTTGGCATTGATGGCAACACTAGATGTGAAAAACATCTAAGTACCAAGAAATGCCAAACAAGTCTCCCCCAATGGAAGACAACCAACAATCTCCCACAAATAGATGTAGCAATGAAGTTATAAAACAAAGGCCAAATTCCCCTTGTGAATAATATCTTTGTAAAGCTTTGAATTATACATATATCTCTCCCTTTCTTTTTCTTTTTCATATCAATATCTCTCTCCCTTTGACATCAATGCTAGAAATCTGACAAAAATATCAAAGCAAAAAAAAACTACTGAATTACAAAGCTGACTACTCCCCCTAAGTAGTAGCATCCCCACATCAGTGTTGGAATGAAAAATATCTTTGATAATGCATACCGGACTGATTCCAAGCCGCATCAATCAAGTCTCTTCTGGAGGGGTAGAAACTCCCAATCTGTCTCTCAAGTGCTCAAATGATTTTTTAGTCAAAGGTTTAGTGAAGATATCTGCAATCTGCTCTTTACTGTCCACATAAACTAGTTTAACTTCATTTGCTTCCACCTTTCCTTCAAAAAGTTGTACTTGATAGATATGTGTTTTGTCTTAGAATAAAATACCATATTCTTTGATATGTCATTAGAAGCAGAGTTATCATAGTGAATAACTACCAGTCCATTACAATCCACCTTTATATCCTTCAACATTTTCTTCATCCATAAAACTTGTGTACAATTAATAGCAGCAATGACATACTCAACTTCAGCAATAGATAAAGAAGTACATGATTCTTTCTTGCTGATCCATGAAACCAACTTCTTTACAAGAAAGAAAGTTCCATCGTAAGTACTTTTTTGGTCATCAACATCTCCAGCCCAATCAACATCTATATATGCACATAAAGTAAAGTTATCATTCTAGGGTACCACAAACCATATTTTGATGTACCTTGCAAGTATCTAAAAATCATTTTCACCGCACTCTCATGATTTTCTCTAGGATCACTCTAAAATTTTGATACAATATAAACAACATGCATTATGTCAGTCCTAGTCTAAGTCAAATAAAGTAGACCTCCAATCATAGATTTGTATCTTGTAGGATTTACCGGTGCAAAAACATCTTTCCTTGTCAATTTCTCACTTGTAACCATAGGAGTACTTACTAGTTTAGAATCTCCCATACCAAATTTCTTCAGCAATTCCCTAGCATACTTAGTTTGACAGATGAAAATACCTTTGTTAGTTTGAGTAATTTGCAAACCTAAGAAAAATTTCATCTCTCCAATCATAGACATTTCAAATTCTTTCTCCATATTGTTAGCAAATTCATTACACAACTTATCTTCACCTCCAAAAATAATGTCATCAACAAATACTTCAATAACCAGTATATCAACATCAGTGATTTTATAATATAAATTATTGTCAGCACTACCCTTAGTAAAAACAAGATTCAAAATATATTTATCCAACCTTGCATACCAAGCTCTAGGTTCTTGTTTCAATCCATATAAAGCTTTCTTTACCCTGCAAACCATGTTTGTATCATCTGATAGTGAAAAACTGCTAGGTTGCTCAATATAGATTCCTCATCAAGATCCCCATTCAAAAATGCACACTTAACATCCATCTGATAAACCTTGTAATTCTTATGAGCAACATAGGCAAGAAATAATCTTATAGCTTCAATCCTAGCTACAGGTGCAAATGTTTCTCCATAATCAATTCCTTCCTTCTGAGAATATCCTTTACAAACTAATCTAGCCTTATTCCTTATAACTTGACCATCCTCATTCAATTTATTTCTTAAAACCCATTTAGTTCCAATAACATTCTTATTTTTAGGCCGGGAAACCAAACTCCATGTGTTATTTTTCTCAATCTGATCTAATTCTTCATCCATAGCTTTCAACCAATATTCATCTTTAAATGCCTCAATTACTGATACTAGTTCAACTTGTGAAATTAAACACACCTCATTAGTTGTCTATCTTCTTCTTGTGATTACTCCATTGTTCTTATCCCCAATGATCTAATCTTCTGAATGATTCAATCTCACATACCTAGGAGTCCTCTGACTCTCTGTTCCTCTTCCTCGTTCTTCAATTACTATAGAAATTTTTGATACTACTGGAGTAACTGGTTCAATACTCTATTCAACTCATCTGCTTTAACATTAGAACTTTCCACAATTCTCTTTAATCTCTTATTATAATGTCTATATGCCTTTCTTTCATTATATTAACCAAGAAATATGCCTTCATCACATCTAGGATCAAATTTGCCAATGATATCATCTCTCCTGATATAACATTTACTACCAAATATTTTGAAATACTTAACTATAGGTTTATTGCCAAACCATAATTCATAAGGTTTCTTACCGGTTTCTCCTTTGATATGTACTCTATTGAATGTATAAACCGCTATGCTCACTACTTCTCTCCAGTAGATACGAGGTAGACTAGCTTCCATCATCATTGTTCTAGCAGCATCCAAGATAGTTTTGTTCTTCCTTTCCACAACTCCATTCTGCTGAGGTGTCCGGGGAGCAAAAAATTGTCTTCTTATACTATGCTTCTCACAAACGTTATTAAACTCACTAGATGTAAATTCTCCACCATGATCTGACCTCAAACATTTAATCTTCAATCCTGTCTCAATTTCCACTTTAGCCTTAAAGATTTTAATTTTTTTCAAATACCTCAGATTTATCCTTTAGAAAAGTAACCCACATCATTCTAGAATAATCATCAATGATTAGCATGAAATATCTATCACCTTGAAAACTTTTAACTCTTGTAGGGCCACACAAATCTGTATGAATAAGATCAAGAACATCATTAGATTTATCTTGTATACTCCTAAAAGAGGTTCTAACCTGTTTACCCATTTGACATTCTTTACATACCGGATTATAGGGCTTCATAATTTTAGGTATATCTCTAACTGCCTTAGTTGAGATGATCTTTATAATGCAATCAAAATTCACATGACACAACCTTTTATGACATAGCCATCTCTCATCAATTTGTGCAATCTAACATGTCTTCTCACTAGAATTCAAATGAAATATGTTACCTTTATCAACATAATAAACATTGTCAGTATTGTTCTTACCATCCAATGATATAGTTCCTTTTCCTTTGATCATACATGCTTTTTCATCTCCAAATCTAACCAGACTTCCATCAAATTCTTGCAAAGATAGAAACTTCCCTTTATCTCCAATCATACGATGTGAACAACCACTATTAATTACCCATTCATCCTTCTCTTCAATTTTAGCATCAAGCACCATCTCTTCAGGTACATTATCTTCCAGCACTAGAATATCTTCCTTTATAGCTAGGAACACCCATTGGCGGAACCACTAGTAGAGTCTTTTGCCGGTTCATCATCAGAATCAGTAATGCCTTCCTCATCCGCTATGTAACATGATTTATCTCTATTTTTCTTGTACTTATACTTGTTCTGATATCCAAGGTTAGGCTTAAAATATCTTCTAACTCTTTCTTCAAATCTTGAATTCCTTTCAGGACATCTAGATGTAAAATGACCAATCTTATTACATGCATAACATTTAAAAGGTGCTTTTCCTTCATAGTGACTTCATATCTGTCCTTTAGGTACTCTTCTAGCAAATAGTGCCTCAAGTGCCTCAAGTTTCTCAAATTTTTCATCTTCTCTCTTCATATCATCCAATTCCTTTGCATATAAAGCTTTCCAATCTTGCTTACCAATTGCTAATGTAGATGCATGAAAAGCAGGTTCAGTCTTCACATCTCCAGAAGGTCCAAATTATTCAAGCTTAAAAGCAAATAGTTTCCCAACCAAAGTATCTCTGTTGACAGATGTATTAGCCATTGTTCTTAACTCATTAATAGCAGTAGCCTTCATCTTGTAAGCCGGTGGTAGGGCTCTCAGAACTTTAAAAACAATTTCATCTTCTCTTAGAGTTCCACCACAACATTGAATTCCCATACCAATCTCATTTACCCTTTACATGAATGCAGTAACCCTTTCATCTTCTTCCATCTTCAAGTTTTCATATCTTACCCAGTAACCATCAAGTTCAGCAATATTCATTATAGGGTCACCTTCATTAAGAGTCTCCAACTTATCCCATATAGCCTTTCTAGATGATTTATCAGTTAATCCCATTATTTGCTAATCAGAAAGTGCACACAAGAGGGCTTCTCTTGCTCTACAATCATTCTCAAGCTCCTTATCCAGGTTTGTCAGAGGAGGATTATGAGTTGCCAGATAATAAGGTGTGGCACCATTCTATGTGATCTCCAAAATCTCCTTGCCAAGACATCTCAGATGAGTCTCCATCTGAATCTTCCATACTGTGTAATTTGTTCCATCAAGCCTAGGAATATCTCTCCAAAAGATAGCTCTAGATGAACTAGATGAACTTGAACTATTAGTCACCATAGGATCTTCCTCAAGCGGTTAATCTTTCTATAGAGAGGACCAAAGCTCCAATACCAATTGTTAGACAGTTCAAATAATCGGAAGACAACTGAGAGGGGGGGGTGAATCAGTTGTCACAGATTATCGGATCCTTAAGAAATTAAAAATTTAATACCAAAACCCAAAACATTAATACCAGAATGCTTAAAACAAATACCGGAATAGCAGTTAAACTAATTAAGCACAAACAATAATCAAAGAATAAATACCATCCTAATGACACCAAGATTTTGTTGGCATTGGGTTGTCATTTATGTCAACCGGTATGGGATGTCTACAGGACATCGGTAAGGTAAGGAAGAGAATATCATTCAGATGGATAATCATTGGTGTTACCAGTACACAAGTTAGTGCATGACTTGTGTGGATGACTTGTGTGGATGATATGGATAGGTTACCGATACAGTGCATCACCAGTAAGGAAAGGATGTCAACTGGTAAGTGATGTGTTGACATGAAGAAGAAAAATCAACCAAGTGAGTGGTTGTCAACCGACAAGATTATGACCAGTGAATAAGAATGATGAGTAGGATTCTTGGTTGTTGTTGTGATGAAGAGGCAAAATGTTACCTAAATCATAACAACACCAGAGGAGAAGAATGAACAGGTCATCGGTATACTGTAAGGTTGTAGAACAACAGGACTCCCACCGGATGAAGATGTAGTCATCATGAGAAGCATTGACTGATAGTGAATGTGCCCACATAGGATCACATGTGCCTGTTTGAAGGTTTGCTACACAAATAGGGAAGTCACATGAGTGCACTGCATGATGTAGATGACAAGGACTGACTCCCACCAGTAAGTGGAACTTATCTCCTATTGTGCATGGTGTGCATCATAGTTCCATGAGATAAGGAAGATGAGGTAAAGGTAGGTGTTTGAAGGCTAACACTAGATCTACCAGTGAAACAAAGGAATGCCTAGAGTGCATGAAATTAGGGATATGCACTGGAGTGATAGAAAAGGCATGTTGAGATGTCAGTACAGTTGAAGTTTGTTGGGGTTTGTCTCCTTGACAAACTGGTTGAGATATGATCCAGTCTAATGATGAAGAAGGAAAAGTGGAGCATCTAGAAATAAAGAATGAAACTGACATGCAGATGCCTTAGATGAAATCCACTAAAGGTTGATAACATGATGTCATCAGAATGACTACCGGTAAGTATGAGAACCAGTAAGGAAGCAAAGAGGCTAAGAGATGTGCTTCTACCTGATGAGAATGAGAATGCTATGGATTGACATGTCTGTAAACTAGTTAAGGTGTATCAACGATAATTCAACAAACTGCAGACATGAAGGTTAACTGGTAAAATGTGAGATACCCACAGGGTTTGTAAACCAGTAGAAGAGAAGAACTAGTTGAGTGTTTGTACAGTAAATCTTGAACTGACACACCAATCCAAGTTAGCATTTGGTCGACATTAATGGAAGATCTCGTAATTCATGGGATGTGCTACTGAGCTATTGTAGAGGTTTGCGACTCGAGTTCTGAAGGACAACTAAGAGCCAACTCAGAATGATTGAGGAGATTGAGGTAGTAGAAGGAAACCACAAGACAAATCTTGGTGTTTGACCAAGAGATCGACCGACAAGGTAAGAAGCAGATTTCCAAAGATAGAAGGTATGATCAAGAAGGCATGACAATGGAGAAGATGTACAGTTGGCTGACTGGGAGATCAGATCGAGAAAGATCTGATTGGATTTGGTTTGCCTCAAGGTTGATGAGGAAACCCTAACCGCCCAATGTTTGAATTGGTTTTGAGTGGGAAAACCAATTTATAAATATGGAAGCCAAAATCAAAGTTTCTTGTTGTTGGATGAGAGAGTAGTGCTACCGAAGAGAGGAAGATAGTGTTGCGAAGTGATCAAGTGTTACTTCTGCATGTGAGAGAAGAGCAATGTGAGGGAGAACCAGGTCGAAGCGTTCAACCGATAGCAATGTAGAACTGGTAGAGAAGAAGTGAAGAAAGTTGTAGAAAATGAAGACACAAAACCGATAGAGCATAGTATTGGTAAAGTGCTGAGTAGAGAGGAGGATATTTAGTAGAGTAGAACATAGGAGAGGTGAACTGGTAGAGTTTACCGACAAGGAAGTTGCAGATGAGAGTAGTAGAAGAATGAGATGGTATAGCTGAGAAGGTGTCTCACTAACAGAAAGAGGTATATGAGATGGTTACAAGATTCACTTGTAACGGTAGTATTAATTTTGTATTTGAAGCTATCTTTGTGAACATTGAGTTGTAGCTAGGTGCAGGGGTTGTAGCTCCTTTGGGTTGTAGCCCATAAATAAGTTGGGGGTTGGTGCTCCTTGGGTTGGTGCCCTAAATCAGGGGTTGTAGCTCCTTGGGTTGTATCCCTAAACATTGTAACAAATTTTTGATTGTGAGGCTAGATTGAAGCAGTAGACTCCAACAACATTTCTCACCAAAGTTTTTCCCATCTTGGGTTTGCCTTGTACATACTGGTGTTATGAGATGTCCCTTTGTGTGTGATTGCTTTTTTGTTGGTCTCCTCATTGAATGGTAAGTTTGCATTGTGTTCGATCCCATAACAGGTATACACACATAAGTTAGTTAAAGGGAAAAAGATTAAGAACCATTCATTCACCCCCCTCTCAGTGGTGTATTGTGTCTAACAGATTTGTACGTGGAAAACCTGGTAAAGGGAAAAACCACGGTGAGAAGCCTACCCGTAGTCAGATAATAATTATGTAGTAAGTATGTGAATTACAATTGAGGGGCCTACACTTGCAGGAAGGCCAATAGGCTAGAGTACACTGCTCATCACAAAAGGAGTCTCATTGACTACATAGAAATCCAGACTACAATCTGGAGAAGTGTTTGAACTGCAAAGATAACATCTCCTATGCCTAAGTAAAGTTTCGGTTAAGTTCAATACTAGAGGACTAAATCCTCTTACATAAACCTAATTCGATCTCCAATGATCGACCAAATCCTCTGCCTGAATGATATTATATTATTCACACATTACATATCCTTTTCCCATACCATGATCATGATGATCTACAATGAGATCTTACATCATATATACAAACCCTCAACCATAAACAATCAGGTTGGCTACTAGACAATAAACCAATTACATAATTACAAAAAATGTTGGCCTTAGACCAAACAAATAATATCCAACACATAAGACATCTTGGGAACACCTTGAGAGGTCCAATCCACACACTTCATTAAGCCGGTCCATAACCTAGATCAATCGAGACCCAATATAGGTCCATACGGTAAAGCAATGATCTCCATTCGCCAAGTCTTGAACATTATTACCAACAACATCTTGAAACCATATCAGAAGATGCACCAACACCACTTATGCAATTCATCAAGGATATTCAACAAAATCTCTACTGGTGAAACCCTCGCCAGAACCAGAAGCCAAGCTTCTAAGCAAACAGGATAACATCCAATCACCAAACCAAAACCAACTTACTGAATATGAACATGAGTATCATGAATGAGAAAATTCCATAGACAAATCATACTAGAGTCTATCAGATCATGCCAGATCCAAACCAACCAAAAATTACTCAGCCTACCGGGACCAGAAGGGTGTTGGTAAAGCATCCAAATAGCTAGTGTTGGCATCAATGACAAAACATCAATGCAACACATAATCAATTCCACCAAATGGCCAACATGTGATGGACTAGGTGATAAACTTGGAAGGATCAAGAGAATCAAACAAGGGTGCGCAAAAATAGAAAGATACACATCCTATAGGAGATTAAACTCCTACCACAGAGCATAACAAGATAGAATAAAATCCAACACTCCAGGAAAAGGGTCGACAAGAAGGAATGGTGGAGCATGCAGAAATGTGGGTCATGAAGGAAAATAAAGAAAGAGAAGAAGCACCACACCAAGAAATGCCAAAAGCTCCACACTAAGAAATTATAATAACCCCACACCCAGAAGAACCAAGAGACTCACAACAAGAGGGAATTTAGGTCCTACATCCAAAGGGCCAAAACTCACTGCAAAAGGAGAATCCCACGGGAGAAGGTGAAGATTGAACACAAAGGTTAAAGGAATCATCAAATATAACAGATAGCGGGAGGAAATGAAGAAATGAAAAGGAACAAAATAAAGGAGAGTCTCCTCAGGTTGAGATGAAGAATAACTTTGATAGAGGAGAAGAGGGAAATTTGAGCCAAAAAGAGTCGGAAACAAGTCAGAAAGAAGGAAAACGAAAAGCCATAGAAAAGGCAACGTACATAGTGAATGAGGAAACCAAGAATATGCCCAAATGGATGAAGCAATAGGAGCCCAATAGAATGATAGAAGTAATCTCACTGGATTTCAACAACCTATTTATTGATGCACCCCACACCAAGAAAAGTAAAATGGTTAAGGCACAATATACCACCCAAATGAACCAAGAAGGAGAATGAGAATTATACATTGCAAAACATATAATCAAGGAGGGCGAAGAAGAACCAAGTGATCAACAATATCAGATAACTACTATTTAGTTAGGAAAACCCTCTAGAGCAAAGGTTATAAGGGTTACCAAAGAAGGAGTTTCCATCATGGAAGAGAGAATTCAGAGAGATGAGAGGAAATTTAAAGAGAAAAAAATGCAAATTGATTAGCTAGTAAGGTTCATAAAATGGATTCCCAGGAGGGGAGAGACTCCACAAAAAATCCCAGCTCATCTAGTATTAGTTTCCCAACAAAAAGTAGAGGCAGTAGACCTACTAAGACGCAAGGTAGGGATGGTAGATAATTGGGTTGAGAAGGAGTATCCTCATTGATGGTGGTGATGAATAAGTATACTACCTAGGAAAAGTTAAGCAGAAGGATCAATAGAGGCCAAATAAGACATGAAGAACTTGTTAGACAACTCTAATAACTAGAGGACAACTGAGAGGGGGGAGGGTGAATCAATTGTCAATAGACTATAGAACTTTAAGAATTAAAACCTTATTACTAGAATACATAAACCAAATACTTGAATAGAAGATATAACAATTAAGCACAAATGTAAACCATAGAACATTTACCAACCATCCACAAAAGATAACACCAAGATTTGTATGTGGAAAACTAGGTAAACCATGGTGGAAAGCCTACCCATAGTTAGATAATACTTTTGCAATAAGTATGTGATTACAATAAGAGGGGCTTGCACATGTAGGAAGGCCAACAGCCTAGAGTGCACTTCTCATCACAAAAGGAGCCTCACTGACTACAAAATAAATCCAGACTACAATCCAGAAGAAGAATGAATTGCAAGAATAGCATCTCCTATGTCTGAGTATAGTTATGGTTAAGCTCAGTACCAGAGGTCTTAAACCTCTTTTCACTAACCCAATTCGATCACCTATGATCGACCAAAAACCTCTGCATATGATTAAAAATTTATTTGCACACACATAATCTATGACCACATTAATCTGATGAAATCCCCATGCTCTACAAAGAGATCTTACATCATATTTATACCAATCTGGGACCTAAACAATTAGGTTAGCCACCTAAAAGATAATACAATAAATTTAAAACTTAAACCCGCAATCTAATGATCAACCAAGTTGGCCTGAGTCCAAAACAACATAATCCAATCAACAAACCCAACTGGTAATGCATCGGGATCATCCACCAATATGTTACATAAATCGGTCCATAACCTAGCCGAATAAGATAGCATTAGGTCTGGGCCCAAATCCAACACCACCGATCATCATGAACACAAACAAGATAACCAACAACATCCCGAAAGCCATCTAAAAGCTGTGCCAACACCACTTATCATGTTCATCAAAAGGTCTTCAACAAAACTCCATTGGCAAAACAATTACCAGTGACCAAAAGGATTACTAGAACAGGTGATAGCTCCAAAGTTATAAAATCTTGAACCAAATGATCCTGATACCCATCTGAATAGAATGAATGACAGATCTAAACCAAATCTACAAGCCAAAGTGTGTTGGATCATACTAGATCAATATCATAAACCAACCACTCTATCGGCACCTACTGAAAGCTGGTAAACAACCAAAACAACCGGTGTTTCCATCAATGACAAAACATCAATGCAACACATAATCAATTCCTATAATTGCCAATAGAACTATTGGAACACGTCAAGGTAGAGACATCATATTTCCAAGCTGCAGAAGGAATGGAAATAGAAGAAATTGTAGAGTGAAAGATTTTGACCACAGAACAATTGCCTCAAATAAAGATCAAAATGGTCATCAACACTTGGTAGATAAAAATTTTGTGAGAATGAATAGACAAATTGCAAAAGGCAAAAAGGGAAGTGAAATATGTCTAATACTATATTCTACGCTCATAGAATTACTAATGGAAGGATTAGTAGAAGAAGTGATGGAGATGGGCGAAGATAGGGTATTGGAGGACTTCGAGGAAGTATGAGACAAAAGAATATTGATATTAGGCAAGGATATAGATTCGCGAGTTTTGGGAGACATCAAGCAAATACAAAGCTGGGCAAGGAAGTATGATGACAACGTTACTGACAAGGATCAAAACACCGAGTCTATGCGGGTAAAATGTTGAGTGCAAGATTACGATTTGTCCATCATAAAATAGTCTAAAAGAAAGGAGATGGCTCAAATTCTAACAAGTCTGCAACATTGATTGCAATTATAGGAGACTTCAGAGGCAAAAGAGAAGTCAAACATTGACCAAGAACAAGAGTGATGTTGAGTTGTCAACATTTTGTAATTTTCTATAATTACGCTATAAAAGAAGAAATGTGTTTCATTTTAAAACAAGTTGAGATTTATAGACTTATGAGAGCTCTGATATATCTGAGCCTCTCTTCTTATTTCTCTTACGAAGTAGTTGTTTCAATAGTGTCTTCTCTTTGCAGATAATGGTTGTGATAAAGTCTTGTAGACTTTTAGTTGATTGCATGTGGTTGTAATGCAATGTTTTGTATGAAGGAATATATGACTTTGCATGGATTTTTGATGTGTTATATCACTTTCTTTGTTTAACTCAGTGTTTCATCTATGGATATATTACTGGTTTCTTGTAAGATTATTTCTTTATCATTACTGATTGTTTTAGTGAGGCATTTATTGAAATATAGTTAGGAGTATTAGAATTCATTTCAGCATTTATAATTATTGTTCTATCTTTATTTTAAATATCCAGAAAGTGAGAAATATAATAGAGATATATTCTTGAAATTATGCAAAATTTAGGATGCACTTAGAGGAACTAATTGGAATCCCCTCATATAAAAATAGTTGATGTATTCTATTGAGTAAGACCACAATGTGTTATAAGACATCTTGAGCCTTGAGGTTTAGGTATATGATACCTTTCAAGCAAGTAAACTTATGGTTAAGAGAAAGAGTTTATAAATGTTGAGCAAACTTAAAACTCACATCAACAATAGGGATTAAGGTAAAATTGAATTTTGACTAGATATCTCGATGAAACATGTAGACCATCAATTTATTATATGAAAACTGAACATTGTAGATGCATGTTCTTATATGATGGAACCCGACTCGTTTGAGTAGACCATTTATTACCTCCATATGCATTCAGCCTAAAAGGAATTAATAAAGTCACACATTGGCCATCTCTTGGAAATAAAAGGATAAGTACAAAGTATGTTGTAGGAGAATCATGTTGAAAAGACCACAAACATTGCCATATATTATATATTAACTTCAAAGAAACAAGTATGGAGACAATCAATACAACAAAATTGTGGCAAATTTGGTTCCACCATATTGCTTCTTCTTTCCACATTACCATTATCATTCTCCCTATAGGAGTGTCATACTATCATAATATAGTAGGTAGAGCACAAACTAGAAATGATGGTACCAGCTAATAATGTGCATACACAACATATATAACACATTGATTCAACATGTTTTTGACATCAAAATTCCATTTTGCCAACTAATCTATTAAGATCCATTTTGAAGATTGAAGCTAAAAATGGCCAGTAGTTCGTGAGTAGCTGTGGACACGCAGTAAGACTACAAGACCCATGTTAAAGTCTAAGGATAGGCATGTGAAGGGCGAGTAGTAAGATGGAAAACGTAGTAGAAAAATGAACAAAGACCCAAGTAAGTAATAGTCCTTTTCCAATGGCAAGTCAGAGATCTATGAATGCAAGTAGCTCACTTTCTTCTATCATTCATAATTATTTTGTGGACAAGGATGAATATGTTGATGATGAGGGAAATTTTTAAGTTTCTTGAGATTAATATTTTAGATCTCTAACCTGAAAAAAAAAACATAAAAGGAAAAACTTTACATTCTGTCAAACAGTTTGAGATTAATTTATTTTTTTCCGGAGTTGGTATTTGTCCTGTCTATCTCCCATTTCTCCTACTCAAAGTTATTAAAAAATGGTGAGAAAAAGGATTCTTCCATTTTCATTTTTCATATATTGATATTATTCTCCATCCCAATTCCAACTATGATATAGGTGCAAAATAATTTGGTACCCTAATAGACACTCGTTGCCACATATGGGACCAAGTTGTCATTGCCCAGTTCAGAGGAGTCTTAACCAAAGCTACTAATGAGCATGAATTGACCCCAAGAAAAAGAAATGAGAAGATGCCTGCATAGTGTTACACAAAACTTCACTATCTCCTTAGAAGATAAATATGTTCAATCTACATTTTGCCTTTTATTACAAGTCAAAGGTGTGATTCTCCAGCCAAATTTTATCTATGCTACCATAGGAGGAGGAGTCATTTATAGGTTATTAAATACATTCTTTCCACCGTCAAACTTTCCAGCAGGGGTAAGTTACCCAAAAGGAAACAAAAACATCTTAGATTTTGGTAGACATATAGATCACACAGGAATTGATATTGGTTTTCCCATTCTAGAGAAACTAATTAATCATACTCAACCTAGGTTCCAATATCTGCCAAACCCTAGCCAAAAATGTTTTGTCAACAAACCCAAAACCCATAATAGAAGATTATCTAGCATAGATCTTAAATCATTGCCTGATGAAACTCTACTTGAGCAACCAAAAACCTCGACTAGTGGAAGACCAAGTTCATTCTCCAGGTCATATTCATTATCT
Organism: Cryptomeria japonica; assembly: GCF_030272615.1. Taxonomy (NCBI): domain Eukaryota; kingdom Viridiplantae; phylum Streptophyta; class Pinopsida; order Cupressales; family Cupressaceae; genus Cryptomeria; species Cryptomeria japonica. The sequence continues at coordinate 562,025,690 of NC_081409.1, read as the reverse complement.
AGAAATTTTCCCAACACCTCAAACGAGTCATATATGGACTATAATCTTGAAGAATAAATAGGATCATCAAGTCATTTCCCTATATATCCTTATCCCTCAAATTCTTCCTTAGCTACCCTATCAGATCTAAATAGTAATCCTTAACTTATGGATAGATTGGCCATACATGTTAATAAAAAATTAGCTCTAACACCTAAAGAGGAAGAAAAGAATGTTGGCAAATGCACACTCCAATGAGAAATGGTAGGTGATTGAAGGTTTTGTCATTGATGGCAACCTTGCAATCATATGACACCGGCAAGACAAAGATACCGACACCGGCACCGACAGTGAAAGGAAGGATACCGACACCTTGGCTGACTTCAATTTTGTTTAAAATGTATTTTGTAATTAATTGTAAAATCATTGTAATCCGACATGATGAGTTGTAATATGACTCATATATGTAAGATAATTTTGTAATAGGAAATGTGTGAAGAAGGGAAGATAATAGCAGACCTAATATGCAAATTACTGGTTAAGGGTTTATGTTGTAGCAGAGCTTAAATTGGTACTGAATCTAGCATAGCAGATGCTGATCTATAGTAGTATTGTTGGTATTTTGGTATGGTTTTGTCATTGATGTCAACACCTACTAAAACACTAGCACTCTAGAGATCCAACAACATTCACTAGCAAGCAAGTAACTATTGCACAGTTACTGGTATATAGTTCATCGGCAGGATATAATGTTCACCGGCACTTGGAATGATATGGAAGACACTTGGTAATGTCGAAGACATCACGTGGACACTTTGTTTTGAAGAATTAATCATTGGTATAATCATATTTTCACATTTTCTTTTATCAGCAAATAGGTCCAGGGTTAGCTAAGGTTACACCGACGGGTTTATCTTTTCGAGATCAGCATGGCATGCTATGGAGATGATTTATTATTGTTGTAAATGCATTAAGCTGACATGTTTAATCAGTTATTGCATCGAATATTATATTGCTTGTAAAATGTTTTTATTGTAATATCTTGTAGAGCCGACCTACTAAAATTGGTCTTAGGTTATGGTATAAATGTAAGATCTTATTTGTAAGATCGAATGTGGAATGTGAAAAAGAATTGTGAGAAGGTATATGCAAGATTAAGTAGAGCTATACATGAAGACATCATTTGAAGGTGAAGCTAGGTTTTTGTAGAAGCATATCAGCATTACACCGGTACTGAATCCAGCATATGAAGATGCTATTTTTTGCAGTACATTCTTATTGGATTTAACCATCCAACTGTAGTTAGTGTGACTCCCATTTTGTGATTGAGTAGTGAGCTCTAGGCTATTGGCCTTTCTGCATGTTTAGACCCCATTTATGTACACTTACTATCTGTAGTAGTATCATCTGATTGTGGGTAAGGTTTCCCACTGTGGTTTTTCCCCTTATAGGGTTTCCACATACAAATATTGGTGTTATATGTTGTGGATGACTTTATGTCTATGTTTCATGCATTAATCTTTATCGGTATAGCAATTAACTGTTAGCACTATCTATCGACATACTTAACTAGTTTACCGGTATTAAGCATTAAGTTGGTTAAGTTGTTTTTTTATTTGAATTTATTAGACAACTGATTCACCCCCCCCCCCTCTCAGTTGTCTCTGGGACCTAATAATTGCTATTAGAGCTTAGTCCTCTTTTGTAGAAGTTTAACAACTTGAGGAGATCCAATGACTACTAATTGTTTCAGGAAGGAAAGTCCTAAAGTGGATGGAACCAACTATGGGATATGGAAGATTAGAATGGAGACACATCTGAATTGCATTGGTAAAGACATCTGGGAAGTTCCAAAGAATGGTTATACTACTACTGTAGCTAGTCAGACTGCTCCAACTACCTTAGCTAAAGATGAGGAGAATGATTGCAAAGCTAGAGAAGAACTTTTGAGCGCATTATCAGATCAACAAATCATGGGATTATCATATAGGTCTACTGCTAAAGCTATTTGGGATCATTTGGAAACACTGAATGAAGGAGATTCCATAGTAAAGATTGCAAAACTTGAAAGCTTCCGAGTCAGGTATGAACATTTGAAAATGGAAGAAGATGAAAGGATTTCTGCTTTTATGGAAAGAGTAAATGAAATTGTTTTGGGTATTAAATGTTGTGGAGGAACCTTGAGTGAGGATGAAATTGTTTCAAAAATTTTAAGAGGTTTGCCACCGGCATATAAAATGAAGGTTATTGCTATAAATGAGTTGAGAACAATGCCTAATACATCAGTAACTAGGGATACATTGATTGGAAAACTTTTAGCTTTTGAAATTGAGGAATTTGGTCCTGTTGCTACTATAAAGATAGATTTGGCCTTTAGAGCATTAGCATCATCTACTCCATCATTTGACAAATCAGATTGGAAATCCTTTTATGCAAGAGAACTTGAAGAAACCAAGAAGGAGAATGAAGAACTTGAAGAACTTGAAGCACTATTTACAAGGAAAATGCCAAAAGGTCCTGTTGGAAGTAAGTATGAAGGTAAAGCACCCTTTAAATGTTTCAATTGCAATAAGATTGGTCATATGGCTTCGAGATGCCTTGATAGACATGCTAGACTAAGACAAGAAGCTAGAAGAACATACAAGCCTAATCTTGAATATCAAAGATATAGATTTAAGAAGAATAAAGACAAATCTTGTTACATTGCTAATGAAGGTGTGACTGATGATTCTGATGAGGATCCAGCAGACAATGGATGGGTTTTTGTTGCTATAATAGAAGATCAACCAGCACCTACTGCTCAACCGGTAGAACAAGCCCTAGCAGCTAAAGTTGAAGTAAAGGATGAATGGATCATTGACTCAGGATGCTCACATCATATGACAGGTGACAAAGGTAAATTCTTGAACTCTCAAGAATACAATGGAGGTTTAGTAAGATTTGGAGATGACAAAGCCTATTCAATCAAAGGTAAGGGTACAATATCTCTTGATGGTAAGCATAACACTGACAATGTCTACTATGTTGAAGGATTAAAGCATAATCTTTTAAGTGTTGGTCAAGTTGAGAAAGGATTTCAGTTACAATTTAAAAAAGGAAAATGCAAAATCATGAATAGATCTGGCTTAGAAATTGCAACTGGTAATTAGACTAGAGGTAATATCTTTCATTTGAATAATGGTGAAAAGGCATGCTTGATTGCACATATAGATGAAAGTTGGTTATGGCATAAGAGACTCTATCATGTAAACTTTGATTGCATGGTAAAGATCAGTACTTTTAAGGCAGTTAGAGATCTACCTAAAATTGTGAAACCTCAGAATACAATTTGTAAGGAATGTCAATTTGGAAAACAAGTTAGAGCTAGTTTCAAAAGTATTCCTAAAAAATCCAATAATCCTCTTGACCTGATTCACACTGATTTATGTGGTCCAGCTAGAACTAAAAGCTTACAAGGTGATAGATATTTCATGCTAATTATTGATGATTATTCTAGAATATGTTGGGTTACTTTTCTCAAAGAAAAATCAGAAGCACTTGGAAAGTTCAAACTGTTCAAAGCAATGGTTGAAAATGAAACCGATAAGAAAATCAAATGTTTAAGATAAGATCAAGGAGGAGAATGAACATCTAAGGACTTTAATACATTCTGTGAAGTGAATGGAATTAGAAGACAATTATCAGGACCTTGGACACCACAACAGAATGGAGTTGTTGAAAGGAAAAATGGAACTATCTTAGATGTAGCAAGAAGTATGTTATCTAAAGCAAATCTACCACATGTATATTAGAGAGAAGCAGTTAGCACAACGGTCTATACATTCAACAAAGTTCACATCAAAGGTGAAACCGATAAGACCCCTCATGAACTATGGTTTTTTTAGTAATACTCCTACTCTTAAGTATTTCAGGATTTTTGGAAGTAAATGTTATATTAGAAGAGATGAGTATATTGGAAAATTTGATCCTAGAAGTGACGAAGGAATATTTCTTGGTTATTCATCTAAGAGCAAGGCATATAGATGTTTTAACAAGAGATTGCAGAAAATTGTTGAGAGCACAAATGTAAAGATTGATGAACAATTCAGAGGAACTTCAAGGTATATAGACTCTGAACCGACAACAGAAATTGTGACAAATCCACCGGTACCATTAGAGGATTCCACAGTAATTGAAGAACCACAACAAACTAAGACACCCTGGTATGTAAGATTGAATCATTCTGAAGATCAAATAATTGGAAACAAATTTAAAGGAATCATGACAAGAGGAAGATTGGCAAATGAAGAGGTATGTCTTATTTCTCAAATTGAACCATCATCTGTTAATGAGGCATGTGAAGATAAATTTTGGATTAAAGCTATGGAAGAAGAATTAGAACAAATTGAGAAAAATAATACTTGGACACTAGTTCCCCAGCCTAAAGATAAAAAAGTAATTGGAACCAAATAGGTATTTAGAAACAAACTTAATGAAGATGGTAAGGTTGTCAAAAATAAAGAAAGACTAGTGTGTAAGGGATATTCTCAGAAAGAAGGAGTTGATTACAATGAAACCTTTGCATCGGTAGCTAGAATTGAGGCATTCAGATTATTCTTGGCTTTTGCAGCTCACAAGAACTACAAAGTTTATCAAATGGATATTAAATGTGCATTCTTGAATGGAGATCTTGAAGAGGAAGTCTATATTGAACAACCTGATGGATTTTCCTTGACAGATGACAATGATATGGTTTGCAGGTTAAGAAAAGCTCTGTATGGATCGAAACAAGCCCCAAGAGCTTGGTATGCAAGATTGGATAAGTATCTTTTAAAGATTGGTTTTACTAAAGGAAATGTAGATAGCAATTTATATTACAAAATAACTAATGATGATATCTTGATTATAGAAGTATTTGTTGATTATATAATCTTTGGAGGGGAAGATGGATTATGTAAAGAATTTTCTATTAAAATGCAGCAAGAATTTGAAATGTTTATGATTGGAGAAATAAAATTCTTTTTAGGATTGCAGATTTCACAGACTGACAAAGGTATATTTTTGAGCCAATCCAAGTACTTGAAAGAGTTACTAAAGAAATTTGGGATGGAGAACTCTAAACCGGTAAGCACACCTATGACTACAAATGACAAATTATCTCAAAGGGATGAATCTACACCTGTTAATCCAACTAGATACAAATCTATGATAGGAGGTTTACTATATTTGACACAAACCAGACCTGATATTATGAATGTAGTATGTATTGTTTCTAGATTTCAAAGTAATCCTAGAGAAAATCATGAAACAACAGTAAAAAAGATTTTTCAGTACTTACAAGGCACTGCAAATCTTGGATTATGGTATCCTAGAGATAAAAAATTTGATCTATGTGCATACACAGATGCAAATTGGGCAAGAGATGTGGATGATAGAAAAAGCACCATCGATGGAGCATTCTTTCTTGGAAAGAGATTAGTTTCTTGGTTGAGTAAGAAATAGAGTTGTACATCTTTATCAACAGCAGAATCAGAATATGTTGCAGCAGCAACTAATTGTACACAGGTACTATGGCTTAAGCAAATGTTGAAAGACATAAAGGTAAAATGCAAGGAACCTATTACTATATATTGTGATAACACTGCAGCAATTGACATATCTAAGAATCTGGTATTACATTCTAAAACAAAACATGTTTCTATCGAACTGAATTTTCTAAGGGAAAATGTTGAAGAAAAGGAGATAAAACTGGTTTATGTGAATACTAAAGAACAACTTGTAGATATTTTCACAAAACCTTTGCCTAAGGAGACTTTTGAATATCTCAGAGATCAGTATGGAGTCATACCACCACCGGTAGAGACTTAGATAGTTGATGATTGTCATCAACTAACAGAATTAAAAGACAAATCTTTTACTCCGGTCTTTGATGAGGAAGCTACTTCTCAGGGGGAGTAGTTGGTATATTGAATTGATTGGTATTTTGTATATGAACTTGGTTTTATTATTATAACTTTGGCATTTGATGTCAAAGGGGGAGAGATATCTATGGAAAAACACATTATCTGTTAAGAGAACTTTGGATAACACATGTTGCTCCCAGGGGGAGAGATTGTTGTTTGAAAGAGACTATTACTCTTTGTATTCTAGCTATGATCTTTTTGGAGATTGTTGGTTTTTGGCATTTTTGTTTTGGCACTTTGATGGTTTTTCCATCTTGTGTTGCCATCAATGCCAAAGGGGGAGATTTTTGGTATTTTGGTATGGTTTTGTCATTGATGTCAACACCTACTAAAACACTAGCACTCTAGAGATCCAACAACATTCACCGACAAGCAAGTAACTATTGCACAATTACTGGTATATAGTTCACCGGCAGGATATAATGTTCACCCGCACTTGAAATGATATGGAAGACACTTGGTAATGTCGAAGACATCATGTGGACACTTTTTTTTGAAGAATTAATCATTGGTATAAACATATTTGCATATTTGCTTTTACCGGCAAATAGGTCCAGGGTTACCTAGGGTTACACCGGCAGGTTTATCTTTTCCAGATCAGCATGGCACGCTATGGAGATGATTTATTATTGTTGTAAATGCATTAAGCCGACATGTTTAATCAGTTATTGCATCGGATATTATATTGCTTGTAAAATTTTTTTATTGTAATATCTTGTAGAGCAGACCTACTAAAATTGGTCTTAGGTTATGGTATAAATGTAAGATCTTACTTGTAAGATCGAATGTGGAATGTGAAAAAGAATTGTGAGAAGGTATATGCGAGATTAAGCAGAGCTATACACGAAGACATCATTTGAAGGTGAAGCTAGGTTTTTGTAGAAGCATATCAGCATTACACCGGTACTAAATCCAACATATGAAGATGCTATTTTGTGCAGTACATTCTTATTGGATTTAGCCATCCAACTGTAGTCAGTGTGACTCCCATTTTGTGATTGAGCAATGAGCTCTAGGTTGTTGGCCTTTTTGCATGTGCAAACCCTATTTATGTACACTTACTATCTGCAGTAGTATCATCTGATTGTGGGTAAGGTTTCCCACTGTGGTTTTTCCCCTTACAGGGTTTCCACGTACAAATATTGGTGTTATGTGTTGTGGATGACTTTATGTCTATGTTTCATGCATTAATATTTACCGGTATATCAATTAACTGTTAGCACTGTCTACCGACATACTTAACTAGTTTACCGGTATTAAGCATTAAGTTGGTTAAGTTGTTTTTTGGTTTGAATTTATTAGACAACTGATTCACCCCCCCCCCTCTCAGTTGTCTCTGGGACCTAACAAGTACAAGACATTGGATTAGTATAATCCATTATTGTAAGTCAGTGAGACTTCTTTTGTAATTGAGCAGTGAGCTCTAGGCACTTGGCCTTCCTGCATGTGCAGGCCCCTATTGTAAGAGTAATATTCCCTTATTGGCCAGTAAGCGAATATTGTGGGTCACAAATCTCACCGAGGTTTTTTCCACACTGGGTTTCCTCATTAAAATATTGTGTTATGGTGTGCTTCTCATGTTGTTGTTATTATTCTTATTTACTTCATTATTTCTAGTTTACCATTACTCAGTTTTAATATGCTTCTCATGTTTTAAATCAAGTAATTTGATATACCGTTAGATACTGATTCATGCCCCCCTCTTAGTATCTTTGGGAATCCTAAAAATTGGTATCAGATCGTGGTCCTCTATTTTCAAAAGCCTAACAACTTGAGGAAGATCTTGTCACTGGTAGAGATGGAAAACTTGAGAAAACAATTGGAAACAACTCTTACAGACTATGATGCAGAAAAAGTGAAGAATATCAAACTTGAGGATGATCTGAGAGATGCTCAGGATATTATTCAAGCACTTCAAGAGAATTTTACTATTGCAAGGAACAAGAGGAGAGAACTTTGTGAAAAGATGCAGAATGAGGAAAATACAAAGTAAACTCTTAATGATTTGGTAAACAAGCTAAGACAAGAAATTAGTACAACAAAGAATGAGATGCAGGATATGACTATGAGATTCTGTAAAGAAATTGAAGACAAAAAGAAGAATGAAGAAGACTTGGTTAGAAGACTAAATGATGCTAGAAATGAAAACACAAGACTTAGTCATGAAAATGATATGTTGAAGACAGATCTTATGCACACACAAAATGATAGAACTGAACTCATGAGATAGAAAGGAATCTTGGAGAATGAACTAACTGCTACAAATCAACACAAGGGGAAATTCAAGAAAAGTTCAGAAGAACTTGGTGACATGCTGAAGAATCAGAAACCTAATGGTAATACAAATGGCCTTGGCTTTGAAGTTGGTGAAAGCTCCAGTACTGCAAACAATCATAATCATGGCAAACCGGTAAGACAACCTACTGCTTACAAATTTAATGGAAAATGCTTTAACTATAACAAGTATGGTCATAGAGAAAATCAGTGTAGATCTAGAAACCATTAGAATACAAATACACCCACCGGTCAATGTTCTAAATGCAATAAAGTTGGTCATAATTTAGAGAATTGTAGAATGAATGTAAGATGTTATATTTGTGGAAGATTTGGACACTTATATAATCAATGCAGAACACATACCGACATAGGATATGGGAAAGCTATTCAAAAGAACAATTTGACTTGTTATGCCTGTAACAAAATTGGACATATTGCAAAATTTTGTAGAAGTAAGGCATCACTGGCAAATAACAAAGGTCCTAGTTTGAAAGGTAAAGAAAAGGTTGAAGAGGTAAAGCAAGAATTCTCAAAACAATGGATCAGAAAGTTAGATCTAAATGTTGATGGGAATACTCCTCCACTGGTAGAATAGAGTAACACTCCACCAACAGGAGACTCTTCATCTAATTGAACAAAAATCCTTTGGGGGTTTACCAACAAAATGAAAAACTTGCTATTATTCCCTCGGTTGATGGTAAGAAGTTGAAATTACTTCTATACTGGTAGATGAGTTAAGTTGTGACTTAATTGGAAAGCATTAAATGTGGTAGTTGGAGAAAATAACATTATAAAGCAAGTGTTTTGGCTCTTTTTTCATTCACTGAGCATTCAAATCTTTGAGAGCACAAAAATTCCCAAGCGAAGGCATTCTAAGCGAAGAAGTGAAGCATCCATCAAAACATTCATCCCTAAGGCAGATTGATGTATTTATAGATATGACATCTTCATCCACTCCTGAATTGATTGCAAACCCTACTATTGTTGAGGTTATTAAGTGCCCTAGACCCGTTTTCAAACTGGTTCCTGAAATTGCAAAGAAAGATGATAACATAGGTGCATTTTCTCAAATTCCTAAGGGAGTAGTATATGTTGAAGACCCTAGGATATGTATACATTGTCATATTGAGGAACTAGGTGATGATGAGATTAAGAAAATGTATAAGTGTGATTTGTAATGAGTTTGGAAATGTCAAGCTAGAACACAAAATAGTGGAAACCCTAGGTTTTACTGAAATCCTTAGTATCCTAGATTTTCCCAAGGATATCATAAGGATTGTGTTAAGCAGAGTAGATAGTGAATTTTTCTGGTTGGATTCAATCCATAAAATCACAAAAGAAGCAGTAAAAGTTGTAACAGGGTTACCTTCCACCGGTAACAGACCTGACAAAACAAAGAAGGTCTCAAATGACATAGTGACAAACCTAACTGGTGCAACATTTGATAAAAGGTCTTTAAGGGTAAATGATGTAAAAGACATTAATGTCAGATTTCAGTATGATCTTAGGTTATAAGGCTACACATGCAAATAGGTTAAATTCAGTTTCTAGCCTATGTATCAAAAGTGCCTATGATATGGTCAATGATAATGCAAGAATAGATATATGTGAATGGCTTAAAGATGAGTTGATAAACAATTTGGGAAAGATTAAAAGAGATAAGAAAGGAACATTCAGATTTGGAAACTTACTTGTTTGTTTGATGTTGTACATAACCAAACAAGTACCCGGTATTGGTGCTAGAGAGTTTGGTTTTGACATACCGATAGGAAAACAACTGTTAGATTTACTAAGCAATATGGGAGAGAACAGGGAGAAAAACCTAAATGAGTATTTTCAAGCATTAAAGGCTCGAATGAAAACTAGAGTAATATTGTCACAAGCTATTGTGGATAAGTATCAGAAAGAAATCTGCTTTGTGATCAAGAAAGATGAAATCTGGATGGAGGCAGTTATCCCTAGAACTATTTGGGTAACTGAAATGGGCTATGAAATAGATGACAACATCATAGAAACTTATGCAAAAGCCCTCCTTGAAGCTCCAAAGGAACCAGAAGAGAAAGTGTTTAGTAGTGCTAAAATAATAGAAAGCACTATTAAATCTAGGAAAAGGGTTAAGAAAGTCGAAGCAACTATAAGAAAAGGAACCCGATAGGCAAAGGCAATCAAGGAAGATGTTTTGAGACAAACTGGTATAAGTGAAAGTGAGTTGGAAGAACCTCAACCAGAAACTCATCTTTCACCGGCTGGAACTTCTGAGAGTGATATACCGGTAGAAATTAAAAGGGTAGAAAGGAAAAGAAAACCCACACTGGTACCCTCTACTACACCAAAAAGAACCAGACAAAAATAATAGGCAGTAAGGCCTCTAGCAAAGAAAATGTCTCCTAAGAAGAAGAAGGTAAAACAAGATATTGCTCCAATAGCCAAACTTCTTAGCGAAATTACAGAGGATGGTAAGCTGAAGAACATGAAAAAAATATACAATACACTATCAGCTAATGATAAGGAAAGCATAGAGAACAGTGTAATTCTACACTTAGATATATACAAGAAATTTTTGATGCAAATTGTTGATGAAATTCCAAATGATTTGTATAGGAGACTTGAGGCTAGAAGATTAGCCATTGTTGAGCTGGATAAGAAAATTAAGATTGAAAAATTACTTGCAGTGCATCTAGTTAACTCACCTAATGAAATAGACAAATTAATCAGTGAAGCAAACTGGACAGTATTCTCCACTGCTCACTAGCATGTAGCACTAATGGCTGGTAGAGTAAATGAAGTATCTAAGGAAACAACAGATGCATGGGATATATTCTTTGTGGAAAAAGAAAAAGAGGAAGAATTACTTAGGCCAAAAACTATTAAAGTATACCAAAAGGATAGAGATAAGGGGAAAGGTAAGGTAGGTGGACCACCAAGCCTGAAAAATAACTGATAATGTGCCCCCACCTCTTTCAGATACTCCACCGGTAGACACTACTGACAAACAACTGGCCACAAAGAGTATGAAAACTCTAGTAGAGGATACAAATCCTGATTCTGAAATTTTGTATACAGTAAATGTAGACACACAGGAAGTTAATGTTGTGGTTGACAGAGAAACCACTGAGGATAAGGAGAAAAATATGACTACTGAGTCACCAACTACAGAGGTTGAGATGAACATAGAAAAACCTACATAGGCAGAGCAATCAACAGAGGATACCATTGAGAAATCGGTAGATACAATAGAAAAACCATCTGAAGAACTGGAAAAAGAGAGTTCAGAGGTACAAACTAAGATTACATTTGAGAAACTGGTATTTAAAAGCTCAGAGAAACCCTCTGAGACACAGATAGAGAAACCAAAACAGGTACAGGTTGGAGCACAGGTTCAGATAGAGACAGTGCCACTATCCCAAACTAAAAAATCAAAAACCTTTGTTTGTAGAAATGCAAACACAGACTGACCTACCAGAGGTCAAAACAAGCAAGGTAATTACCACAATTGTTAGCATGGCTATTATAAAGACTATTGGACAAACATCTGGTACATCTACGATAGAATTCAGACCTACAAATGTAATAGAGGTCCTGTTAGATTCAATAAAGAAGATCATAGAATGCAATGCACAAGCCTATAAGGCTATTGATGATACAATTCCAATTCTTAAATTGATTGCACCAAAGTGCACAGTTGATAATAAGGATTCTTTAGGATGACTAGACACATTGTCTAAGTTTATCACCAGTAACTTATTGACTAGAGGACACATTTAAGGAAAGAATGATAAAGGAAAAAGATAAATTATTTGAGGATATTGTCAATAAGAATAGGGAGAAAATGGATACCCTTTTACCAGAACTTGGAGAAATAATTCTTGACTCCAAGAAACTGTACAGGGACACTTGTAAAACAAATATCTTAACAAAAGACCTTGACAAGGAAATCAACAAAGCACAAGATAAGATAAACAATATTGCTGACAATCTGATAGGATCATCAGATTCATTTTTGGAGATAGAAAAGAAGATAACAGAGCAAGAAGAGAAAATCAAGAAGTTAGAAAATGACAAACAAGGAATGAAGGATAAAGAAAAGGACTTGAAATGTAGACTTAGTCCAAGACTAGAATACCTTATTTATTTGAGAAAAGAAATATCTAAGGCTTTGGTTCCCAAACTGAAGACACTAGAAGAGAAAATGCACATACTCAGCAGTACAGTGCAGAGAACACAAGAGGCAATAAAAGACAGCAAAACATTCAGTAATGGTATAAATTTAATTTTGACATATATCTTTCAGATTGTAACCCACCGGTTACAAGAATCGAAGTAGGACTCCACTGACACCGAATGACAACCTTTGTCATTGATGTCAAAGGGGGAGTAGTGGGATGAGAAAAATGGTCAAAAGAAAGGACATCATCTGCTCAGGGGGAGCATACATTTTTTGGCACACAGTTTTGGTAAGACAATTTTGGCAGACTATTTTTGGATATCATTTTGGACACTTTTGATTTTTCTCATGAGTGTTGCCATCAATGCCAAAGGGGGAGATTGTTGGAAAATGTACACTCCAATGAGAAATTGTAGGTGATTGAAGGTTTTTTCATTGATGGCAACCTTGCAATCATATGACACCGGCAAGACAAAGATACTAGCACCGGCACCGACATACAGAACATCAGCAGTGAAAGGAAGGATACCGGCACCTTGGCCGAATTCAATTTTGTTTAAAATGTATTTTGTAATTAATTGTAAAATCATTGTAAGCCGACATGGTGAGTTTTAATATGACTCATATATGTATGAGATCATTTTGTAATAGGAAATGTGTGAAGAAGGGAAGATAATAGTAGACCTAATATGCAAATTACTAGTAAAGGGTTTATGTTGTAGCAGAGCTTAAACCGGTACTGAATCTGGCATAGCAGATGTTGATCTAAAGCAGTACAAGACATTGGATTAGTATAATCCATTTTTGTAAGTCACTGAGACTTCTTTTGTAATTGAGCAGTGAGCTCTAGGCACTTGGCCTTCTTGCATGTGCAGGTCCCTATTGTAAGGGTAATATTCCCTTATTGGCCAGTAAGCGAATATTGTGGGTCACAAATCCCACTGAGGTTTTTCCCACATTGAGTTTCCTCATTAAAATACCGTGTTATGGTGTGCTTCTCATGTTGTTGTTATTGTTCTTATTTACTGCATTATTTCTGGTTTACTGGTACTTAGTTTTAATATGCTTTTCATGTTTTAAATCAAGTAATTTGATATATCGGTTAGATACTAATTCAGCCCCCCATCTCAGTATCTTTGGGAATCCTAACAAAGAAGCTAGATGACAAAGGGAAAGGAATCTAGATCACTAGGATGACAAAAAAATATGGAATGATAAAAGAAAAGCTTCCAAGGGCTAATAATGAGAAAAAGAGAATTTATAAGGTCAAAATGAAGGGGAAAGAACAAGAAGTTATGGGTTATGAGTTGGGAAGGTGGCCAGCCCCTAAAACCTTCACAGTGGTAATTCTTGATAAGAAGTTGTGGGGAAAATATGAAGCTAGACTTCATGTTGATAAAGGTGAGAAGAAAAAAAATTCAGAAGCCCAAAGGAACTGGATGGTACAGTGGATGATTTATGCCCAGGACAACTTATATGACATGACAATTGATATAAGAAATGTTGGAAGCACTTGTATTGACAACTAGGCTACATTAAATAATGTCTCTTGAATACAATATAGGATAAGTTCCTAAGTTTCAAAAATAGAAAAACAAACTACTTCTTTAATGAATGATATTGCTAGTGTAAATTATCAGGTGAGACAACAACACCAAGATATAATGACAATAAATTCCATACTCTCTCACCAAGCTGATTACTTACATCATATCTACGAGAATCTGAAAACTTTGAATCTTCTAGTAAACAAGCTACATATGAGCAGCAAATTCTTATAGAAATGGTAGCTAAAACATTAGAAAAGATTCGACTAGTTACCAAGAAAATTAGGAAACATCAAACTGGCCAAGATAGTTCATCTGAGGAAGAGACAAAGAAGAGCTAAGCTCCTTAACCAAAACCTATAAGAGTGGTGATGTTAAGAACCTTAAGAACCAGGACAGTTGAAAAAGAAGTGGCAGAATCTTCTATCAGAAGATCTAAACCTACTGCCAAGATTGCTATGCCTAAAAGAAAGGAACACTCTTTGGCTACAAAAGAAGAAGAACTTAGGGATTGGCTACAAGAACAAAATATTGAAGAGGAACAACCAACACATGTATATTTAGAAGAAAAACCGAGTTATGTGAATAAAGAGTTAGAGGGAGAAACATCAAGTGTAAATAGTTTTGAGATATCAGCCTCTGATAATTCAGAATCAAATCATTTAGTAGAACATGTATATAGTTCAGAAGATGACTTTGAAGAATTAGATTTAGACCTTTCAGGTTACAACCAACTTAAAACCACCGAGCCATGGGAATATGTCAAGAAAATAGATATGGATATAGAAATGAAGGATTCTTTAATAGAAAATTCTAGGCCTGAAATAATGAGACCTTATTCAACTAGTGGCTACATCTAAATGTTGATAACATTGTGGAACCATATGATGACTCTGGAAAACATGTTTGACAAAACTAGTGGTTGTAATGAACCTACAAAGATCTTATATGTTGTGAGACTCTTATCAGGTAAACTAAGAAATTTGTGGAATAATTTGCCAAACAATGGACCTGTAACTGAAATAGATGAATATAATGCATATGTAAAGAAAAAGGATATGGGAAAATATGATATATTTGCTAAAAGATTCAAGATTCGGTTAATTGATCTTTTCTGTGGATAGAAATCAATAATCAAGAATTAGAAGAAAACAAAATGTTGCAATCTATGAAACTTAAAAATCTAGCCAAATTTCATGAATACAATTTGGTATTTGAAAAATATATGATTGTAGTAAACAAAATGCATGATCTAACAACAAAACAATATTACTTGAATTCCCTACCTTGTGGACTTGGAAAATGGCAGAAGATTACATAATCAAGAAAGAACATTTGACAGTAGATCAATGCACATTCCCATAATTGAAAAGGTTCATTGGGTATAAATTAGAAAAGCAATGTTTGTTAGGAGCACTATAGGCAAATAAAGATGAATATAACTACACCTACAATCTGCAAGAATTTTGTAATAATCCACCAATCAATCAACTTGCAGATTTTACACATCTCAAACAGTTTAATAAAAGAGGTTGTGGAGGAGGAAAGTGTAGATGTAAGAAGTGTTCTAGAAATTAACATAATGGGGAATACACTTTCAAGAAAAGCAAACATGGTAAGTATGGATCAAGAAAGAAATATAAGGTGATCCCATACACAAATGGAGATTTTTCAAAAAGAACCCCACCATACTTACTAAGGAAAAGGAACAAAAGGGTCCCCAAGGGAATTAACTGCTTCATTTGTAAAGGACCTCATTATCCAACTGATTGTCCAAAGAAACTTAATTCTCAAACTAAAATATATGCCATGTTTGAAAACTAAAATTAATATTGGGACATTGTATGCAACAAACATTATTATGATAAACTAGAAAGTTTGTATGAATTAATAGAAGTGGCTCTTGATAAAGGATATATGTTAAAACATAAGGATCTAAAGGATAGGCTAATTGGTGGGCCAACATAGAAATCCAAGATATGCATATATGTCTTTCACCCATAGCCTTAACTAGACGCTTTGAGTTAGACACAGCTTATGCAGATGACTATGTAATATAGTTAGATTATGTTTTCAAACAAAGACTTGATGATTGGGATTTACCTTTCAATCCACTTCTAGAAGATATAATGGAACCCATCTCGTATTAGCTATCACATGGGCTTGTCAGTGTCATGATGTCACCCACATTATGATGTGACAACATGACGCAACCCTGTTTAAAAATAAAAATCCCTATAACCACTTATGTGTGTTAAGTGGACCCTTCTCACTCACGAGTTTTCAAAAAGTGACTTTAATAAAGTAGCTTTAGGTAGTGGGACACTTGTCAATTTTATATGGTTGGATCTCAACCTAAATTTTATTATGTAAAAGACTTCACCAAGCTTTGCACTCTATAAATAGAGTCAAGATATCATTTGAAGGCATGGTGAGTCTAGAGTTTCCATAGGTTCTAAGTATTGTGTCCATAAGAATTTACCATAGAGAGTATGCTCTATCTCTTTTATAGAGATATCAGAAATCAAACTATAAAATTGCTTATGTTGTGCCTAAAATGTTGTGTCTATGTACCTTTGATCATATGATTATCAATCTATAATCAATGAAAGTTATTCTCATTTGTTCTCCTATTATTTGTTTGTGAAAATTGGTATATGTTAAAACATAAGGATCTAAAGGTTTAAGGAAAATTTTAATTTTTTCTATACCCTTCTTTATTGCCAGTATCTCTTTTTTTTAAATATGATATCTCCATTTTGTGTCTATGAAGGTGCCTGACTTTTAGCCACAGTCATTTATTTTCCTGTTTCCTTCTTCCTATATCATCACAGCAGACCAAGTCCTATTAGAAGCATCAATATATAAAAATAAGGGTAATTTCGAAAATGGAATTTGGAGGGAAGGTAGGTTTTGGCATTTAGACTTAATTCTTTGTACAACTTCTATAACCTTCAATCACATCCTTTGTTATCTTTCAGATGTTCTTGGATTGCTTTCCTATCCTTTGCAAGGCCTTTATAAAAGGGTAAAACATAATTTGGGCACCCTAAAAACCTTTTAATTTGTTTTTGTCCTGATGAATATTAGGAAACTCGTATCCTTTGTAGGATACGAGGTTGAAACTGGATTTGGCCTTTGTTCAGATTTAAACCAAGAAAGTCAAATTGGTTTTTCCCAATTACCATATTTTTTGTTGATAGACACATTCCATTCTTTTTGATGGCTACAAAGAGTTCTTCCAAGTGCTCCAGGTGTTCTTCTACAGAGTCTGAAAAAACTGTTACATCATCAATGTAAACAACACATAAATCTTTTAGATATCTTAATGCTTGGTCCATTCTTCTTTGGAAGTAGGTTGGTGTTGTACACAAACCAAAAGGCATAACATTCCATTCATAAAGTCCTTGTTGGACTGAGAATGTTGTTTTGTATATGTCTGTCTCTTTGACTTTGATATGCCAGAAGCCTGATTTGCAGTCAAACTTTGAGAAAAACCTTTCATTAGTGGCCTCCTAATTAATTCGACACTAAATGGGATTGGATAATTGAATGGAAGAATAATATCATTAAGGGGTTTATAGTTGATACAAAACCTTTTTTTACCCCATTCTTTCTTAGCTCTCTTGTTGACCAAAAATGTTGGGCATGCAAATGGGCTTTTGTTGGGTCTAATGAAATGGTCATCTAATAACTCTCTTAAATGATCATCCATCCATTTCTTTTACTTCGGTAGGGCTCATGAGGTATTTCGGTTCATGAGGTATCACTAACTGACATTCTGGCCTAATTTGTATTTCACATTCTTCATGATCTTGGGACGAGAATTGTAATGGGTTGAGACTACAACACTCATTTTCAAATCTACTTTTAATTTCATCAAATAATTATGATGGTGCTTTTGATGTTTCTTTTATAGAATCTGTTTTCCCCTTTATGTCCTACTTGTCAAACTTGTGATGGATGATTTTGAGAGATAGGATTTCAATCTGACCACTTCATGCCTGAGAGATATTTTATGTTTCCAAAATTGAAGTGGTTGATACTTCGTGAGGAAAAGATAACCAAGGAGCACATCATCATCTAAATCATTATATTCTATGAAATCAGTAACAAACATTTTTCCCATTATCTCTATATGTACATCTTGTGCATACCTGCCCATTTTAATCTCTTCTCCATTAATGGCATAAGTATTTGGTATATCGGGTCATGGTTTCCAAAATTTTGGTGGAATGAAATTTGTTTTGGCTAATGATCTAGCCGATCCTGTGTCAACCAATGCATCTACTGGTATTCTTTTAAATCTTGGAAAGAAAAAATTTATCCTAATATAATTGCCATGATTAGCTAATAACAAAGAACAAGCTTTATCTCTGGTTTTTATGATTAAGTTGTTACCACTATTGCTGCAATTTTCTGCCTTTTTTTTTTTTGATTCTATGTTTGGCTCAGATCCTGACTCATTGTGCTATTGATCTTCTTTGAACAAAACCTCCTTTATTTCTCCTACCATGGTAGAAAGATTATGGGTCTCTTTTTGTTGAGTTTTAATTAGTCTAGTAAGATTAGTAATATCATTAGATAAAAGATCTATTTTTTTAAAGACAACAATAATATCAAAATATGAATCCTTGTGATGTTTGGAGGAATTATTTGAAAGAGATTTTTTTTCTCGAGCCCATGGCGGGATCTTGTATCCATGCTCTAAGGGCTTAGGTTTTCTTTGTCTTCTGAGCCATTTTTTGAGCTCATCCTTTTTTGTCTCAAGCTTCCTTAATGTAGTAGAGTGTTGTTTGACTGCTATATTTCTATCTTCTTTGGTTCCTGAGCTCCTATAAGGATCTTTGGATTTCTCTATCTGAATTTTTATCTCTATATCTTTCAAAGTACTTTTAAGTAGAGAAACCAAATAGTCATCTTCTTTAGAGGATGATTCTGATGAAGAGATTTTATGTTCATGTCTCTTCAACCTATCCTTTAGATCCTTATGTTTTAACATATATCCTTTATCAGAAGCTACTTCTATTAATTCATACAAACGTTCTAGTTTATCATAATAATCTTTGCTGCATACAATGTCCAAATCTTGATTTTCTTTTTCAAACATAACATATATTATAGTTCTATGATTGGTTTTCTTGGGACAATCACTTGCATAATGAGGTCCTTTACAAATGAAGCATTTAATTCCCTTGGGGACCTTTTTGTTCCTTTTCCTTAGTAAGTGTGGTGGGTTTATTTTTGAAAATTTTCCCTTTCTATATGGGATCACCTTATATTTCTTTCTTGATCCATACTTACCATGTTTTCTTTTCTTGAAAGTGTATTCCCTATTATGATAATTTCTAGAACACTTCTTACATCTATACTTTCCTCCTCCTCCACAACCTCTTTTCTTAAACTATTTGAGCTGTGTAAAATCTGCGAGGTGATTGATTGGTGGATTATTACAAAATTCTTTTAGATTGTAGGTGTAGTTATATTCATCTTTATTTGCCTGTAGTGCTCCTAGAAAACATTGCTTTTCTAGTTTATACCCAATGAACCTTTTCAATTATGGGAATGTGCATTGATCTACTATCAAATGTTCTTTTCTGAGTATGTAATCTTCTGCCCATTTTCCAAGTTGACAAGGTAGGGAATTCAAGTAATAATGTTTTGTTTCATTTTGTTTGTTGCAATCATATATTTTTCAAATACCAAATTGTATTCATGAAATTTGGATAGATTTTTAAGTTTCATACATTGCAACATTTTGTTTGCTTCCAATTCTTGATTATTGATTTCTCCATAGAAAAGATCAATTAATAGAAGCTTGAAGCTTTCAAAGCTTTCAGCAAATATATCCTTTTTTCCCATATCCTTTTCTTTACATATTCATTATATTCATCTATTTCAGTTACATGTCTATTATCTGGCAAATTATTCCACTAATTTCTTAGTTTACCTGATAAGAGTCTTATATCATATAAGATCTTTGTAGGTTCATTCCAACCACTAGTTTTGTCAAACATGTTTTCTAGAGTGTCTTCCCAAGTGCATATAGCATCATATGTGTTAGATTCAATGACAGTCCCAAAGACACTGAGAGGGGGGGGGTGAATCAGTGTCTAATTGGCTAGCAGAATATTTAAACTTATTTATAACTTTGCAACCCAAAACAGTGTACCGGTAAAAAAGAATTAAAACAATAAACATAAATAATAGAGACACCATAGAAACACACCATAACATAGGATATTTAACAAGGAAAACTGGTGTGGGAAAAACCTCGGTGGGATTTGTGACCCACAATATTTACTCACTGGCCAATGAATAAATACTACTTACAATAAGGGGCCTACACATGTAGGGAGGCCAACAACCTAGAGCTCACTGCTCAATAAAGAGTCACACTGACTACAAAAGTGGATTATCAAATCCAATATAATGTACTGCTCAAAATAGCATCTCTAATGCTAGGTTTAGTACCAGTTTAAGCTCAGTCAATAACCAAAACCTTCGCTCTCAACTATATCACCTTATACAATAAAATGTCTTGTCACACACACCAAAATGACTTATAAGATCTCATACATATATGAGTCTTTTACAATATACCATGTCAGCTTACAAAAGATAATTACATTTACAAAACAATTCATATAAATAAAACTTTATCCTATGTTGGTTGGAGTGCCGGTATACTTTGTTGCCGATATAATCTGAATGCCAATGTAAGTTCCTGTCGGTGCCAGTGTCTGCCAGTGTATGAAGTTTGTGATGTTGGGCATGTAGAAACCAATTGCCGGTGACTTGCCAATTGGTTTCCATCAATGAAAACATCAACTATTCTCATAAGAGTGTAGAATGCCAACAATCTCCCCCTTTGGCATTGATGGCAACACTCATGAGAAAAATTAAAACTGTTATCCAAAAACTGAAATCCAAAAAGATGTGCTCCCCCTGAGCAAGTGATCTCCTCTGTACATGCATTTTTCTCTTCACTACTCCCCCTTTGACATCAATGACAAAGGATGTCATAAATAATCAAAAGACTACAAAAATGTTACCTCAAGGTCTGTAACTGGTTGGTTACAATCTGAAAGATGTTTGCCAAAATTATATTCAAACTCTACATAAACTTGTTACTATCATTTAAAGTTGCCTCTGTCTGCTAGATCATACCGGTGAGATAGTGCATTTGCTACTCCGGTGATTGTTCTCCTTGAACTATTGCCTTAGATAATTCAGCTCTCTGAGTAATCAGATTATCCAGCCTTGAACCAAGTTTATCCTTTAGTTCCCGGGCATTAGACCTTATTCTTGCCTTCTCTTTCTCAAGTTTTTCTAACTTCTTCTCAAAAACTGTCATTTCCTGCTCAAAAACTGATATAAGTCCGGATGAACCTATAATATTATCCGCAATGTCATCAATTTCCTTTTGTGTCTTTTTGATCTCCTCATCAATATCCTCTATTAAACAGTGAGGTTTACATGCTTCCCTATTTAACTCCTTATACTCCAAAATTATAGAATTGAGTACCGATAAAAGTGTATCCACATGACCGGTACATTTCTTTATGGTGTTTTCAAAGAGTGTATTCTTCTCTTTTTCAACTCTCTCCTTTATGGTATCCTCATTCACCTTATCTATAGTTATTACATTATCAACAATAAATCTGGACAATGTGTCCAATTTCCCTAAAGAATCATTAATATGATCTATCTTACAATTGGGAGCAATCATCTTTAGAATAGGTAATGTGTTATCAATCACCTTAAATGCTAAGGCATTGCAATCAATAATCCTTTTAATTGAATCCAAAAGTACCTCTATGATATTAGTAGGTCTGAATTCACCTGTAGATGTGCTTGGTTCTATTGTAGGTTTCTTCTCAACAGATGTCTGACCAATCGCCTTAACTATATCCTCTTTGCTTCCATCAGATGCATCGACTTTCCTTGTATTTTCCTCTGGTGGATCTTTCTATGTATGTACTTCTACCTTTACTGGTTTCTTGGTCTAATTAGGCTTCTCTGCTACTATCGGTGTCACAGACACAACATGTACCTCTGCCTCAGATTGTTTTTTTGTCTGTACCATTGTCAGTTGCTCAGATTTTGGTGGTCTTGTGCTAGCTGTCTTATCCTCTATTTTATTAGTCTTTGGTTGCTCTATTTGAGTTGGTATCTCAGTTTCTTGAGAGTCAACAGTTTGTGCCGATTTCTCTGAAATCTTTCTTTCCTCAATACTGTTTGCCTTAACCTTTGAAGTATCTGTATCCACAACAATGTTTACCTCTTAAGTATCTAAATTCAAGGTAAAGAGTATCTCTGACTCAGGGTTAGTATCATCATGTGTTAAACCTTCAGTGGCTATTTCTGGTGGATTAGTTGTATGGACCCATGAAGAAGGTGCTAAAGGAGGGGTGTCCTAGGTTGGTGGAGGAATGTTATCTGTTATCTTTATGGAGGGTACACCACCTACTTTACCTTTTCCCTTGTCCTTTTGATATACTTTGAATTTTTTCTCCATTTTAGGTCTTCTTCTTTCCTCTTTCTTTTCTTTCTCTACAAAGAATATATCCCATTTATCTGCAGTCTCATATGCAATTTCTTTTACCCTTCTAGCCATCAGGCTCACTTGCCGGTGTCCACTAACAAATACTGATCGATTAACTTTAGAAATAAGTTCATCTATTTCTTCTTTAGAATTTACCAGATGTATAGCTAAGAGTGCTCCAACTTTCAACTTTTTGTCCAGTTCCATTACAGATAGCCTTTTGGCTTCCAATCTCATGTAGAGATCATTTGGAATCTCATCAATCACTTCTATCAATACTTTCTTATAAATGTCCAAGTGTAAAATAATGATTTCTTCAATTGTGATTTTTTCAGAATCATTTGAAGAAATATACCATTTATTTACATTAGATAGATTACCTTCCTCTGTAATCTCATTCAATAGATCATTTAGTGTGGGGGTAACTGGTGTTTGTTTCTTCTTAGGTGTAAGTTTCTTCTTCCGTTCCCTAACTGCCTGTTATTTCTTCCTTAGTGTCCTATTTTTCTTAGGTGAAGGAGAGGGTACCGATGAGGGTTTTCTCTTCCTTTCTACTCTTTTAAACTTAGTAGCCTTACCACTATCAGTATCAGAGGATGTTATAGCTGGTGAAACATGTGCTTCAGGTTGTAGTCCTTCAAGCTCACTGGTTGATATACCACTGATATTCATGACATTTTCTTTGATTTCCTTGACCTTCTTGGAGGCATTTTTGATAAATTTTTATCTTCTTTTTGTCCTTTTCTACATAGATATATTGCTCTCTATAGTTTCTGCATTTCCAAAGAATTTCTCAGATGGCTCTCTTGGTGCATCAAGTCGAGCTTTAGCATAAGTTTCTAGAATAGATAGGTCTACCTCATAACCCTTCTCAGTAACCCAAATAGTTCTAGGGCTTACTGCTTCCATCCAAGTTTCATCTCTCTTAATCACAAAACAAATTTCCTTGTCATATTTGTCAATTATGCTTTGTGGTAGTCTCTCTCTTGCTCTCATCTTAGATTGAAATGTTTTGAAGTAGTCTATGATGTGTTTAACACTATCAATGCCCATATCGGTGAAAGATTCTTGTACTTGTCTTCCTATCGGGATGTCATAACCAAAATCCTTGTGACCTATGTTGGGTATCTCCTTGGTAAAGTACATCATTAGGCATACTAGAAGGTTTCCAAAATGGAAAGTACCTTTCTTGTCTCCCTTAATCTTCTTTAGGTTCTCAATTAATTCATCTTTAAGCCATTCACACACATAAATCTTAGCATTATTGTTCATCATCTCATATGCACTATGAATACATAGGCTAGAAACAGAATTTAGTCTATTTGCATGAGTTGCTTTGTATCCTAGTACCATACTCACATATCTCACATTGATATCCTTAACATCATTCACTCTAAGTGACCTGCTATCATATGTGGCTCTGGTTAAATCCATAACTCCCCTGTTAGGTATCTTCTTGGTTTTATCAGGCCTACTACCGGTTGAAGGTAAACCAGTAACTGCCTTAATTGCTTCCTTGGTTATCTTGCAAACTAACTCTAACCACATGAATTCACCATGGACTCTGCTCAATACAAGTCTGACAACTTCCTTTGGAAATTTGGGAATATTCATAATCTCTACAAAACCTAAGTCTTTCACAATCTTATGTTCGGGGTTCATCACACTATTTTCATCAGTAATAACCTCATTGAATATCTTCTTTAGATTCCCAATCCCTAGGTTTTCTATGTTGCAATGTATGTAGATTCTAGGGTCTTCTGCAAATGCTACACCTTTCGGTATTTTCAAAAAAGCTCCTACAGAATCATCCTATTTTACAATCTCGGGGATAATCTTGAATACAAGTCTAGGGTGTTTGACATTTTTCACAATGGTAGGGTTCGAAATAAACTCAAGAATAGAAGATGAGGAAGCCATTTCAAAGAAAAATACCTCTAAACTGAAATTCTGAATGCCTAAAAGTCACTTCACAACTTAGTCTTAGAATGCCCTTGCTTAGTTTCACGCTCTCTAATCAATTGAATGCTTGGTGAGTTTGAAATGAGGGTTTCCCGGTGCTTTATAGCCAAAAAGGTTCTTTAAAACTACATTAAATGCTTGCTAGTTAAGTGAAAACTTAACACATCCGCCAGTAAATAAGAAATGTATCTTCTCACCATCAACCAAGGGTAGAATGTGTGATTTTTAACTTGCTGCAATACCCACTAAGGATTATTCCTCAGTTAGATGAAGAATCTCCTGCCAGGGGAGGATTACTATGTTCTACCAGTGCAGAGATAGTCTCATCATTTTTTTGATCACTCTTCTTAATCCATTGTTTTGAAAATTCTTTTTTTACTTCATCTACCTTTTCTTTTCCCTTCAAACTAGATCCTTTGTTGTTCACCAGTGCATTCTTGCTTCTATAGAATTTTGCAATATGTTCAATCTTGTTGCATGCATAACAAGTTACATTATTCCCTTGAATATCCTTTCCATATCCATGACCGATTTGTGCTCTACATTGATTAGATAAATGCCCAAATCTTCCACAAACATAGCATTTCACATTCATTCTACAATTTTCTGAATTATGACCAACTTAGTTGCATTTGGAACATTGACTGGTGGGTGAGTTTATATTTTGATTATTTCTAAATCTACACTAATTTGCTCTGTGACCATATTTGTTGCAATTAAAACATTTCCCATTAAATTTATAAGCATTAGGTTGTCTTTCTGGTTTGTTCTGATCTTGATTGTTTGTAGTTCCAGAACTTTCTCCATGTTCAAATCCAAGTCCATTTGTATCTCCATCGGGTTTTTGTCTTTTAAGCATGTCATCAAGTTCTTCTAAACTTTTCTTGAATTTGTCTTTGTGTTTATTTGCAGTAACCAACTCATTTTCTAGAATTCCAACTTGTCTCACAAGCTCAGCTTTATCATGTTGCATGCGAATCAGATCTATCTTTAGCATATCATTTTCATGACCAAGTATGAGATTTTCATTTCCAACATCATTAAGTCTCCTAATCAAATCTTCTTCATTCTTCTTCCTGTCTTCAATATTCTTACATAACCTCATAGTCATATCTTGCATTTCATTCTTCATATTACTATTTTCTTGTCTCAACTTATTTGCAATGTCTCTAAGAGTCTCTTTTTCATCATCATCATTTTGCATCTTCTCATGAAGTTCCTTTCTCTTATTTTGTGCTATAACCAAATTTTCTTGAAGTCCTTTAATGAATTTCTTAGCAGTCCTCAGATCATCTTCAAGTTTGATATTCTTCAATTTTTTTGCATCAAAATCTTCAAGAGCTCCTTCCAACTATTTTCTTAAGTTCTCCATCTGTACCTGTGTCAGAATCTCCCTCAAGTTGTTAGGCTTTTGTAAATAGAGGACCAGGCTCTAATACCAATTGTTAGATTCAATGACAGTCCCAAAGACATTGAGAGGGGGGGTGAATTAGTGTCTAACTGGTTAGTAGAATATTTAAACTTATTTATAACTTTGCAACCCAAAATAGTGTACCGGTAAATAAGAATTAGTGCAGTAAATAGAAATAATAGAGACAACATAGAAACACACCATAACACAAGATATTTAACAAGGAAACCCGGTGTGGGAAAAACCTCGGTGGGATTTGTGACCCACAATATTTACTCACTGGCCAATGAATAAATACTACTTACAATAAGGGGCCTGCACATACAGGGAGGCCAACAGCCTAGAGCTCACTACTCAATAAAGAGTCACACTAACTACACAAGTGGATTATAAAATCCAATACAATGTACTGCTCAAAATAGCATCTCTAATGCCAGGTTCAGTACCGGTTTAAGCTCAGTCAATAACCAAAACCTTGACTGTCACCTATATCACCTTATACAATAAAGTGTCTTGTCACACACACCAAAATGACTTATAAGATCTCATACATATATGAGTCTTTTACAATATACCATGTCGGCTTACAAAAGATAATTACATTTACAAAACAATTCATATAAACAAAACTTTATCCTATGTCGGTTTGAGTGCCGGTATGCTTTGTTGCCGATGTAATCTGAATGCCGGTGTAAGTGCCTGCTGGTGCCGATGTTTGCTAGTGTATGAAGTTTGTCATGTCAGGCATGTAGAAACCAATTGTCGGTGACTTGCCAGTTGGTTGCCATCAATGACAACATCAACTATTCTTATAAGAGTGTAGAATGCCAATAATATGGTTCCACAATCTTATCAATATTTAGGATGTAGCCACTAGTTGAATATTTAGGATGATCATATCTTTGGCTATGGTTTTGGGAGAATGTTTTGGATGTTCATGTGTATCTTTAGTTCAAATGGTTCATGATTTGGTGCTCCACAAGTTATCTTTCTAGTACGAATTGTTGTTGTTGAGTATTCTCTTGAGTTAGCATATTGATCGATGAAGATTTACATAAGTGGTGTTGGTGCAACTATTGCAGATGGTTCTAATGTGCTTGTTGGTGTTTCTTGATCATGTCCTATTTTTCTTTGTGATTCGCATTGATTCTTGTGTGCATTCTTTGTGATTTTTCTGATCTGGTGATATTCTTCATGTTATGTAGTATTCTTGGTGGTGTAGCATGTTTCAGTTGATCATGGCGAGATTTCCAATGGTGATGCATGTTTGGAGATTTGATTTAGGTCCATGTTATGTCATGTATATCATTTTACTGGTCCATTAGTTCCCATATGTACCATGTGATGAAATTTTGTAACTGTGAGTTGAGGGTTTTGCCAACCTTGTACTCAAGGTTGATGATTTGTATAAATAGGTGATTTAGTCATGTAATTTAGGTATGGGTGTTATGTCTGCATTATCAAAGAGTGGTGCATGTAGTTCTTAAGTGAATTTATCCTTCAGTGTGGTTTATTGAGTAGAGATTATTGTAGGGCAGATAAATGTGCTTAACCGGAACTGTCATCAGGAATTAGCAAATGCTATCATTGTAGTTCATTTTTTCTAGATTATATTATGAATCTTTTTTTAAGGTAGTGAACCTTTCTTGAGGGTTGGAGCCTTCTGGGTCATCTTATTTTGAGTAGTGAACTCTAGGCAGTGTTCCTGAATGCATGTACATTCCCCATTGTAATATTTTCACATACTAATGCAGAGTATCATCTTATTGTGGGTAGATTCCCACCTTGGTTTTTCTCTTAACCAGGTTTTCCATGTCAAAATCTTCATGTTATGTGTTGTGGTTTCATTACTCTTATCTTTATTGTTTCTATTATTGTTAAGATCTGAGATTGTACTTAAACTATTTTAATCTGGTGAAAACTGATTCACCCCCCTCTCAATTTTCCTTCTTGGTTGCTACTAACAATTGGTATCATAGATACATCCTTTGAAAGAAGCTTGACTACTTGAGGAGATCCGGGATGGAAACTTATGTGTTCAAGAAGGAGAGTCCTAGATTCAATGGAAGCAATTATACTATTTGGATGGACTGGAAGGAATTTCACTTGAAATGCCTTGGAGAAGAGTATTGGAAGATCATAAAGAATGTTTATAATGTTCCTCAGAATGGATTGGTTACTACTGCTGACATCAAGGATGCCAAACATAACATAAGAGGTAAGGAAGCATTTTTGAGTGCCTTAACTGGTTCAGAGATGACTAATGTGATGGGTTTGTAGATTGCTCATGAGATTTGGAAGAAGCTGGAGACTTTGTATGAAGGAGATGTGCAAGTTAAAGTTGATAAGTTGCAGAGCTTGAAAGAGAAGTATGAAGCATTGAAGATGGTAGAAGATAAAAATATATCAACCTTTATGGGTAAGTTGAATGATCTTGTCATCAATATCAGATGTGTCATTGGAACCCTTGAAGAAGATGAGATTGTTGCTAAGGTGTTGAGATCCTTGCCTCCTACTTACAAACATAAGGTAGCTTCTATTGATGAGATCCTGAGTGTGACTATAGTGACTAGAGACATGTTGGTTGGAAAGCTTACTGCATTTGAGTTGAGTGAATTTGGAGAATCACATGGTAAATTAGAAATTGCATTCAACGCCTCTATATCTGGGACGAAGAAGTATGATCTGAGAGAAAGTTCTTGTTGGGTATCAAGATTTGAAAGAGAAAGGAGAGAGATGGAAGAGCAAGAAAGAGAATTAGATGATCTTGAAGCTCTTATTTCTTGGAGATTACCTAAATGAGCCGATAAGTATTATGGAAAGTTACCTTTGAAATGTTTCTCTTGTAATAAGATAGGACATTTTGCTTCTAGGTGCCCTAAGAGGATGTCTAGATATGATAAGCATGATAACTTTGAAAGACATGATAGATCTGATAAAAATGATAGCTATGAGAAACATGATAAGTATGATAAGCCCTATAAGCCCTACCAAAAGTACAAAAAATAGAAGAGATTTTATTATGCTACTAATGAAGGTGTAATAGATGAGGAATCAAAGAATGGGAATTCAGAAGACAAATTTGTATTTCTTGCTATCAAGGAAGATGATATGGTATCAGTGAATCATACAAGTTGCATTATTGAGGAGAAATATTTGGCTACTAAAATTGAAGAGAAATATGAATGGGTGATTGACAACAATTGTCCACATCATATGATAGGTGATAAAATAAAATTTATAATTATGGAAAGGTATGATGGTGGAATAGTGAGATTTGGAGATGACATAGCTTGTGTGATTTGTGATAGAGGATCTATATTTTTCTATGGTAAGCATAATATTGATGATGTCTTGTATGTTGAAGGATTGAAGCATAACCTTTTGAGTGTTGGATAGATGGTTGACAAAGGATATGATTTGCAATTCAAGAATGGCAAGTTTAAGATCCTAAATGTCTCTGGTATAGAGATTGCATTAGGTACTAAAAATAAAGGTAATATCTTTCAATTGAACGTTGGTGAGAAAAGATATTTGATTTCTCAGATTGATGAAAGTTGGTTGTGGCATAGGAGAATGTGTCATGTTAATTTTGACTACATGGTAAAGATAAGTTCTAGTCAAGCTGCTAGAGATTTTCCTAAGATTGTGAAGCCTGCTAATCTAGTATGTAAGGAATGTTAGATGGGAAAGAAAACAAAAACTTCATTTAAGAGTAAGCTATATTCATCTAATGGATTTCTAGATCTGGTTCATAATGACTTATGTGGTCCTACTAGAGTGAGAAGCATATAGGGAGAGATATATTTTATGTTGTTGATTGATGATTATTCAAGGATGATGTGGGTAAACTTTCTAAGGAGAAATAAAAAGCGTTGGAGAAATTCAAGATATTCAAAGCCAAAGTGGAGATTGAGATAGGATTGAAGCTTAAATTCCTAAGATCTGACAGAGGAGGGGAATTTACATTAGGAGATTTTGATACATTCTATGAGGAATGGAATTAGAAGGCAGTTATCTGCTCCTAGAACCTCTAATCAGAATGGAGTTGTTGAAAGGAAAAACAAAATTATCTTAGATGTTGCAAGGACTATGCTGATTGAAGGAAATGTTGCACAAATATTTTGGAGAGAAGTTGTTAGCACTATTGTTTACACATTCAACCGAGTGCATATTAAAGGTGATTCCGGTAAGACTCCTTATGAGCTATGGTTTGGTCATGTTCCTACAATTAGACATTTTAGAATTTTTGGAAGTAAATGTTATATCAAGAGAGATGAGGATATAGGAAAGTTTGATGAAAGATGTGATGAAGGAATCTTCTTGGGATATTCCACTAAGAGAAAGGCCTACTGGTGCTACAAGAGATTGCAGAAGATGGTTGAAAGTGAAAATGTGAAGGTGGATGAGTGTCTTGGAAAGCATATTAGAGCATACAATTATGATTTTGATGATGAAGATGTTGTTCCTAAGATTGTGCAAACAAATATCTTGAAGCAAATTATTCCAGTGGAGAAAGGTTATCTTGAAATTGCTATTGCTGGTGAAGAAATGCAAGAACCTGAAAATCAGAAGACGCTAAGGTATGTTAGATTGAATCATTAAGAAAATCAAATTATTAATGACAAGAATAAAGGTATAATGACTATACGAAGGATTGCTGCTAAAGAGATATGTTTGATTTCAAAGATTGAGCCTAAAGATATTGCAAAAGCATGTATGGATGAAAATTGGATAAAAGCAATCGAAGAAGAGATGAATCAAATTGAAAAGAATAACACTTGGGAGCTTGTTCCAAGGCCTAAAGACAAGAATGTGATTGGTACTAAATGGACATTTCAAAATAAAATGAATGAAGCTAGTGAAGTTATTAGAAACAAAGCAAGATTGGTATGTAAAGGATGTTCTCAGATTGAAGGTATTGAATATGAAGAAACTTTTTCTCTTGTAGCTAGAATTGAAGCTATTAGGTTGTTGCTTACATATGCTTCTTATAAGAATTTTAAGGTATATCAGATGGATGTAAAGTCACCTTTTTTGAATGGTGATTTTGAAGAGGAAGTTTACATTAGGAAACTAGATGGATTTTCTCTATCTAATGAAGGTGATATGGTATGCAAATTGAAGAAAGCTCTGTATGGATTGAAGCAAGCCCCTAGAGCCTGGTATGCTAGATTGGATAAGTATTTATTGAAGTTGAGATTATGTAAAGGTACTGCTGATAGTAATTTATATTTCAAAGTTGAGAAAGATAACATTTTGATTGTTGAAGTCTTTGTTGATGATATCATTTTTGGCGGTGATGATATGCAAAAGAAATTTGAGATGCCTATTATAGGTGAGATGAAATTCTTTTTAGGACTATAGATCACTCAAACCAGTAAAGGTATTTTTATTTCTCAATCTAAGTATGTTAAGGAATTGTTGAAGAAGTTTGGATTAGCTGATTCTAATCCTATTGGAACTCCTATGGCGACTGTATGCAAATTATCTAAGAATGATGAATCTTAGAAACATTGATGCTGATTGGGCCGGTGATGTTGATGAACAAAAGAGTACTACCAGTGGAGCATTATTTTTGGGAAAGAAGTTAATTTCATGGTTCAGTAAGAAACAAGATGTTGTATCTTTGTCTACTACTGAAGCTAAATGCATTGTTGCTGCTAGTAACTATACTCAAGTAGTCTGGATGAAGTAGACATTAAAGGATATCAGAGTTACTTATGATGAGCCTACTGTTATATATTGTGACAATTCAAGTTCTATCAATATTTCAAAAAATATGGTGTTGCATTCTAAAACAAAGCATGTACCCATAAAATATCATTTCTTGAGGGAGAAAGTTAGTGATGAGGAAGTCAGATTGGAATATGTATCTCAAAGGATAAAATTACAGATATTGTCACTAAGCCTTTGCCTATAGATACATTTGTCTATTTTAGACAAGTTAGGGGTCCCTGCTTGTCCTATTGAGAACTAGATGCATGGAGTTGCATAAATCCGGTGGATTTCAGAGCCTTATCTCTTTGTCTGAGTTGATGAGTTGGTGTTGCTACTCAGCCATAGTAGTCAGTGTGTGATTCGGATTTTCAATTGTGAGTTTATCCTAAGGGGGAGATTGTCCTTCTTAGAAGATGAGTTTTGGGAAAGAGCATAATTTGTATTCTACCTTTGACATTATTCTAAAAGGGGGAGAGAGTCATGGGAAAAACTACTTTATTTTTGGAGATTTGTGTGCATGATCTTAGGGGGAGTTTACTGGTTTAATTTGTTACTTTGAATTGATTGTTTTTCACATTCATATGTTTCTATCAATGCCAAAGGGGTAGATTCTTGGATATTGTTTTTGTTGGGATATGTTGTTTGGTGTTCTGATGATTGCATTGAGCTACTATGGATGGTTTATCTTTTTGGGATGATGGAATACTTTATTCCTTATTGGTTTTAGTGATACAAGAGATTGCTTGATCATATTATTTGATCCGGTTTGTAGTTTAATCTTTCTGTGCAGTGGTTGGAAGAGTTTTGTATTTGCTCTGGTGAGCTCCAGTATGCTCATATCTTTGGCTGCAGTTTTGGGAGGATTTTTTGTATGTTCATGTGTATCTTTAGTTAAGATGGTTCATGATTTGGTGTTGTGAAAGTTATCTTTCTAGTCTGAATTGTTGTTGTTGAGTGTTCTTGTGAGTTAGTGTGTTAATCGATGAACATTTGCATAAGTGGTGTTGGTGCAGCTATTGTGGGTGGTTTTGTTGGCAATTGACACTCATCCAAGCTTATGGTGTTGTCATTGATGGAAACACACATAATTTTGGGTTGGATATTTATCTGGTATCCTCTAGTATTCAATGTTTAATATCTAACATTCAATGAAACGGACAAGCAAGGGAAATAGACAAACTAGGAACCGGTATTTGGAGGTCAACATAGGAGATTGATTCGGAAAAGGATTTAGCGGCAACAGTCATGAAGATTAATGTTTATATTTTTGTCTAGACCGACATGTATTTTTTTGTAATATTATTGTAAGCTGACATAAAGAATTCATGTTTATGTATGTACAGGGTATATAAGTTAGTCCGACTAGGTCATTTTGGAATATAGGTGTGATAGGTTATGTGATATTATGCGAGCAAGATATTGATTGACAAAATATGAATGTAATAATTTGTTATCGGTCTTGGTTATTTGTTAAGTGGATTGGGAAGGAAACAAGGTTACTGGTAAGGAAGGAGATAGTGATAATCGATATAGTCTACACTTAAATTTGAACTCATCTAGCATATTAGATGCACACTCAGAGTTCAAAATTTTGTTTGTAATTTAGTACTTTATATCTATAGTCAGTGAGGCTCCTTTGTGTTGAGCAGTGTACTCTAGGTAGTGTGCCTTCCTGCATGTGGAAGCTCCTATTTTATGTAATATTTATTCAATTGGCCAGTGGATAGATATTGTGGGTCACAAATCCAACCATTGTTTTTCATCTTTGAGGTTTTCCACATATAAATTTGTGGTGTTATGGTGTTGATCTTTGTGGTTTCTTTGCTCTTTACCATATCTTGTTTATATGCATACCGGTTGTTAATTGGTAAAGTATCTAAAGGAATTAAATTTTTAATTACCAATAGAACACTGATTCACACCCCCCCCCCTCTTAGTGTTATTGGATTCCAACAATTGGTATCATAACCTTGTGCCTAAGAATAAGTCTAACAACTTGAGGAAGATCATGTATCCAGAATCCATGGAGATGAGTTTGGAGAAATAACTTGAAGTAGCACTTGAAGACTATGATTCTGAAATATTGAAGAACTTGAAGCTACAAGATGAGTTGAAATATACAAAATAATTCATCCTTACCCTACAGGAGAGGTTATCATTTGCTCAAGATAAAAGGAAGGCACTCTTACAAAATCAAGATGATGAAGAAAAGAATGACTTTAAGGAACTATATCAAAAGATGAGTTAGGAGAATAATATCATGAAGAATAAGATGCAAGCCATAACCATGAGAATGGACAAGGAGATTGAAGACTGGAAGAAGAATGAAGAAAACATTTCCATATCTCTTAAAGACAGATCTGAGGAATGCATTAGGCTAGCGCATGAGAACGATGTATTGAGAACTAAATTGGTACAATCAAAAAACAATGAGAAAGAGTTGGAAAGAATGGTGGTAGTCCTAAGAAGTGATCTGGATGCTACAAATGAATACAAAGAAAAGTTTAGGGTCAATTCTGCAAAGCTTGATGAGTTATTGAAGAATCAAAGAGACACTGGAGACACTAGAGGTCTTCAATTTGAGCATGGAGAAAGCTCTGGTATTGTAAATAAGGAGAATCCACTAGATAACCAGAATTAAAAATCACTAGTAAGACAACCCAATGCACATAAATATAATGGTAGATGCTTTGTTTGCAATAAGTTTTGTCATAGAGCAAGTCAATGCAGAAATATAGCAAATTAGAATAATAATTCAGTTCTCGGTCAGTGTTCAAATTGCAAAAAGTATGGTCATAGGACAATAGATTGTAGAATTTAATGTGAAATGTCATGCATGTGGAAATTTTGGGCATATGGCTAATCAATGTAAGTCAGGAAATGATCAAGGTTACAACAAGGCAATTCAGAATGATGAGAAGGAATCAACCCACCGATAGGAAATGATGAGAAGGAAAAAAAGAGATTGATGATATCCAGAATGATCATGAGAAGAAATGGATCAGAAAGTCTGAGGATCAATTGGCTGAAGCAAATACTCTAGTTACTCAACTGACACAACATATTGTTCCTGCATCGACAGGAAACTCATCCGATAATTAAGGCATTAGCCTTAGGGGGAGGCAAATTGATGACAGATCTTGCATTATCCCTGGTAGTGGTTTGAAGGCTTGTTTCAAACTTTGGAGAAGTTAGATTGATGGTTAATCGACACTGAAATAATGGATCCAGGATCCGGTATGATATGTCGGCAAGCATTTATGTCAATGAGGAATTAGGGTTCCACAGGTTAAAAGGCTTAAGTGATTCATTTTTCATCACCAAGCATTCAGAGTGAAGTAGAAAGAGTTGAAGGCGATTAAGAGCATTTTTAAGCAAATTCTAGTACATTTAGAGTGAATTTTCAAGGTTTCTCACCAGTGAAGTCTTTGAGGTATTTTCTCAGGTTTTAAGCTATCTTTTCAAATCACAATGACTTCTAGATTTTCTCTCGCTCTGGTAGATGTGGCAACCCCTATTGTGGTTGATATTAAGGATCGTCCATGCCTAGTTTTCAAGAAGTATCCCCAGATTGCAAAGGTTGATGATTCGGTAGGTGCATTTTCAAGGGTTCACGATGGCTTACTCCATGTTGAGGATGTCAGAGCATATATTCACTACACATTGGAGGAGTTAGGTACATCAAAGATCTAGAACATGTATATGACAACATTATTGGATAAGAATGGCATGATCAAACCGGAATTCATAAATCTGAAGGATCAGGGTTTCACTGATATTTTGGAGATGCCTGAGTTTGAAGATGAAATGATCTGGTTTGTGTTGAGCCATGTCCATGGTGAATTCATGTGGTTAGACCAGCCTTACAAGATCACTAAGGAGGCTATTTGTACAATCACTAGTTTTCCCTAGGATGGACAGACACCGGGAAGGAAGACAATTTCAAATAATGAAGTCAATAAGTTAACCAGTGCCACTTTCGACAACTGGTCAATGAGCATAAGAACTATCACGGACAAGGCCATCCAATTTTCTAGTATGATCATTAGGTACAAGGTAACTCAATCTAACTGGGTGAACTCTGTATCTAGTTCTTGTATATACTATGCACATAAGTTTGTTAAGGAGAATGAGAAATATTGATGCAGGAGCATCCCTGTTTGATGAGAAATCTTGCATCAACCAAAAATATTTCCTTCTAGTTTTGTTCTTGTTTAGCTCTTTGTATAGTTTTATTTGTTCTTACCGGTTGGCACCCATAGTTGCTTTTCTTCATGGCAGTTCTTATCTTTGGTTTCCAGATGGTTTCATGTGCTTGATTCCAGATTTTTAGTTTGTAGTCACATAAATCTGTCCACTTAATTAAATGAATACTTAGTATTTATTTGATTATTTAACTATCAATTAATAATTAATTAAATTAATATTTAATTAATTCATCTTAACCCTATTCTCCTATTAATTAAATAAATTATTCAATTTATTTGATTTAATTCACTTAACCAAATTCAGACCATTAATTAAATAAATAAATCATATTTATTTAATTAAATCTTCTCTCACATTTAAATAAATTAATATTTATTTAAAACCCCCAAAATCCCACCTCTCACATTTAAATAAATAAATCATTTATTTAAATCACCTTTATCCTCCACCCACTTGCATTTTCCTACAAATGCAAGTTGCACAATTATTTTAAATAAATAATTTATTTAAATCACCTTTATCCTCCACCCACTTGTATTTTCCTACAAAAGCAAGTTGCACAACTATTTTAAATAAATTATTTATTTAAAATCCTATTTATCCTCACCCACTTGAAACCTTTAATGGTTTCCCTTAAAGTAGTCAAACTTGATGGCTTTAAAGTCTTCAAACTTGATGGCTTCCTTCTATAATCTTCTTAAGACTTTAATGGTTTTCCTTAAAGTCTTCAAGCCTTTAATGGTTTCCCTCAAAGTCTTCAAGCATTTTAAATGCTTTATCTTCATTTTTCTCATTTAAATAAATTAATATTTATTTGAATATTTATCCAAATGAAAATTACACCATTTAATTGAAATAAATGATTTTATTTTAATTGAAAATACCAAAATTTCTCCCACTTGCATTTTCCTACAAAATCCACTTGCATGCCTAAACTCCTTCTAAATTCTTCTAAACCCTTCCTAATTAGCCTAATCCATCCCCTAATTATTGTCACATTCCTAAGCAAAATGGAGTCACTTCTCAAAGCCTAAAAGTCTTGGATAACCTTTGAAAGCTTCCAACCTTCAACCACTAAATGGCTCAAAGTCTTTGATAACCATTGAAGGCTTTCAACCTTCAACCACTTAATCCCCAAAGTCTCCAATAACCATTAATGGTTAATTCAACCCTCCCACATGGTTAAAACATTTGTTTTGACTCAACCTCTACCCAACCCAAAGGTCTCATCAAGCCTTTAATGCTTTGACCATGATTATCTCTTAATCATTTGCACAAAGGTTTATCCTTGGATTAACTCTTAATCCAATGGGTAATCTTAATTTAGACTTGACCCTTACCTTCTAGATAACCATGAGGTCTTCTCAGGCCTTTAATGCCTCCAACCTCTTCTCTCAACCCAATCCTATGTTGACACTTGTCACCATTTTATTGGTGCCAATTGTGCACATGGATCCCCAACTTTCAAACTTGGCCCTTGATTAAACCATTCAATCTTAACCCTTCATTTCCCTATTTCTTCTATAAATAGAACCCTTCTCCTCAAGCAAAAGGAGAAGCATTTAGAGTATTGTTGTTATACTGGCATTAGCATAGAGCTTTTTCATAGCATCACTATCTACTCTTGCATAGTATTTGCTTATCATATTCAACTATCTTGAATCTCCATATGGCATCCATGGCTAGTGCTAAAAGCTAAGAGCTACACTCATTTGGGACTTGGAGAGGAGAGGAACAAGGGAGGAGCAACTATGAGCATCTTGATTAGCTATTTCATTTTATGTTTATATGCTTTCTATTTCATGCTTAATATCTCTCTTGATATGCCTGTTTAGGATAATCTTTTGTTGCTAACACTAACGTTTGTTTCTTGTGCTCTTGTGTGTGTTGCTATCAAACAGATTTTCTAATCCTTTTTGCAGAGCATCATAGTTCATTTGGGTTCTTTTCCAGTTGACTATTTCTAGGTTCCAGGAGAGTTCTTGTGCTTACTGGTTGGTTTTCCTTCTTTCCTGGTGTGATTCTTCATGTGTGGATCCATCTTGGGTATTGTTCAATGTTCTTTGGCATGTGGCTAACCTTCCCACTAAACCACATCACTTGGTTGTTATTTTCTAGAAATATTTCTTAAATCTTAGGGCTGACCTAATTACATGTTTCATTTTCCTGCATTGGCGAATGCAATCTTATGAGGCTGACCCAGATATGTTCCGGTGGGTATAAATATGTTATTGTATATTCATTTGTAGTGGCAGAGGAAGTAGAACTCAAAATAAGGATTGAGATTCACATGTTGTGATCCAACTGATTCTTAGAGTCCCGATCAGATTATATTTGGCTTGAAGCATGCATGTAACCGATTAACTACCGGATGTTCTTTGATGATAATATGAATATTGCCAGATCATTGCCGGAAGTTCTAAGGCTATAATATGATCCGTTTATGTGAATTTGTTATATTTTCTTGTTGCTTTTATTGTGTCTCTCTTGCTACATAAGCTGGTTGACTCTTTTGAGGGTTTTTACCAGTTATGGTTGCATCAAGTGGTATCAGAGACAGTTATGGACTGGTTGGTGGAAGAATTGTTTGCAATTATTGAGGCATTCCTTGGGGTGGAAGGATTGGTGATTGGAGGCAAGTTGCACATGTGTTCAATAGATCACTGAGGGGAGGCAATTGAAATCGGTAATCAGATCACCAAGTTGAGACAGTTCACCAGAGTGGAAGAAGAGATTCCACCAAGGAGGAAAAACCCTCGAAAGGTAGAGCAGATGATGGAAGACTTCAAGAATGAAGTAAGGAATGAAAGCCAAAAGGATTTAGCTAGTTTGCGAAGAAACCCTTATTCTAAGGATGAATATGAAGAAGTTGATGAAGAGCTTGAGGAAGCTAAAGGAACAAAAGATAAAAGAGAGGAAAGATTCCCGAGAGTAGTGGTGCAAGTGAGTAAAGTGCATAAAGTTGAGGTTTCTAACTTTTTCAGAATGCTGAACACAAAGGATCTGATTGATGGGATCATAGAGTTAGAGGACTACTTTGAGTTTTAGGATGTCAAGGACCCGCAAAGAGTTTGGTTGGCATAAACCAAGTTG
Organism: Cryptomeria japonica; assembly: GCF_030272615.1. NCBI lineage: Eukaryota > Viridiplantae > Streptophyta > Pinopsida > Cupressales > Cupressaceae > Cryptomeria > Cryptomeria japonica. The sequence goes on along the minus strand of NC_081409.1, from coordinate 561,986,836 downwards.
AAAGGGCATGCTGCCTTATGGTGGAAAGAATTGTAGAAAGACAAAGTGGAGAATGGTGAATTGAATATCACCTAGTGGAGATAGATGGTTGCAATATTGAAGGCCAAGTTCATACCTGGAGACTATGAATTGGAGTTGTTCAAGAAGTTGCAAAACCTAAAATAGAGAAACATGATTGTGGAGGAATATACTGTGGAATTTTATAAGGTGGTAATCAGATATGGATAGAGAAAAGGTGGCCAGGTACATCAATGGGTTGGCTTTTAACATTCAAGATGAGATGAGTATGTTGAAAGTTTCCATAGTTGAAGAAGCCTACCATTATGCTTTGAAGGCTGAGGAGAAGGTAAAAAGAATACTACCAAATAAGGGAAAGGAGAAATTCAAGAGAGTAATAGTATGAGGAAGATGGTTGAAGAAGAGGAGTAAAAACCTAAGTGGAGTAAAGAACCGAAACAAAAGACATTGAGGAAAGGTAGCAACAATACCAGTAGGGAATTCCCTAGAAAATGTTTCAAGTGTGGAGAAATTGAACATAGATCCTATGAATGTAAGCAGGGAATGGCAAGAAGTTGTGTGGAAGGTGAAGAACCAGATGGTATCAGATCTAACTATGCACCAAAGCAAGGAGAATCCCATATGTTCAGAAGAAAGGATACCAGATCTACTTAGAGGAAGAGTCTTTTCCGGACTGCATGCAAATTAGGTGGTAAGTGTTGCAAGGTCATTATGGATAGTGGAAGTATTGATAATTTAGTATCTAAGGAGATGGTTGTAAATCTTGGACTGGAGATTCTTAAGCATCCTTGTCCTTATGAGGTGAGTTGGTTGCAAGATGATCATAAGATAGAGATAAAGGAGCCATGTTTGGTGAGTTTCAATATTGGGTCTTTCAAAGATAAATTTTTTTGTGATATTGTGTCTATGAGTGTTTGTCATGTCTTGTTGGGAAAGCCTTCGCAGTATGATAGAGGAGATATTTATGACTGTAGAAGAAACCTGGTTACTATTGAAAATGATGGGCATAAGCTCACATTGATTTCTTTAAAGGAGAAAGAGAAGGAGGTGAAGAAAATAAGTCCTGAGAGAAGTTGCACTATTGAGAAACTGGTGGTAGGGGCTATATCGAAAGGTTTGATAGAACTAGTTGCAGAGGTCATACCAGAGGTTTTGAAGGAAGATCTAATAGAACCAGTTGCAGAGGTTATACTAGAGGATGACATGGGCTTGTAGAGGGATCTGATAGTTGAGCCTAATGGACAAATGGAACCAGTCAACAAAGAGCTTATGGTGACAAACCAGATGAATTCATGTGGTAGAATCAAATTAGAGTTGTAGAAATAGAAATAATGTGCAGACCTGAAGCAAGGAAAGAATCAAAGGTTAGAGAACTCGGTTGAGGTACTGGAGGAGCTAAAGTAGAGTTTGGCAGATAAGGAAGATGTTTGGATCAGACATGAGCATGGGATCTTCATTTTGAATCCTTTTAGATGTTCATGAGTTGCTTCTCATGGAATGTTTTTTCTACTTGGGTTGTTTGATGCAGGAGCATCCCTAGTTGATGAGAAATCTTGCATCAACTAAAAATATTTCCTTTCGGTCTTGTTCTTGTTTAGTTCTTTGTGCAGTTTTCTATGTTCTTATCGGTTGGCACCAATAGTTTATTTTCTTCATGGCAGTTCTTATATTTGGTTTCTAGATGGTTTCATGTGCTTAATTCCAAATTTTGAGTTCATTTGGTTTCTTTTCCAATCAGTTATTGCTTCTGATTGATTGTTTCTTGGTTTTGAGTCAGTTCTTGTGCTTATTGGTTGGTTTTCCTTCTTTACCGGTGTGATTATTGGCATGTGGATCCATCTTGGGTATTGTATGATGTTGTTTGGCATGTGGCTAACCTTCCTGCTAAAATACATCACTTGGTTGTTATTTTCTGGAAATATTTCTTAAATCTTAAGGCTGACCTAATTACACGTTTCATTTTTCTGCATTGGCAAATGTAATCTTATGAGGCCAACCTAGATATGTTCCGGTGGGTATAAATATTTTATTATGTATTCATTTGTAGTGGCAGAGGAAGTAGAACTCAAAATAAGGACTGAGATTTGCATATTGTGATCCGGTTGATTCTTAGAGTCCCGATAAGATTTTATCTAGCTTGAAGCTTGCATGTAACCGGTTAACTACCGGATGTTCTTTGATGATAAAATGAAGATTGTTGGATGATTGCCAGGATTTCTAGGGCTTTAATATGATCTGTTTATGTGAATTTGTTATGTTTTCTTGCTGCTTTCATTGTGTCTCTCTTGCTACATAAGTCGGTTGACTCTTTTGAGGGTTTTTACTAGTTATGGCTACATCAAATATGATCTATGTCAGTGGATGTGTGATGAGCTAATTCTAAATCTAGGGAAGATTAAAAGAGAAAAGAAATGTGTATTCTAATATGGTAATGTTGTTGTTTGTTTGATGCTTTTCTTTATTAATGGGACCCCGAGATCTAGTAAAAGGCAATGGGCCTTTGACATTCTAGTAGAGAAGCAAATAAAGGATGTCTTAAGAAGCACAAGTTAGGATAGAGACTCCATTTTATGGGGTTATTTAAAGGCTTTTCATAAGAAAATGAAGCAAAGGGAAAGAGTTCCTAAGCACATTGTTGAGAAATACTCTATTGAGATTTGCTTTATGGTTAAGAAAGATGAAACTTTAATGGAAGTAGTGCAACCAAGAAAGGTATGGATAACTAAGATGGGATATGTAGTTGATGCAGAGATCTTGGATGTGTATGCCAAGATGCATATAGATGCCTTGGTAGATAAGTCAAAGAAGACTTTTAGGACAACTAAATAGAAGGAATTAGAGGTGCAAATAGGGTTCAGTAAGAATAAGAGGGAAGGTCAGATAAAGAAGGTAGGACAGGCTATTGAGAAGATGTCTACTGAGATCAAACAAATTATTGGTCTAGCAAAGTCATCCTCTCCAACAACAGTTGAGGCCTCACCGATAGCAACAACCAACAAAGGTGTGATGAAAAAGAAGAAACCAAAAACCTTTATCTCCCTTGTTGCTTCTAGATCTGAGATTGAAGATGAACCTCCTAAGATACCCAAGATTTACATGAGAATTCAGAGGAAGAAGCCCGAGGAAGGAAAACAACAAAAACCAAGGTCACCCCTTTGGTAACTCACAAGAAATCATTGAAGGAGAGGAAACCAGTAAAAGAGACAGCTCCCACTCCTAGTAAGAAGAAAAATCTGAATTGGATGTAGCTCTTGAATCTGGTAAAAGTGCTAAAGTTATCCCTCCTTTATCTGTAGATGAATTGGTAGAGAAAATTACTAAGGATGGAATTTTGAGTAATTTACAATATTACTATGAAAATATGGATGATGTTGAGCAAAAGGAAATTGAGGAAGTAATTTTGTTATACTTAAATATATAACAAGGCCTTACTTGAGATTGAAAAGAAAATTCTAGTAGAATTTTATATTAAATTAGATGCTAGGAGACTATCAACTATTGAGGAAGATAGGCATATAAAGATTCAGGAACTGTTAACTATTTGTGGTGCTATAACTGGAGATGAAACAATGTCTTGAATTTGCAAATAAAATAATTTTTTGAAGTAAGCATAGACATTTTCGGCTAAATGGTAGGAAGAGTGAATGAAATAATTAAGGAGACACATGAGGCATGGGTACAATTCTATGTTGATAATACAAGATTCTTTACATCATCGTAAATCCCTCCTAAATCAGTTTTGATGGTACTGAGTCTTTGATCTGTTACCAAAATTTTGCATAATACCAAATTTGGTGCCCTAATGAAGCCTTGCATTCATTTTGAAAAGGTCCAAATCATGAACTAGGAAGAAATGCACTGTTTTTCCTAACTTGTTTTCTTCATGTGTAGATACAGGAAAGTAAGACAACATCTGGGTTAAAATGGGCTCCCGAAGAGGTTGAGCTCAACATGCTGATTTAAGAATGCCAAAATCTCCCTGCCACCTGATCAAGTAGCGACAAAGAAGGACTCAGAGGTTTTCAAGCATCAAGGTCAGAGATTTTCATGACAAACACTCACATGCAGGTCACATATAACAACAAGGGTCATGAAAAACATTTATCCCACATTGGTAGTGGGAAGGAATTCTTCAACATTTAAATGTAAAGTCACACACATACCAAGCATCAAAAGATTGAAAGCTTTTGGCAAGATGTAGCTCGTGGCCTGGTGGACCCCATGCGTGCACATCTCAAGGAATCCTAATTTTGTGACCAGCTGGCGAGAAGAGAATAAAGGGTGAGCAAGTTGAAGAGAGATTAACAGTGATCGCTGAGATCTAACAACGATCGCTATGTCACAATGAAAAGATACACACCAGGTTATCGTCGTGACTTGGCAACTAATGACATGGCAGGGTAGAGAGTTTAAGACCAAAGATAGGTGGCATATAGGTGGTGGTCCAGTGGCTAGTGACATGGCACAGATGGGCGACATCAAGCAGACCTTGGCTGCGATGAGTCCCGAAAAAGTTTCACCGAAGGCTCAGTTTCATCAACATAATAATATCGATGAAACTGTAGGTTTGATGAGACTGGTAAATGACTCGCCGATGGAATACTTTGGCTAAAAGAAGGATATCTGATAGAGAAAGACACGTGGCAGGCCTGACAAACAAGTGCTGCCCAAGCAGATCTCATGAGCCAATCAAAGGGTGACACATGTTTACACGTGGCACAAGAGAGAAGATCAATCGAGGTTAAAGGTCGAGCAAGTTCAGGAAAGATCAATGGTAATCCGAAGGATCTAAGGGCCATCGCTATACTGCTATAGAAAGAAGCTTTCCAATTATCATAGTGACTTGGCAACTAAGCACGTGTGGAAAAGGCAAAGGGGAGGTGAGTGGCTAAGAGGTTAAAGATTGAGTAGTTTGAGGGTAGATCAATGGTCATCGCTATACCGCAAGATAAAAATGCTCATTGGTTATCTCATGCAACTTGGTGACTAATGATGTGGCCATCCAGGTGGACTCAGAATGAATAAGGATACGCCACATGGTAGAGAGAAGATGAAGAACCATGGGCAGACCAAGAGTAAAGATCGAGCAGATTGATCACATCCAATGGTTAGGCAAAAGATCAAATGGCTATCGCTAAGGCGCTAATGAAAGTTGCACACCAAGTTATTGCCGTGACTTGGCAACAAGGTGGGTCTAGTCCAGATGGTAGTCCAGATGGAAGACAAAGTGGACCCGCTAGCAAATCAGAGGCTGAGATGTGGCAAAAAATCTACAGATGAGTGGATGTCTAAGTCAACCTTGAACTTGAACTTCAAAGTGGTTCACCGTTTCAAATGGTTCAATGGTTCAAAATGGTTTAATGGTTCAAAGTTCAATGGTTCAATGCTTCAAAATGGTTCAATAGTTCAAATTTCATTAGCATCACTTGTTCTCGTGGGCCTGGGAAGATAAAAGAAAACAAGTAGACTAAAAGGCAAGCAGGTTCATGATAGATCGACAGTTGTCGCTATATCGCAAGATAAAAATTCTCAATGGATAATCATAGCAACTTGGCAACAAATGGTGGGGCCCACTAAGAAGTAAACAAAAAAGTTATATGCAAGCAGCCAGGTTCATACAGGTGATCTAATGGTTGGCAAATAAAAATTACATAGTAGACTCAGAACTGGTTGTTCGAATAGTGAAACATAACTAGTTGTTCGAACAGTGAAAAGCCTACCAAGCAAGGGGATGATTTCTACATGAAAGTTTAATGCAATTGATTATCTAAATATGCAAGTGTTACATACCATTGGAAAGCTCGTGAAATAGGGAGATCATTTCCACAAACATTTTTAACAAAAGTTTTCAAAACGGAGAGAAGTTGTCAAGGGATGCATAAGATTTTCTCAATGGGATTTCTTTTAAATATAGTCACAGTTCAGTTCATCATGCAGCTTTCACATGGGGATAACTATTTTTTGCATTTAGATATGCAGATTTTCTTACAAGAGGATCAATGGCAGTCCTTTTGAGTAGTAAAGATTATTATTTTAAAGATTATGCATGATTTTTTATGCCATTTTGGGGCAGATTCGCCCAAGGCTTTTCTCATGCAAATGATTTTAGGGTTTTTGAAGGGGATTCATCATGATTTCTATATATTCCTTCTCTCCTTTTTTCCCTCTGGTTCTTTCTTTTTTGCATACACATTTTTGCAAAAAAGCATTGTATCTCAACATGTTTTTTTAGTTTCCAGCATTGTAATAGAGATTATTTTCAATTTGCAATATAGAGTTTTAGTTTCTTTGTCAATTATTTCTTATTTTTCCTTTGTTAGATGAATGATTTGAAAAAGTTATTATGATTTAATTCTGAATCCTTTTCTTTGTCTCATTTATGCTTTGCAGAAATAAGAAGATTTCATAGTAAATTCAGGTTGTGGGTTGTGTTCATTTGGTTTCTAGTTTCTTTGCATGTTGTGAAAAATCATTTTTCCTACATGCAGAAGTTGGATAACTTTGAGCCTTCACATGAAATGTTTATGAATTTCATGATCTTATTTGATTCGTGAGATAATTTTTGGGTCTTGTTGCAGTTGGTTATAGTTTTAGGACAACAAGTAGAACTGCATCATTTTGGTGTATCACCTCCATTAGGATAGGTTTTTCATTACATGCAAGACTTTGTACCCTTTTCCCACAATAAGTTAGTGTAGGAGATCCATCAGAACAGGAAGCCGACCTGATCTCTGGAGATTCACCTTCAGTTTGAGCAACCCACAAGCTCGAAGGTGTTTCCATGTTTTAGAGGATTGCTTGTTTTTGAACTTAGCATCATGGGTGCAATCCTTAGTGACAACATGACCAACACTGTTGATGGTCAAAATTTTCTTTTAGAGTCAGAAATTTTTGCCTTGGAGAAGGATAAGGATAGGTTAATCCGGCGGGCCAGAGAATTGAGAGGCTTAGTCAATCCATGACTTAATACTTTGTTACTTCATAAGAGGGAATGTATGGAACATATGAGTATACCCACACTAAAAATAGTAATAGAAGAAGAATTGCATGCTTACATTCTGAATGGGTTTGTTTCAATTTTGGAAACTTTAAAATTTGGTTGGGACACTTATTTGGCATTTTTGAAGGGTGCTTACCCAAATATACTCAAGTACATCTAGATTTGGTAAACACAATTTTTATTCTTTCATTTATTTTCCTTGACTTTGGTATTGTTGTCAAAGGGGGAGAGGTTGGATGTGAAAAATGTTATGGGACATAAGAAGTAATGTATAGCTCAGGGGAAGCAGCTTTCTAAGATCAGTTTTGGGAAGTTTGTGGATAGGAACCAGAACAACACTTCATTGATCAGTTTTTCACATGAGTGTTGCCATCAATACCAAAGGGGGAGATTATTGGCAATTGACACTCATCCAGACTTATGGTGTCATCATTGATGGCAACACACATAATTTTGGGTTGGATACTTATCCGGTATCCTCCAGTATTCAAGGTTTAACATCCAACATTCAAGGAAACTAGTAAGCAAGGGAAACAGACAAACTAGGAACCAGTATTTGGAGGCCAACATAGGAGATTGATCCGATAAAGGATTTAGTGGCAATAGTCATGAAGATTAATCATTATATTTTTTTCTAGGCCAACATATATTTATCTTTTGCAATATGATTGTAACCTGACATAAGGCATTCATGTAGAGGCTATATAAGTCAGTTCGGCTAGGTCATTTTGGAATATAGGTGTGATAGGTTATGTGATATTATGTGAGTGTGATATTGATCGATAGAATGCAAATATAATAATCTGTTGTCGGTCTTGGTTATTTGTTAAGTGGATTGGGAAGTGAACAAAGTTACCGGTGAGGAAGGAGACGGTGATAAATGATAAATTCTATACTTAAACCGAAACTCATCCAACATATCAGATGCACACTCAGAGTTAAAATTTTTGTTTGTAATTCAATACTTTATATCTGTAGTTAGTGAGGCTCCTTTGTGTTGAGCAATGCGCTCTAGGCAGTGTGCCTTGCTGCATGTGGAAGCCCCTATTTTATGTAGTATTTATTCAACTAGCCAGTGGATAGATATTGTAGGTCACAAATCCCACCATGGTTTTTCCTCTTTGAGGTTTTCCATGTATAAATCTATGGTGTTATAGTGTTTATCTTGGTGGTTTCTTTTCTCTTTATCATATCTTGTTTATATGCATACCGATTGTTAATTGGTAAAGTATCTAAAGGAATTAAATTTATAATTACCAATAGAACACTGATTCACCCCTCCTCTCAGTGTTCTTGGATTCCAATAGGTTCTAGTGTGCTTGTTGGTGTTTCTTGATTATGTCCTATTTGTCTTGGTGATCCACATTGATTCTTGTGTGCATTCATGGTGATTTTGTTGATCCACTAATATTCTTTGTGTTATGCGATATTCTTGGTGGTGTAGCATGTTGTGGTTGATCTTGGTGAGATCTCCAGTGGTGATGTGTATTTGAAGATTTGATTTAGGTACATTTTATGCTATTTATATAATTATATTGATCTGGTGGTTCTCATATGTATCATGTGATGTAATTTTGTAATTGTTAGTTGAGGGTTTAGCCAAACTTGTAGTCAAGGTTGATGATTTGTATAAATAGGTGATTTAGTCATGTAATTTGGGTATGGGTGTTATGTTTGCATTATAAGAGAGTGGTGTATGTGGTGCAAGTTAATTTATCCTTTGATGTGGTGTACTGAGTAGAGAATGTTGTAAGGAATACAAATATGCTTAACTGGAATTGTCATCAGGCATTAGCAGATGCTATCATTGCAGTTCATTCTTTTCGAATTGTAGTTCAAATCTTGTTGTAAGGTAGTGAAACTTCCTTGAGGGTTGGAGCCTTTTGGGTGATCTTATTTTTAGTAGTGAGCTATAGGGAGTGTTCCTGAATGCATGTGCATTCCCCATTGTAATATTTTCACATACTACTATTGAGTATCATCTTATTGTGGATAGATTCCCGTTGTGGTTTTTACCTTAACCGGGTTTTCCACGTCAAAATCTTGGTGTTATGTGTTGTGGTTTCATTTCTCTTATCTTTATTGTTGTTTCCATTGTTAAGATCTGAGATTGTACTTAAATTGTTCTAATCTGGTCAAAACTGATTCAGCCCCCCTCTAAGTTTTCCTTCTTGTTTGTTGCTAACACCTTCATGCGAGTACATGTGTGTTCCTTGGTTAGGGCCTATTATTTATTTGAAATGATGCGTCTCTTATGAATAATGTCTCTTTGGAATTTGTCTAATGTTTCTCATTGTTCTTACGCTTGGGGGGCAATGATTCCTTTCTTATCCTTTGTAAGTGTCCACTTTTCCTTTTTTGAGTGGTGTTTTCTTATGATTTGATGTTATTCCTTTTGTGAAGTTGTTGTTTTCTCAAGGATTCTCTCTTACATGAAAGAGGAGTTGGTCCTTGGCTACAACCTCTTCTTCACTTGGCAATGTATATCTATTATAAACTTACCCCTCACATTGGATCAAAAGTTTGTCATCCTTCATCAAGAATCTCTTTCACCTAGCAATATGAGGAAGGTATGAATTCTTGTTCCCCTTCCTTTTATTTTGGCAAAAGATTATATACTTGTTCAAGACTCCTCTTGTAGGTAGATGTCTTTTGAGCAAATATCTCTTCTCCTCCAAGGATCTCCTTTTCACTTGTTGTAAGATATCTCTTTTTCAACTATCTTATCCTTGCTCATAAGAGTATTCACTTTCTAGCTTGGATTTATGACATTGTTGCCTAAAGGATATCTCCTTGGTGTTGAAGGAGAGTATACTTGTTTCTAGCTCCCTTAAGACATCAACATAGGGCTATGTTGACGTGTTAAAGGGGGGCACCCATATCGCTCCCTTTTGTACCATATTGTACTATATTTTTGCATATCATTTTTGCATTTATTAAATGGGGTGTTCATTCTCGAAACCAAAGGAAACAAAATCTTACACGATATGCTTCACACACAAAACCAAATGCAACATTTGATATATGTCTTAGATAGGGTTACACATCAGTGAAATCAGATCAAAACTCTTACATGGGATGTCCTCAAAACCAGGCATGTATCTGTCATTCATCTCTTGGCATTTACACATTCGCCACTTGGCATTAGTATTTACATTACATGTCTTAAACAGGTTGATGCACACTCAAAACCAAAGGAAACAAACTCTTATATGGGGTGCTATATACTTGGAACCAGACATCACTTGCACACATGCATGAGGATGAGTGGAACTAGCAAAATAGGGCTAGACTATTCCTACTCTCCTCCCCAACATGGATCACCTAGATAAAAACATCTAGGGAAGAGGTATCTATGTTCTCCTTTTTCATCATTCTTCTTATGGATCACCTAGAAAAACACATATAATGTGTATTCATACTCTCTCTCCTTCTCATGAACTTGTAGCTTTGCTATCGATCTAGTTCATGGATGATGCTTAATTTTCTCTTTTATGTGATCACTTGTGTTTGTGAGATGATATTTTTCAAGAATGATATTAATGGTTAAGACATTTTGATATCGAGATCTCTTTGGATAGTTGACTTTCGGTCTTATTTTTGGTCTTTAACTTTTGTGTGTGTCTTTTTGTGTCTTTTTCCTTTGTTTGTCTTTTTGTCTTTGTTTTCCTTTTTGTTTTTTGTCTTGTTTTTATGTAACCTTGCATATGTTTGAGTAAGTTAAGATCCTAAGATTGGGGACCTAGTTCCTCGGAATTAGTGATGTCTTATACTCCTTGTGATTTTTCTCTACATTCCTCCTCTTCTTCATTTCTCTTTCATCTACTTTACCATGAGTATTTGCATAAGATCATACTCCTACTAAAGTGGGGGCTAAATGTAGCATCCTAAAAAACCACCCCTTTGCAGTTTTGATGACATTTAGGGCCCTCACCTTAGTGTTCTCATCCCTATGCTTGATTGGCACCCATTTATGCTTGCATCATGGAAATATGGCCTTAATATCACATTATACCTTGCATTGCCCCTTTATCCTAGCCTCATATTAGGATAGGACTAGGACATGGCACCTTGGTCCTCACTGGGACCATGGCACCACGTCATGGTCTTCCCTAATTGGGCCATATTTTGAACCCTATGCGCCATGTCAAATTTGAGCAAGAAACCTTTCTCTGTGTCATCCTATGTCGAAAAATTAACATATTTTCCTGATGGGCAAGTATATAAGGAGGTTTTCCCCTCTCATTTGTACATACATGGACAATTGGGAGAGTTATACTCAAGCATTGAAGCATTAAAGAATTCATCATCAAGCATTTCTAGAGGTCTTCAAGGCTGCATATTCTTCATCTATCTATTGTCGAGCAACTTCACATCCTTCCTATGTAAGCATGTGTGTGTGATTAGAATTTTGTCATGTTCATGCCATTTCATACAACATATATGATTACATTCAAGAAGAAAAGCATCATTATCAGTCATTGCAGATTCGAGGTACATCCTTCCATCATTTTATTTCAGTATTTGCAATATTTCATTCAAGGTTAATTCCTAAATTGGGGTTTGACTTAGCCAAGGCCCTATTCCCATCCTATTTCCCATTCTTTTTGTGTGTAGGAAATAGGTACAAAGTTGTGATCTTCAAAATAGGTATTATTTGCAAAGATGAATTAACCCTTTTTGGTGTGCAAAAATTTAGGAGGACTAGAGTGATGGGCACTTTGATCCTGATATTTTTGGATTTTTTTTAGGGATCAGGTCCATGGGCATGCCTCAATTTGATGACTATAGCTTACTATTTTTGCATTTTTACCTTCATTTTTAGCACCTTAACCCAATTTCAACAATTCAACTCACAAAAGAGAGAAAATCAACTCATCCCTTGAATCTAATCATTATTTTCTGTCCTTATCATTATTGGTTTGCAACTAAATCTATTGGATTCACCTCTTTTTAATGTAATGGTAAATTAGTGGGTTTCATTCCTCTCATGGTGAAAACACTATTTTTTCACCCACTGCACCTTCAAAGATAGGGATATATAATTTGTGTGCCATCATATCAAGATATACCTTAAATGGTTAAGCTCTATATCAATGAACCGAGGTTCTGATACCAATTGTTGAATATCTGGGCATCTGAGAGGGGGGTGAATCAATTGACAATTTAAAATATTCTTTAAAACTTTATTCATAGATCCAAAACAATTAGCAGAATTAATAGAGATAGATATAACATTAAAGCACATGCACAAAACAGATCAGACATAAAAAACACCATAATTTACATGGAAAACCCAAGAAGGGAAAAACCATAGAGAATGATAATTCTTAATCTATAAACACCAGTTAAGGTGATTTTTACAAGGATGGCTCAGTACCAAGAATGCTCATTGCAGGAGGGCTCATTACCGAAGAAAGAAAGACAGAAAAGAAAATCCACCACTGAAACATAGTTTACACAGTTCGAACTGCTTTTGATAACAATCCACAACACTCTTCACAACAACAGAATTATTTCAATCTCGCATATCTTCTAATTAATAAAACATTCACAAAAATGCCACACTAACCCATTTAGATCAATCACATACATATATTGTCTTCGAAAAAACATAATCTTCCAAGTCAACCAAGACAAAGATCTAAAATAGGTCACTACTAAGCATTCAAGTGGTGGGAAAGAATGAGAAGTAGGCCACATCAAAACGTTCCTCATTGAACATATCAACACATTACATATATTACCAATGATAGACCCAAATTAAAAAGCATTGTTACACATCCTCAGCTTCTAGATCAAATCAGACCCAAACATATCACTGACTAACATAAAAAAACACACCTTCCAAGAAGCCACTGAGAATCCAAGTCTTCTAGGAAAGCACCAAATGGTCATCAATATCACATACATAGCTATCTTCCACTGCTACTCAATATACCACATTCAGACCTAACCAGACCACATGATTTGATATCAATGGCAACATATAACACAATGCTAACAAAAAGTACGTTACCCCTTAAATGGTTAGATTTGGAAAGATTGCCCATATTGCTAGTAGGTGTCCGAAAAAGAATTCAAGAAAAAAATATAGAGAAAATAAAGGAAAGTTCAATAAGAGAGCTTTTTATGTCAAAGATGATGCTGGAATTTCAGATGATGAATTAGATTATGAAGATGGTGATTTCTTATTCTTGGTAGAAAGAGATGTTCCTAAGATTGATATTCCTAAGATTGTTGCTACTGCTTTGCATGCTAGAAGAGATAGAAATGAATAGTTGATTAATAGTGGATGTTCAAATAATATCATTGGTGACAAAAGTTTATGAAATTTTATAAGTATGATGGTGGTTTTGTTAGGTTTAGAGATGATTAGACAACACAAATTGTGGGAATTGGTTCTATTTCTTTTGATGGAAAACATTATATTGAAAATGTTTACTATGTGAAGGGTTTGCATCATAATCTTTTGAGTGTTGGACAGATGTGTGAAAATGGATAGAATATTTTCTTTCCACAATGATGGTTGTGAGATCCAAAAAGGATCCAAAATTGTTATTGTAGCAAGAAGGATTGGCAGAAACAAGTATCTGCTAGAAGGAGCTACAAATAATTGTTTGTTATCTCAGATCAATAATAGCTAGCTCTAGCACCAGACGATGTGTCATATCAATTTTGACAACTTACTAAAGATTAATTCATCAAGTGTAGTGAGAGATTTACCAAGACTGACCAAACCAGATAACAACATGTCAAGTTGGAAAGAAGACAAGAGGAACTTATATAGCACAAGAGAATTTGTCCACCGGATTGTTGGATCTAGTGCATACAGATCTATATGGTCCGACTAGAACAAAGAGTATACAAGGTGAGAGGTATTTTATGTTATTTATTGATGATTATTTTAGAATGTCATGGGTTGCATTTTTTAGAGAGAAGTAAGAAGCATTAGAGAAATTTAAAATATTCAAGGATATAGTTGAAAATGAAGTTGAGAGAAAGATTAAGTGTTTGAGGTCTGACTGAGGAGGATAATTTACTTCTGATGAGTTTAATAACTTTTGTGAGAACCATGGTATTAAATGATAGTTATCTGCCCCTAAAACACCTCTGTAGAATGGTGTAGTAGAAAGAATGAATCGAATAATCCAGGTTGCAGCTAGAACAATGATAAAAGGAGCAAAACTTCTAGAAATCTATTAAAGAGAAGAAATTCACACTATAGTCTACACTCTTAAAATGATTCTATACCAAAAAAGACATGAGAAGGCATCTTATGAGTTATGGTATGGTAGAAATCCAACAGTGAAGTATTTCAAAGTATTTGGAAGCAAGTGCTACATCCCGAGAGACAAGGATAATCTTGGAAAGTTTGATAGTAGAGTTGATAAAGGCATATTTCTAGGATATTCTACAAGGAGCAAGGCATATCGGTGTTACAAAAAAAGGTTGAACAAGATTGTTGAAAATGCAAATATGAAGGTTGATGAAGACACCTCTAAGGAGTTTGACAAATTGGCAGGTTATGAGTCTGATGAACTGAATGATAGAAAAAAGGGAAGAGAAGACTAGAGAAGGAGAAGACGAAAAGAAAGCTCAAGAAGCTCTGGTATCTACATCTAAGATGCCAAGATATGTTTAGAAGAATCACTCAGTGGATCAAATTATTGGAGATAAGAAGAAAGGTATCATCACAAGAAGAAAAGCAACTCAAGAACAAGTTCTATTATGTTTACTTTTAGATACCAAACCAAAAATAGTAGAAGAATCTTGCAGTGATCAAAATTGGTTGAAGTCAAAGAAAGAAGAACTAGATTAGATTGATAAAAATTAGACATGGGAATTAGTTAATAGACCAAAAGATAAGAATGTGATTGGAACTAAGTGGGTATTTTGGAACAAGATAGATGAATATGGAAAGGTTGTGAGAAATAAAGAAATATTGGTTTGCAAAGGTTACACTTAGATTGGAGGCATTGATTTTAATGAGACATATGCCCTAGTTTCTAGGATGGAAGCAATCAAGATGTTTTTGACTTTTGTATCTTTTAAGGATTTCAAAGTTTATCAGATGGATGTGAAATCAACATTATTTAATAGAGAGTTGAAAGAAGAAGTTTATATTGAACAATCAGAAGGATTTAAAATGAAAGATGATCCAAACATTGTTTGCAGATTGAAGAAGGCCATGTATGGACTAAAACAAGCCCCTAGAGCTTGGTATGTGTTGTGTGTTACACAACATGCCCCATTTATGTAATAAATAGGGACCCTTTAAAATTTATGCTAAAATCAAAAATTCATTTTCATAGACAGGTGAAGTGATATAATCAGACATCAGGATAAAATGGATTTCAAGAATAAGAGAAAGCAATGAAAAAATTAGGCTTTTCTCCGTTGCCAAAATAGACTACAAAATGGTTTAAAGCTATGATGGTAGATACTTAACGGAAGGATATCAGTGGCGGGTTTAAATAAGCATGGCTGTTGGCATTGCATGAAGATTACATTGAATAAGTATAGTGTTGTCATTGATGTCAATAGCAACCGATAATGAAGCAGTAAAGAAACCAGTAATGAAACAGTAAAGCAACCAGTAATGATGCAGTGAAGATCAATCGGTAAGCCTAACCAGTTGAGATGTAGAACCCTAACCGATGAAGCTTGGAGATTAGTTGTGATGATTTATGATCAGTGATGAAGATTCCACGTACGAATGTTGCATGTGATGAGTTTTGAAAAGGTTTTGGTGCGTAAAGATAACCCTCTGTCTTGGGAATGATCAAATTCATAGTATGAAGTGACAAACACATGATGTGTTACATGATTCAAAATACAATGATCGAGGAGTAGTTGTAGATGCCTAGAAGAATGTAAAGTTGATTGCATGTAATCTAATGGTCAAGATTGAACCGATGTGTTTGTAGTCTCTATGAGAATTTTAGGGTTTGTCTTGTGTTACCGACCTAATGTATCTGTGCATAAGGTTGATGGATTGAATGAATATATGGTTGGAAAACTTGGTTAAGTGTGAATGTGATTGTTGCTCAACCAGGAGGTGTATTTACAAAATGATGTGAAGGAAGATAGCAGCGGTAAAGGATCTGATTCAGCAAGGAAGTGTTATTTCCAGATCGGTCAAAGAACATGTTGTTCTCTAACCATTATAGCAATTTGAAATCCCCTCACATGGTAAGATCTAATAGGCTTGTTGTTGAAATCCTCTAACCACGTGATCCATTAGCGTAGATTTGAAATCCTCCACTGAGGTTACCTTTAAAAGGGTATTTGTAGTCAATCCCTTAACCGAGTGGTCCTTAACCAGATATGTTCCTAACATAATATTATTGTATAAGCTTCTAACCAGGCTTGGCTCCTAACAGGGTGAACTTTAGAAGAGTTCAAAAATACTTGTGGGTATTCATCCCCATCGTGTTTTTTCCCATTTGGGTTTTTACATGAAAAATCATCGTGTCAAGTGGTGAATGGTTTTGTGGATATGTTTTTGGTATGCTTGATATGAATGACTGGTAAATCTAAATAGATATATTTAAATGACTGGAAATGATCTGAAATATTTTATTACTAGTATTAGTGAAGTGGTTTAAGGTTTTGGTCAAAGGATAGTTAAGTTTTAGATTTGCTGCTTTATATCATTGAAGTATTAGGTCAATTGGTAAGGTTTAACAGTGTAGCTGCAGATTTGTTAAAGTGTCTAAACCGATATACTTTGTGAGTTGATTCTTAGATGAAAATAAGTTTAGTGAAAATTCAGTTTATTCTCCAACTACTGATTCACCCCCCACCCCTTAGTGGTTGACCGGATCTTTATAGTTTCATCGTATTATCAATGGTTCTATTAAAGATTAGAGATCAAAAGTTGAAATATTCCCATAGTTCGATATTTCCCTAAAATAAATTAAAACTTTCCTACGCCTATCAGACAGTGGAGACTTTTAGAGAATAGAAAGAAAGTGAATTGGAATAATGAATATCTAATTGATTCTAAACCCGATAGCAGATTAAAATAAAAATTATGTCGTGGTTCATTTCAGAGTATTATGGAGTGACAAAATGGTTCATTTTGCAACCCCAAATAATAAGTGATGATTGCTTAGAAACTCAAGATTTAAGTAGTAAAGGAGAACATTTGTTTGCATCTACTAATAAGTTACACTCTGACATAAAGTACAACAAAAATCGTGAGGGTTGTTAGATGAAGGTTTTTAAATTCCCCACGTCTAGGTTTTGGTGCATTTTATTCCCCATATTAATTGGATTTTTGGCAAAATTCATGGAATTGCAACTAATGTTTAGTGCTTGTGGCAAAAACCTAGCAATGGTACATTTCACAGTATTAGATTTGTAGAGGAAGAAAGCGAAGGAGCTCACATGAACTTGTCAGAGGCCTTGAAAATGGTGCAATATTCAGACTCTACAAGTGATTCTTGTAGTGAAATAGGTAAGTACCCTTGGTTGTTCTAGTTATTTCATGTCAGATTGAAGGTTGAATAAACCAGTGGCAAGAAATATGAGTTGGGTGTAGAATAATTTAGGAAATCTTAGAAATAGAAATATGTTAATTTATAGAAAAAGTAGTAATTTCAGAAATTTTTGTAGGAGGATCAAAATCTAAGGATATGGCATCCCAGAAGATGGAATTGAGAGAATTCGAGTGAAAAATTCCACAGGTGGTGCCCAGTACTAGATTCTACTTGGATACCCATTTGGGAGATTTTATTATAGCCAATATTATCAACAGAATGAGAGAGCCTATTTCTATAGAAGAAATACAAAATGTGGAGACAAGTGGACTGATTTAGGCTGTAGGGTTTCTAGTGGCGGTAGAAACTCATGAGCTAGTTAAATAGTGCATTCAATATTATGACCCAAATTTGAGGCAGGTAGTATATAATCAGAGGGTATATGCAGATTTGACAGTCAGTGGGTTGAAGGATTTGTTGGGAATTCCCACTCCAGCAGCATGGATAGACATGACTAAAGAGGCCACCAAGCGAGAATTTAATGAATCTAGATAGGATTATGAATGGAAAATCAGAGAAGAATGGTATATCAGAAAGAAGGGTAAAGTATTATCTAAGCTACCCACCTTAGTGTTGAGAAAATAGTTACACCTATAAGTAGTGGCAGCAATTACATTCTTGAGTTGGATTGTTGGTTTGGAGATTAGTGGTCAGTTTCATGGGTGGATGTTCACCTACACGCAGAGCCTACGATAGAGTGCAGGGACATTTGATTGGGAGAAGTTCATCAGTTATTCTATTTTCCATTATATAGAAGAGACATCCAAAAAAAATTATATATCATCTTACCTAGTGTACACTTGTGTAGTCAAGGAAAATATTCAAGGATTGAATACTTGTAGGTACTCTAGGCATAGCTGTAGGACAAAATCTCCTATGTGTTTATTATCCACAACTGAAGAAAGATGAAGCAATATTATATTATAGAGAGGTAAATGACTATTTTATAATGAAGATTACCTTGAAGTTAGAAGGAAGACCTAAAGAGGGGGTTCCTAAAGAAGTAAGAGAAGTTCTTCAGTACTTTGGTGGATGGTATATCCAATTCCCTATGTGCTCCTATTTGATAGGGTAGGGGTTTTTAGAAGAACCTTTCAAGTTGTCTTGGTATACTTCAATTTGGGCATGGTTGATAGAATATTGGAAGTGAATGGTAGAATTCCATGACACTTACCTAGGTTTTCATAGGAAATAAGGATTCAGGTTCCCAGTGAAGATGGGAGACTTCGTATGCGTGTCCTTGAAAAATGCTAAGAAAATAGAGGAAGATTTGTTAGCAAGGAATTTACAGGAAATCACAGATGACGATGAAGAAATTGTGAGGCTTGATTATGTAAGAAACAATGTAGAGCAGAGGCCAATAGTCAAACCCATGCCTAATGAACCTGAGATAGTATCTTTGGAGTAGGTTAATCGATAAGTTCTCAACTCCTCTAGGAGATGGCTAGAAGGATACAAAGTTAATATGATCCAGCAAGGGAACAATCTTTCAATGTGAAAGAAAAGGAAAAGGAAGGAAGTGGATGATAATGCAGATTTCTTAGTTCATAAAAGAAGAATAGATATGACCAAATTGGAACTTGGACTTGTGTCGACGGAAGAAATAAGTCAAGAAGGCATTGAGGTAGTAACTACTGATGTTGATCTAAACCAAATGGCAAGAAACAAGATGATGGAGCCACATGATCAAAGTAGTAGGAATATACAACCATCAACTTCAGGAGTGGTTGGTGAGAAGATAAGTCCTTCTGATCAAATATAGACAACCGTTCCAATAACTATTTCTTAGCCCAAAGCTTAATTATTCACATCTCCACCTTTAGTGAGCAACGATCTAGGAACTGTAATAAGAATGGTGAATCTGAGCAAAGAAGATGTAGACCAAGGATTCTATGATGATTTGGAGTATTTATTAAAGAAACATCACAAAGGATACTTAGAGGAAATGTGGAAGAAACTCTAACATAATAATGTCCCATGGAATTCAACAGCTAAAATTCCTTCCATGGAAAAGGAGACGGGTCATGGTATGGTTGATAACTTCATTCAATAGAATCTTTGTTGACAGAATCTAAGGGATAATAGGTAGAAGAACAAGGCACAAAATCCTTGAAGGCACAACCACCCGCAAAAGACCAAAGAGGATAATAGGAAAAACAAATAGAAGTCAATGGAGTGTCGAATTCGGGAGAACAAAAGACAATGGGAAAAATAAATAAAGACCAAACAAAAGAAGCATCAAATGATCTGCAATAGGAAATGGTAGAAATCCTGCAAAATCCTTTGGGAAGTGAAGACAATGAAAGCATAAGGGCATCTGAAGTCCTACTAAATGTAGTGGACACTAGAGGGAATCAAAATAATGGAAAAGAAAATGTGAAAATAGAAACATCTCAATAGGCTGCAAAAGATAAGACCACAATGGACAAAGGTAAACAAATGGCACAAGAGAATCCTATGGTGAGGTCGTGGGAAATTTTTGAAAAAGGAGAAACCCCAAACAAGAAGAAGTTCATAATAAGAACTGAAAGTGGGAATATGCCCAAATGGTTAAAATAGCAAAAGGCACCTGAGGAACAAGTGAAGGCAATCCCTTTGTATTTTAATAGTTTGTTAGCAGAAACTCCAAACATCAAGAGAAGAAGAAGAGTCTAAGTGAGGTATGCTACTCATTTGAATAAGGATGGGGAACAAGAGTTACAGATTGCAGAACCTATAGAAGATAAAGATGAAGAGGATTTAACGACACAAGACTATCAAGTAGCCACTATGTAGTTAGGCAAGCCATCTAGACTTGAAGGCCCGAGAATCACTAAGAGATGGAAATTTGGGAGGATATACTACCAAGAGACAAGATAAAATTAAAATCTCAAAATGCTGAAATACAACAATTAACTCAATTCATCAGGTGCCTTATTCAAAAAGGAGATGAACCACAACAAATTCCTGCTCATCTAGTGTTGATGTCACAAGAGGAAGCTAAAGAAGTAAGTACCCTAAAGTGCAAGGCAGAAATGGTAGATGAATGGGTTGGTGAATCATTATCACATGCTAAAGATTTGTTAGAATTGGATTTGGTTTGATACTGTGCATAAGTGGATCAAGAAGATAACCCACACTCATAGTAAGCATGTAGATTTATTGGAAGGAATAGAAGCTGAAAAGGATGAATTACACAATTTGAAATATGACCCTAGGAGATGCACTTGAGTGGGGAATAATAACATCGGAGAAAGTACCTAAAATTAAAAGATGGGTTGCATGCAATGTGTGGCAATCTGAAAGATTGCAGGATGGTATGGAAAAGTTGTAGAAAATAAATGATTGAGCAGTGGATATTTTGGATAAGAACACACCATTGATATAGGTGTTGATGGAAATGCTAGTTGAAGATGTTGTTAAGTTGGGAGAAAATGAAATTCTCAAAACATTCAAGAACATATGGGATAAAATATTGTTCGGCCCACATAGATATAATAGTTCACAAATTTTGAAAGACATGGGCCATATTGAGAGCATTATAAGAGAATGTGATGAAAAGGCAGTCTTGGATGATCAGAATGAAATTCCCTTGAGGATTGAGCATTGCATCTTAGAACACAATTTGTCCACTGTCAAGGATATTGAAGATGAAGAAATGACTCAAGTGTTGTCGGGTCTCCAAAAGTATCTAGAAGCTAATAAGAAGCTCATGGACTGAGTTGACTAATGTTGAGTTGTCATTGTTTTGTCTTTTACTAAAAAGTTCATTATAAAAATGAACTATGCTCTCATTTTGTACAAGTTTGAGAATTTTAGATTTCGTATTAGCTCTATATATCCAGAGGCTTTGCTTCTTGATTCTCTTATGTCCTAGTTGTCATGGTGATGTCTTTTATTTGCAAACTATTGTAGTAATAAAGTATGAAGGTCAATTGATGAAGCATATTTGACTCCAATTCATTATTTTTGGTAAATAAGTATATAATTCTATACAGTCACTCTGGTGTGTCATGTTATTTTCTATCAATTACAATTTCTTTAAATGATCACACAATATTATGAATAATTTTGAAATTTTTGGTTATTCATAAGGTTGTTCTTCATTATCGCAATTTGTTTCAGAAAGACATTGTGCCATGGAACTACCCATAGATAAAAAAAATTATTTCACTGTAGTTGTTTAATGATTTTGTTTGTTTGAGAAAATTAGCCTTCTTAACTACTCCAAATTATGAAAGAACTCATTGATTTTGAAGGCATTTATTTGGAATCCCCTCATATAATAGTTGATGTGTGTTTACTGAGTCAGAACCGCAAGGTCTACACAAGATGTCCTGAGCCTTGGGATAGATTTTCTCTATCTTTCAAGAAAATAAACCTAACCAAAAGGTGAAAGTTTATCTCTAGTGAGTCAAGTTGTCACAGATAGCAACAAATCCATAGTTTTGCATCCAGGGCCTACTATTATCGAGATTCCAGCTAACAAAGGATCATTTTTATCTCAAACTCTTGAGAATTGAGATAAAGAGAATTCCAACGTCAAAGAAATAAAACAAATTATTGAAATGTTGAGTAAATTGACAACAAAGGTGCCTTACTTGAGAAATCAAACCTATAATAATAGGAGTGTAGAACAAGGAAATTTTAATCCACAGTCAAGGTTTAATGTAAATAGGTCCCCCAAACCATGGAATGCCAAGCCTAATAATGGAGGAATAGTTTTTCATCTGGATAATCCTCCTGTAGGGGATAGAAACCAACCAACAAGGGTTAATTTAGTTAAATGTTCTCTAAGTAATTGGTGTAGGATTCATAATACTGGCATCCATACTGAGAAGGATTGTCTGCAGTTCAAAATTGCTACTGATATTTTTTAGTCTAAGGTAATTTCTTTACTACACATGGAGGAACCTAGTGAACCTAATGTTTGCAGAGAAATAGTTCCTACAAGTTATGACACTGCTCTGCTACTATAAAGATTTGTGAAATCTGAAAGACTAGCTAGTCCCAAAATTGTATCTCGAAGAACCACTGACAATGTCAAATACTCTGGATTAGTGGTAGAATCTTATGTGTTTCCATTTTAGTGAGAGGAATCCTATGAGTTAGAGATTGATGATAAATATACCACTCAATAGTTCAAGAAAGGGAATACTTACAATCTAAGAAGCAAGTCATATAACAAAAATAGGGAACCACTTACCACCTCTATACCTCCTAATAATTATCAAATGCCTCTTGATCCTTAGGCTAGTAAAATACTTGAACCACCTAAGGATAATGATTCCTATAAAGAGATTAAGGTATCTAAAACTACCAAAATGGAAACTCAATCTAGCAGTGGTAGTGCTGATCAATTAATAAGTTACCTAGCAGAAGAAATAAAGAAAGTGAAAGTTAACCTATCCTTGACTCAACTGTTAAAAACCCCTATTATTAAAAGTGTTTTCTTTAAAGGGCTTAAAGAACAAGTAGAAAGAGAAAATGTAGAAGGGAGAGAAAAGGGGAATAAATCCAAAGAGAAAGAAATTATGCCCGCAACCGAAGCACATGTCACTATCTATAAAGGAAAAACTGAAGTCCTACCCTTGTTTTTAATACTTAAATTGTTCAGTAAAAATCTCCATAATTGTTTGATTGATTCAGGAAAGTCTACTAATATTATGCCTCTAGCAGTATTTCAAGAATTAGGACTTACTTTTTCTAGGTCAAACATAAAAGTAACTCAATTGGACCAGACAAAAGTAAATGTTATTGGAGAATTAACGAATATCCATATGCAGTTAGCCTCTGATCCTAGAATACAAGATTTTATGGACATCCAAGATGTTGATATACTAGTTCAATATGGACTATTGTTAAGCAGAGTCTTGTTAAGGATGTTAAATGGATATATGCATGTTTTCATGAAGGATTGCGCCTATGATGCTAAGTATGAAACTCACCAATCCTGTGAAACATGGAAACACCTTCGAGCCTGTGGGTTTCTCAAAGTGAAGGTGAATCTCCAGATTATAGGCCAGCTTCCTTTTTGACGAATCTCCTGTAATTTTATTTTTGTAGTAAAAGGGATAAAGAGCTTGCATGTAATGAAAAATCTATCCTAATGGAGGTGATACACCAAATAATGATACAGTTCAACTTGCTATCCTAAAAATATTACCATTTGCAATAAAGAAATAATTTATCTCACAAATCAAATAAGATCATGAAATTCATAAATATTTCATGTGAAGGTTCGAAGTTACCCAATTTTGCATGAAAGAAAAGTAATTTTTCACAACATGCAATAATTGAAAACCAAATGAACACAACCCACAACTTGAATTTGCAATGAAATCTTCCTATTTCTGCAAAGCATAAACAAGATAGAGCAAAGGATTCTAAAAATCACAATAACTCTATCAAATCATTCATCTGACAATGGAGAACCAAAAATAATTGACAAGGAAACTATACTCTCTATTGCACAATGAAAAAATAATTTCTATTACAATGCTTAAAATTGATAAAGTGTTGATCTACAATGGTTTTTGTTGTATGTGTAAGCAAAAAGAAAGAACTAGGAACAATAATGAAGAAGAGAAGTCAATATAAAGAAAACAAGATCCTAAAAATAGTGAGATAAACATAGCATGTACAAACTCTCCTTCAATAAACCCTAATATGAAGATCTGCATTAGAAAAAGCCTTGGGTGGATTTCCCCAAAATGGCATAAAAAAATCATGTGAAACACTGCCAATAATAGCCTCCATAGCTAAAAATAAGTCCCCCACTGATAGTGCATGAAAAAGACTCCCTCTGTTGTAGATAGAAATTCATGATAGTGAAGCCAAAAATAGCTAATGAAGAAAAATATTCCCCCTCTGTTGAACTCAAAGTAATCCTATTTTAACATTTTAAATATAAAACAATTTGTTTTATATTTAAAGTGCTAGAATAGATTACTTATTTTGATATATTCAAATTTATAATTTAATATACATTTACTAAGATTTTTTATAAAATAAATCTTAATAAACTAATATTAAATTATAATTACAATTTAGTATCTGAATATCTTGAGTATCTATTATAATTTAATATATACTAATTTAAGATTTTGTTATGACTGAAATCTTAAATTAATATATATTAAATATAATATGAAATGATCAAAAGAATAAAAGAAACTATAGTTCTTTTATGGCCCTTATACACATGGGCTTACAAAAGGCTAGGTTGCATGACAAAACAAATCATGACCCTGACACCACCAATACATGCATATGAATTTGTTTTCTTTAAAAACAAATAAAAGAAAGCCCTAATTATAGGGCATATAGACAAAAGAAGCTTCGAACCATAATAGATTTTTATTCTTCATTTTGTCTTCTCGAAGACTCTCAATTTGGCTATCATGCACATTTGTTGAAATTCGAGCAAGGAATTTGACAGGGGCTTCAACTAGGGCTGAACTTTTCTTATTCTGGGGTTTTGCATGGTATATGCATGGTATGTGCTTCTTTTTCTTCTCATCCTTGTTTTTTTCTTCTTTGTGTAGGAAAATATGCATCTGTTTAGGATTTTTTTTTTTAAACTGAATTTACACAATAACTCTTGGATGTTATTCCTGTGACCCTTTTCTTTTTTATATTCATGCGACAGCTTTGCTTTAATTGGAAACCCTAGTTTAGTTTCATCTTTTCTCTCTATTTTCCTTGCTCCATGCATGGACTTGGAGTTTTTCTTGAAGCTGGATGTAACTGTGGTCTAGACTGCTAGGTTCATGTTTGCATTTGCATCAACTAAATCACATTAAGATATTTTCAATTATTCACTATATTTTTTTGTTGCACTTTTGAGCTGGGAGTGCACTTTATACTATCTTGGAAAGGGTTTGATACCTTTCATGGGTACCATCATATTCTTGACTGTTCTCTTTGATATAGGGTTTGTGCTTTTGGATGCCGAAACTATTAATGAGCCTCCTTGTTTCTGAACCTCACTATATATACATTCCTGTGCACTATATTTTACATGATGATCTATACCCTGTGAATAAGAACTGCTCTCAAACCTCTTGTTGTCATGTAGAGTCCTTTTATCTTTAATTTTGTAACTTTTGTCATCTTTCTATTTCAATCATAATTCTTGGCAATGAGGTTACAAACTACTATTGTGACTTAGGACAGTCACTTCCCTTTGAGAACCATGATGATTGATGGTATATGAATTGTTCTTTGTTATTCTTCTATTTTCATTATCTATATTGACTTTATCTTCTAATTTTTCACTTAACAATATACTTTTTTATAGTGGCTCCTTATTCTATGGGCAATCACTAAGGAATGCTTTTAACTGTATCCTTTTACCTATGACAATTTACCAATCACTGCCTTTATAGAATGCTTTCTCTTTGATGAATGAAGCCACTATCATTATTATTCATAATATGCACATGGTAGTATATAGCTCTACATATATTCATTTTTTGAACAACATATTAGGATCATTGTATTGTGGGATTGAAGACTGTTCTTTGCTTAAACATATGGTCTCAAATTTTGGACTGTGTATTAGTCCTTTTCTATTTTGGGAAAGTCCATTGCTTTCATTCTTACTATCTGTTAGATTCGATTGTTCATTACTATTGCTAGGATATGTTGTTGTCATTGATGTCAACATATTGATTGCGGTGAGTTTGGGAAGAGTTTTTATCAGTTTTATAGTTTGGTTGTGTTGATCACTATTTTGTAGAATCTGATATTCCCTCTGGTATATTCTAGTATGATCAGATCTTGTGCTGAGACTTTGGATTATTGTTTGGGATGATCTTGTGTATCTTCATTTTAGATGGTTTCTGATTTGGTGCTTCGAAAGTTATCTTTCCTTGTGATAGTTGCTGATTGGCTATGTTCTTGAGCTTTGAGATGTTGACCGATGAATATTTGAAAAGAGGTGTTGGTGGAATTGTTCTAGATGATTCTAACATGCTTGTTGGTGTTTCCTAGTTGTTTCCTATATGTTTTGGCAATCCGCATTTATCATTGTGCGAGTTTTTGGTGATTTTTATGAACTGGTGATGATTTGTGTGTTATGCAGTATTTTTGGTGGTGTAGCATGTTGCAATTGATCTTGGCGGAATTTCCGATGGTGTTGTGTGTTTGGTAATTTGAATTAGGTCCATTCTATGTAATGTTGTAGTGTCATAAAATTGCAACCCTAGCAATTTTTTACCACATTAGGGTCCTCACGCATGCAAAATTGAATTCCCTAGCCTAATCGAAGGCTGGAGACTGCTCAACCCCCAAAAATTGCATCTCCCTTGCCCTCTGCACTGCCTAACCTGCATCATGTCCTACAAAAAAAGGGCAAGATAGGGGCATGGTGCCCCTATCCCTTGCCCTATTTTGGGGCAGGACCCTTCCTAAGTCTGTATTGAAGGTTGTGCAATGAGCAGGAAAACTTCCCTGATGTCGGCCTGTGATGAAAATCAATTTTATTAACCCTAATTGAGAAGTATAAAAGTTGCATTTTCCCTCTCATTTTCATGAGTTCAATAAGGTGAAAATTTTCAATCAAGTGTTCAAGAGAATTCAAGAATCCCTTTCAAGCATTGAGCATTTCAAGTCTCCCTTCAAGGCTAGGTGTTGCATTCAAGTCAAGGATTTGGTGCAGGAGCACCTATTCAAGGTCAAGGTCATGGGTCATTTTTGTGTGTAATTGGGTCTATTATTGTCTCTAAGGTCATTTTTGTGTCATTAAAGTGTAATGAGTCCTTTTGATATAATGGTAAGCATGATGTAACTCATTTGTAACAAGTTGCTCAAGTTGTGCAACAGGGTCCTAATATGGTCAAGGAGGTCAATCTTGTGTAAAAGAGTCATGAAAGGCTAAAAATGATGTAAACTTATGTTTTTAGTCCATTACAAGGTGTTCAAAGTGTCTAAGTGAAGTTTAGAGGTCATTTTTTCTAAAATGTGAAAGTTGTCAATTATGTAAAATATTGTCAAGCAACAAACCATGTTCTAAAAGTTGCAAACCAAGGATGTAATTGGTCTTGGGTAGTTGTAACTTCCATATGGATGTGTGAAGGTTATAAAATCTATCGTTTGGTCGAATCCAATGGGGGTGTGTATGATTGGAGGAAGGAAATGAATAACATTTGAAGTTTTTACACATTCCACATTATTTTTTGGGTATTACAATATGATCATTCATGTTTTTATTTATAAAAAAACCTTTATATCCATTGGAAATATATTGGATATGATAATGACATGATTTAACTTTTTTTTCCTTTTGGTTTCATTTTTCAACCACTTTGAAGCAAGTTATGCACGTTTTGGTGAAAACTGTCAAAACCCTCAATGAGGGTTACTAGTTTAAAAAAAAAATGCTATAAGATGGATTGAACCATTGGATCTTTCAATAAATTTTATTTAAGGTTTGTATTGAGGTTATCTAAAGGTCTACCAAAGATATTTTCTAAATTTTTCCATTTGCAAAAGATATTAATGACTGTTCTTCTACATTTTATTGTGAAAATCAGACAAATTAAGATTTGGGATAGTGATAGGTTGGTTTGTTCACTTTGTTGTAAGGGGATATCTCTATGTTTATGAATATTTGAAGGCACTATTACTTTTTTTTTTTGATGTAGATACACCCCTCTTGATGTGATTTGGAACTTGTTGGAAGAGATCAACAAAAGACCTTTATGTTGACTATCACAATTAGGACAGTATTTCAGTCATAAAGAATGGAAGATTGTTTGTCTTATTTTCCATTTGGACTCACAAGAACTTAAAGGATTGGTGATAGTTATATATGGATGGGGTGACTTATCAATTGGGAATATTTTAATGTTTGTAGTTGGTAGATTTCTTGTACTTTGCTGATCACAAGTTGAAGTTGTCATGATGACACATGTTGTAGGTTTTGAAGGATTATGAACTTGTTATTGTTGGACAAATTTGGAGCATGAAATTGATAGAGTAAATGGACTCTTGGAGGATAAGAGATTTATATGGTAAAATGTGAGGGTAATGGTTTTCCATTGGATGGATCTTATGTTGAGTTTTTGATCTTGCATTAAGTTGAGGATTGATTGTGGATTGGTTTGACATTGATGAATTAGTTGATTGAAGAATGTTAACTTTGTTAGATGCCTCAAACCTATTGAGTTGGATGTTGTTTTGGGTCATTGAGAACCCTAAGGAAGGATTCCCAAGACTGACTTGGGAATGGATGGTTTGTTTCATGATGCTCTACATCAGGATTCAACCATTGAAGAGGAGATTTATTTCAACATTCAACTTCATACAAGCATTTCTATCAACATTTCTATCACAACCTCCCTTGAGGTGATTTACATTTCAGTCTTTCATTTACATTTACTTGCAAGTACTTTCTCTCATTACTTGGTTAATTACAAAACTAGGGTTTGACCTGAAGGCAAACCCCCAATCCCAATCCCTTTTCCTCTCTTTTTTGTGTGTAGGTTGCAGGTGTGCATGTGTACTTTCAGATTTGGACTCCATTTGCAGATGCGGAAAAACCCTTTTTGTTTTGCAGATTTTTCAGAGGATCATGTACACTTTCGCCATGGTCTGGGAAACTTTTACTCAAATTCACAGGGCGGCTTTGTTTGACAAATTACTGCCAAATCCAGGTGCATAACTTCATCCCACACTTTGATCTTGAGTTATTATTAGTTCTTCGTCTCTTTTCACTTAGTCTTAATACATAATTCAATCAATTCCTTTCCATTCTGAGTAGAAGAGGGGATTGACTTATCATTCTCATTTCATTCAAAATTCTATCTTATTCTTTGGAGGTTGAATCTAGTGAATTCTCTCCCCTCTTCCAATGTAATGCATGAAAAGTGTTTAAAGGGAAATCCGTAGTGAAACTCTCATCTCTCTTTGGAGGGAAAGAGTAGCTTTCCTCTTGATCTCTCATTCACACATTTTTCACCCACCATTACATTTTGGTGAACCCGACATCTTTCATGCTTTCCTTTGAGTACATTTGCATATTTTTCACTTACAAGTTTAATTTTTCTACAAACTTAGTGGTTCATTCATTCAAAACCCTAGTTTTTTAAAAATTGAAATTGAACTTGTGATTCGTAAAAATTGCTTATGGTTATCTTAGATCTGAAAAAAAAATTGTTTGTCAAATTCAATTTCCTCATTGTCTTGTTCAATTTGCAAATCAAATTTACAAAATTAAGTGGTTACTTGTTAAAACCATATTTTTCAAAAATCATCTTGAACTTTTGCAAAAATTGGATTTTCATTTAATTTTCAGATTTGTGATTATTCTCAGACTTGTTTTCATTCCTACAATTCAAAATTTCAATTTCCCTCCTTTTTCCCAAAATTCAAATTTCAAAATTAAGTGGTTAGGTCATAAAACCCTAATTTTCCAATTTAATTGGATTTTGTACAAATTTCAATCAATTTCATTCAAATTCAAATTTATATACATTTTCCAAGGTGTCCCTATCCATTACGTTTGACACTTTTCAAATTTGCAATTCAATTCCTCTTTTTCTTCAAAACCCTAATAGGGTCCTATTTTTAAATTTGAACCTTAATTTCACCCATCTAGAAATCATAAAATTCGCTAATTTTTTGGAGTTAGATTTGAAATCATCATAATATTCATCCTTGAAATTTTCAAAAAAAGTTGGTCAGACCATGTGCATTATAGCCACGGTCCTTGAATTTTTTCTCAAAATTTTGGGAGACTGTTATGACTATATTTAATAGCCTAAATCCAGAAGATTGACTGATTCTATCAATTTTTGATCCCTCTAGAATCAAAAATACCTCCAAAATTCAACATTTCAAATTTCAAGAAATTTTTTTAAATTAAGAGGTTAATTATAGTCTGCCCTAATTTTAAAAATTCTATTAATTTTAAATTAAGTGGTATCCCCTTGGCCCTAATTTTAAAATTCCAATTGTCTTTTTCTTTCTCCAACAAAGTTCAAATTGTGTAATCATTATTTTCTTAAATTTTGTATTACTCAATTTTGTAAGCTTTGTTCCTATACTTCAAAATTCAAAATTCAAATTTTCCCTCTAGTGCATGAGTTTTACGACTATTAGTCCTACCTATACTATCCCTGCTAGACGAAGAATTAGAATTAAGGCCTCCAAAGGTTTTAATTACTGAGGAGATGGAGCCTAATTTGGGCAACTTCTTTAATAAGGATCATGCTAATTCTTCTAATCCTAATCATGTGCCTATTTACCCCATTGATGAATCCCATGATGAAGAAGAAAATTTAACTAGGGTCTCTATAGATCAACTTTCCAAATTGGAAAATCAATTTGATAACTTTCAACAATGAATGTCCCAAGAATACCCTATTATTGAAGCTCTTCCATTAATTCAAGGCCTTAAGAACATGATTCAAAGTGATAAGAATGGAATTGATATATTACGTGGCATTGAACATATTGTTGATTTTAATGTCATGCCTATCAAGAGTTGTGCCGAAACCCTAGGTTATTCACAACCTTCAGCACAACTCAATCCTTTTATTCCTTTGACTACTCTTATGACTAGTATTCCTACTTTTACCTCCAACATCATGGCTACTTCAACTCAAAATGTCATCCCTACAACAATTAGTCATGGGGGCAATCCCTCTTCTTCATTAAATCCTCCATCTTTACCTATGTCTTCAATAAGTGTTCCTATTATCCCTCAACCAATCAATATGACACAAGGGGGTAATTCCTTTAACAACTTTGTTCCTCCTTTAAGTGTCCCTTTTCCTACCCAATAATCACCTATGCATACTTATCATAATATCCCACCACTTTATTCTCAGTCCATGCCTTCTTTCAATAACATCACACCACCTTCTCAATTAACTATGTGTTGGCATTGAGTTTTCATTAATGTCAACCGGTATTGCAGGTTACCAGTTGACAAAACCGGTATGAAGAAGATTGAATTGGCATAAGGAAGGTTAACATAAAGGCTTGTCAACCGGTATGGTGGAAGGCAAAACTTGTATGATGGTGTGACAGAAAAGCAAGTATTGAGATTGTCAGTAACATCACCGGTAAGACGTGATATGAAGTTGTGTGTTGGCATGACAAGT
The DNA here is from genome assembly GCF_030272615.1 of Cryptomeria japonica. Lineage (NCBI taxonomy): Eukaryota > Viridiplantae > Streptophyta > Pinopsida > Cupressales > Cupressaceae > Cryptomeria > Cryptomeria japonica. The sequence continues at coordinate 561,955,178 of NC_081409.1, read as the reverse complement.
TGTAACCGGTATAAAGGTTGGTTGTTTGTTTGTGATAAAGAGGCAGAGTGAAAAAGAGATCACAAACCACTAAAGGTGAAGTTGTGCTACCTGTATAGTGTATACTACCGGTTGCAATAGGAGAAGGTCTCACCGATAAGGGCTTGTGTCGATATGAGTTTGTTGAATGTTCAAGTTTAAACCCTATGTTGGTGAGCTAAGTGTATGCTAATGTGATTCCACATGGAGCTGAGGTGACGAGAATGCAGAGGGCGATGAATTTTCTATCGACATGGTTGTTGGAGTAGTTAGTCAACATTAAATGAAACAACCACAAATCATGGGTCGATAATAGATTGATGCAGCTTGAGGAAGAATGCATGACAAAGAAAGATCAAGGAGTTATTGGCACCTAGATCAAAGAAAGGAAATCGGATTGCAAGAGGACCTCGAGAAGAAAACAGCTAGGTCATAAATGAGTCGACAAATTTCAAGGCCAGAAATCATGGTCGAGTTTTCTATTTTAGGCAAACATATCATGGACAGATGGAAAATGTGTAATGTCTTATTCCTCCAATGTAGGTATGCAATCCAAGATGGATCAGATAACATCTGATGCAGATTTGGTCGGTAGAAGGAAACCATAGCCACCCTCTATTTGATTTAGTTTTTTGGGGGAAAGCTTCAGTTTAAATGTGATGACCTAAGATTGATAGTGTCGTTGCTGAAGAGTGAAGGAGGGAGTGAAATTTCTCTTTGAGAGCCAAAGAGATAAACACTTGAAGTGTTTGTGAGTGAAGATTCTACCGGTAAGGAGAAGTAGGGTAAACCGGTGTAAGGAACAAACCGACAGAGTGAGTATAGAATGCAAAGGTGACAACTGAAAGAAGTAGTACCTGACAAATAGTGACCAAGTGTGATTTGAATTCAATAGAAAAGAGGGAGAGAAGATTAAGCAGAGTTAGAAGTAGCAAAAAGGCTAAGTTGTAGTTTGTGTTGAGTTGATGCAAACTGTTGGTTCCCAAAATGGACAACGGGTTTATACTGCTACGGGGAAGAGACCAAACTGATTTCCTCCAAATATCTATGGAGAGCCACTTCCAACTATCAATATCTATCAGGCTTGGACCAACAATAACAAGGATAGAGAGTCCTTCTATGCTTTAGGCTCTGTAGAACCAGGGAGGGTAATCCCTTTAGTAAGATATCCTACTCTCTGCAATGATACTCAAGAACTTACTGAAACAAAGTAGATTATCTCATAATAAGACTCGACAGAAAGGGAGAATTCTCAAGGATGGAAAATCCTTCAGCTATCCTCAACCTTAAGCTGGAGTATGAGAGAGGGTGAGACAACTTTTAGAAAATACATAAAACTTAAAAGATATTCTGATATTTATTAGATTCATTCTAAGAGATCATAAAGAAGATGAACAGGAAGCTGAAAACCTAATGAAACTTGCTATCGAATGCCAATTCCTTATTCATTTGGGTTACTGAGTACATGAAAAATGTTAATGAAAATCTAATAAAATATCATCTAATAGATGGTCTAGCCTAAAACAATACTGCCTTACAATATTGTTCTACTTATAATCCTTCATTTGAACTACTTATCAAATCCTATGACAAGTCTTATTTTCTCTGTAATCTCATTCAAGCATTCTAATTAACCCCTTGGACTAAAGCATTGAATAGAATAATACATACATCATAACTATGCAACAAACAAATGAAACCCTTGATCCCATTTGCTTAAAAGAAAATAAAATCACACACCGGAGAGTAAAGATTTGGAAAATATATTTGCATTAATATCATAAGCTATCTTTTATACGATGATATCCAACAAATTCAAGCATAAAAATGACCCACTTTGAAAAAGGGGAACCTGCAACTGTTCTATTACTTTTTTGCGCTACAAAATGACATTACAGTCCCTATTATTTCCTATGACTCTCTAGAACTACTTTGGACCTAACCCTGCAGAATTTTACAGAGATCTTTCTCAGAAAATTCAGACCCTAACTAATGGCCTTGAATTCCCTTTTATACAAAACAAGGGAATGGCAAGCTTCAGGCCATGAGACACTTGTTAGTAAAACTAAGCCTTAGAGGCTATACACAATTCTATTACAAATCACTCCTTATCCGCATGCTGGCACCCCTGATGAGGTGGAACCAAAATTTCCAACTAATTATTGGTAGAAACAAAAAAACTTGAGTCATGCCGACATCACCCAAACATTCCCAGATGGACCCTGAGATGCTCAGTCTATTCCATAGCATTTCTCTTCTTGAAAAGGAAAATAGATCCCGACATGAAACAAGACTTTCCCCCCAAATTAAAGGAAAATATCTGACCTTTATGCCCCGAATCAGAGAAAATGGAAAGAGGATCTCGGGGGTAAACAAGATTTGTTGAGAAGGCATTGCAGCTTCTATGTTGTTGCAGAGATGACTGGCTTCCATTCCTCCCATGAACAAATCCTTCTTTGAGTTCCCCATGAGCTCCCTCTTGGAACACTCTACCAACAAAAGGCAATGTAAGAGGGGGGAATAGGCCTGGGTGACTTTTCTTGAAAAGAAAAGGATTTCACACCCCCTCTGGCAATCCCCTGATCTTTCACATCCCCTCTGGCAATCCCCTAATCTTTTACATCCCCTCTGGCAATAAACAACATCATACTAGAGAAAGATCATCCATCCAGTGTCACAAAAAATGCAATGACTCCATTCATAATTTTGTCCGAACACCATCCTTTCACTGATAAAGAACTATTCTAAAAAAAATGAAGAAACTTGTATTTGTTTCTACCCATTTTATCATCTTCCTAGTGAATTTATAACTAGAAATTTCCTTCAATGTGGTGGTGCTAATCCATTTGAAAATCATCATCATCCTGACATCTTTTGTTTACCTTGTCAGCTATGGATTTCAGCTATCATGCCTACAACTTGATGCATCACCATTTTCTTGGCCATCACTCCATTGCCACCTGCATGTGTTCACCTTACGTGAATGATTTTATTTTGATCTTATTCCTTTTTTTAGTGTATAATCTCCTTCTTTAGGATCTTAGCCAACAGACAAATCTCTACATTCATCAGAGATCTCATGATCCATCACACTTGAACTGGAAGCTTATCCAAATCCTTTCACATCTCTAGGGTATCATCTTTGACTGTCTAATCGATCCTGAATTGACAAGTTTGAATCCCATTCACTCGGCTTTTTTCTCGCAAGCTATGACCAGTGCCTCCAAAATCCATCCCAACTCCTCATTTGAAACTCAACCGAAAATCCTGACTGAATAGTGCCATATCATCCTTTGACCAAGCTCTGTCAGCAACCTCTTTGTAGGTCTTCTTGATCAGCCTGGGACACATGGCATCATCTCATGATGTTGTGGTCTATAATCTCCCTGTAGCTTCCATCGCAGGAAAAGGAGGGCCATACGATCTATTCAATCTTTACCACTTTGCATACTATCCATTAACTCTTTCACGACTTAAAATTTGAGCACCTTTTACCTCAGGACAAAACATCTTCATTCATTCTGAGCACATGCAAATTGATGAGACTGTTAGTAGATCGACCTTTACCGCTCGCGAACCGGTATCACAATGCTTTTGACCGGTTATGCTACTAATCCTGCCGGTTTCTGCCGATAACATGCAACACAATCTCTTGATGCTGCAGTCATTAAAATCCTCACATCTTTGATCATGGGGAAGTGCTAGCCATTGGATCTATCCTATCTTTAGCAAATGGTCAGAGTATTCAAGACCTTTCGGACTTAGGAAAAATACAAGCATGGGCACAAATATTATAAAAGGGATCGGTAATATGAATATTGTGTGCTTGACTTAGGGAAATTATGATTTCATGAACTAGTTGATCAATACTTTCACTAATACATTTGACCTAAAATTCCGGCAGAGGTTTCTGACAAAGAAGGTATATTGTGACTAAATTTTTGAAAAAATGCTCGAATTCATCGGAATTCCAATGATAATTCCACATTTGGTTTCAATGGAGAAGGAATTGGCAATGAAATTTGTGTTTTTTGAGAAAAAGTGCCCACATTCATCGAAATTCTGACGACCGTGGGCATTACTTAAAAAAAAAGAGCAAGTAATTTGATAAATCATTAATCTCGCCTAGACTTTGTCTCGTCGACCTCTAGCATCCACAAAGACATTGGGCATTGCAAGGAGGGAAACAGAATGTTCTGGATTGAGGTCACCCAGGATAGGTAGATAGGGCCTCCATAGCTGGGGGTGGGGGGTGCCACCAAGATCCGGTTGAAGAAAAAAGGTAGGGTAATCAACCAATTCATTCACAGGATGTTTTCTCAACTAAAAATCTTCTATTAAGTTGGCAATTCACTTTTAGAGTGAATAATAAAATTTTAATGAATTGCTAAACTATAAATGCTAATCCTAAAACTTTGATAGTGAAAAATTAGACTTTACTTCAAAGATATTTATTCAATTTGCAAATGAATTTTGATTAAAACATGAATAAGATAAATTAGGGTTTTCTAAATTTTTTCAATTAAAACCATTTCAAAATCTTGATTTATGTCCAAAATTTGATAAAATTGAACTTGGATCTAATAAAAATGATCAAAAAAGATGTCAAAATTAGACCTACAAGAAATTAATGATAATAACTTACAAATCTGATGCCCAAAATCTGTTGTTCACTGATTAAAATTATGCTCCAAAAATTGTTATGTTTGTGACAATGTGTTGAAATTGCTTGATGTAGTGATGAAATTGTTTGAATTTTACACAGGAGGTTGCATTTGTCTTGGTTGATGATGAAGTTGTATCCTTCTTATAATGAATTTTACTACTCATATATTCTTTTTCCCTAGCTCATATTCATTGTCTGGTAGAAAAAGAGATAAATAAGATTGAATTGGATGGTTGATCAAATGAAATGATCAATTATCCTCTTTCTTGTCTTTCTTTCTCCTTGAGTGGTGCACCCTTGTGATAGCTGACTTGCTTTAACAAACAAAATATTTTATCCCTTCTCCTTGAGCGGTGTACCCTTATGATAGCCGACTTAGCTTTTGATATGTTTATTATTTAAAAAATAGAATTTTCAACAGTTGTGCTTGAATATGATTCTCCTTTTAGATCCATGTCAGCCTTCATTTCCTTTTAGTTGGCGCCAAGTTCTTTTAATGGTCATCATAGTCTTTGAAGGTCAAAGTGCAATTTTGATCTTTTTTGTTCAACACTTCTTTTGTGGGTGGGCCCTCCTTGATCCTAGGTGGCACTGACATACATTAGCCATATGCTTGTCGATGTTTTGGAAGGGAGGATAAGTGTACTATGATAGAAAGGGGGTATAAAATGGAAGTTGAGAGGTATAAGGTTATGCGGTGTGGGTTAGGATAAGATAGGGAGGTAAGTGATGAAGGATATAATGGTGAAAGAGTAAGTTAGGATATGTTAGGGGTTTGGAAGGTAAGAAAGTGAAGGGGGGAGATAAAAGGATGTGAAGGATGGAATGGGGTTAGGTAGGTGAAGTAAAAGTAAATGTGTATGAGGTTAAGGTTTAGGATAGGATGTAGGAAAGTGAAGGAGGTTAAGAGAGGGGATATGAAAGGTAGATTGAAGGTAATAATGATATGAAGTGAGGTAAAGGTTATAAGGTGTGGGTTAGAAAATAGGCTATAGGAAATGGAAGGAAGAGTAGATAAACAAAAGAGAAAGTCATTTGATAAATCATTAATCCCACCTAGACTTTGTCCTATCAACCTCTGGCATCCACAAAGACATTGGGCATTACAAGAGGGAAATAGAATGTTCTGGATTGAGGTCACCCAGGATAGGTAGATAGGGCCTCCATACCTAGAGGTGGGGGGTGCTGCCAAGATCCGGTTGAAGAAAAAAGGTAGGGTGATCAACCAATTCATTCAGAGGTCTCATTTGATTATCTGCCAAATTATATAAGATGTTTCAATATCTTTAATTTGTTGTCTATGTTGTATTCAATTTAAATTGTGAGCTAGGTTTTCTTTTAAGTTTCTTGTGGATGAAAATGTTCAATAGTTTGAATTTAATGTTCTTCATATCTTATTGAAAAGACAAAAACAAAATGTACTCTTCTCTGGGCTTTCTTTCTTTAGGTATTTTATTCTTCCAAACTTTCCTGCAATTGGTTTACGGATCTGCATATCTCAGGTGATGTTTTTAGAAGTTAAGTACCTGGGTACTTCTTGTTTTGGATTGGTTGATATTCTATAAGTATAAATATATTCATGAGTCCTTATATAGTTGTTGGTTTTTTATTTGGGTATGACTTTAATCTAAACAGTCGGTAGTTGGGCTCTTTATATTGAGTGGTTGGCAAAAAAAATAAAAATTGTTTTCTTTCACTAGAAAATTTGGGTTGAATTTAACATGAACTTAATTTGGGATTATATGATGCCACACACAATGAGGATGAACCATCCATCCCGTAGTGCTTTAAGAGGCTCCATTCACATGAGGGACAAGAAGAGTCATATCACTTTGAGAGTTTTAACCAAGATGAGTAGCTTGAGTATGGACCTCAAATCTTACAAGCCTTATAGAATTTGATAGGTGTGATACAGGATTGGTTTTCACCCACAATAGAGACACCTCATGAGGATCCACTTGTAGTATAGGAGCATATACTTGCATCTTGGGAGCTTATTAGGATTTCACCTTGAATTTGGGAAATACACATAGAGGAGATAGAAGATTGATCAATACACATTACCTAGCCTCATCATGCATAAATACAATAGGTATAGACTATAGCAAGCATATATCATGAGCCAAAGGATCATATTCGAGTGTTTCTTCATCTCCAATCCTCTACATTTTTAAGATCCACAAATGGGGTTGAGGCTAAGTCTTGGTTACTTAGCTTGGACTTATTCTTTGGGTTGCATCTATATGTGAGCAGCCTAAAGGCATAATTTGTAATGCAATTTTTGAGAGGACTTTCTTCCACTTTGTGGTACTGGGAGGATAAAATTCACCAACTCACATTGGAAACCCTCTCATGGGATACCATTTTGGAGTGCTTCAAAGTGTGTTCTATTTCAAAATATTTTTGACATAGATGCATACATGAGTTTCACAATTTACATAATGAGGTTTCATAGTGGCTCAACATGAGAGTTAGCTTTTGGAGTTCTTGTAGTTTGTAGATTACATTCAAGACAAGTTACTTGTCAATTATTTCATTAGGGGTGGAAAGCCCAAAATTTTAGTTTTCCTACACATGGCCAATCCAAATGACTTTAGGGTTGCTAGGGCAAAGTCTCTTATGGAAAAGGAGGTACATGGGAGGACACAAGAGGCATGAGAGAATTGTGTAACCTTGATCAAGGGACTAAAGTGTCCATAGGCCTCCCCATCCTTCAAAGGAGAATTTAGACTTACTATAGGATTTCAAGGAAAAACCCAATAGTATCAATATTAGGGACAAAGTTCTAGAGCATAGTAGGGGCCATGTGGTAGTCACATGTGACCATCATCGACACAAGGATATTTTAGGTATGAGAGACTATAGGGCTATCAAGCTAGGCCTTCTATGACTCAAAAACCTTTTAGGGGAGAATCTAGTGTTTTTAGTAGTTAGGATCTTCTAATTATGGTGGGGCCTAGACAACATAGGGTTATATGAGAGGCACATGTTATGTATATGTTAGTATCAGACAAAGAGTACCCACAAGGTTTTAGAGTAGGTAGACACCATCCTAGGATGTCAAAGTAGATAGTTGATATGTGGGTCTTTTCCCTCCCAACCACTCAACATATACCACCATAGGTCTTTACCCTCCCAACCACCCAAAGGTCAAAGGAAGATTCACTCCTGCAACACTCACTTTTTGTGACAATCTCAAGCACTTAGGATAGTCACTCCTTCCATGGTCATTCTTCTTCAAAACACTCTCTAACATTAATTATGATGATAGTGTACCTCCTTAAACCTTCCACCAACACCAAACTCAATACCAAACTCTTTCCCAATCTCGCTAATGGACTAACTCAACTCACTATCAAATTGTGACAGTCAATGCAAGGTTTAATACAATAGTTAGGATCTTATAATTATGGTGGGGCCTAGCCAACATAGGGTTATATGAGAGGCACATGTTATGTATATGTTAGTATCAGACAGAGAGTGTCCACAAGGTTTTAGAGTAGGTGGACACCATCCTAGGATGTCAAAACAGATAGCTGATATGTGGGTCTTTACCCTCCCAACCACTCAACATATACCACCATAGGTCTTTACCCTCCCAACCACCCAAAGGTCAAAGGAAGATTCACTACTGCAACACTCACTTTTTGTGACAGTCTCAAGGACTTGGGATAGTCGCTCCTTTCATGGCCATTCTTCTTTACAACACTCTCTAACATTAATTATGATGATAGTGTACCTCCTTAAACCTTCCACCAATACCAAACTCAATACCAAACTCTTTCCCAATCTTGACTAATCTAGACTTGTAGCAGACCTTATCAATTTTCTATTTTTTCATAAAGATTTTGAAGATGATCCTCACTATTTTATATCATTGACTATGCTCTGAATTTGATTGCATCCTACATTGTTCACTATAGCCACAGATCATCATCTTCATGCAACAGTGACATTTTATCAAAAATACTATCATTATTCATCTTGTATGCTCTCTAAACTTTGGCATTAAGGTTGTCCTATGCATTATCACATGACTATTTTTTCTTGTTCTTAGGGTTGCCTATTGCTCTAAACATGATTAGGATTTTTCACTATGTTGACTACCACCTTTAATGGACTTCCATCATGAATACTTATGACTATTTCCCTCTTTGACTGTCACAAGATGACTAAAATGTTTGCAAAGGTGACTAGATCTATTCATGTGAGTTCTCTTCATAACATTGGTAATTGTCATACTTTGATTGTAAGGATACCACCTTACCTCTTTATGTCTTGACATGATTCTTTGTTCACATAGTTATATTTTTGTCATAAAACCTTGTTTCCTCATACCATTTTGATGATAAAAAAACTTCTACAAGTTCTAATGCCTTTGTCCTTGAACTATCTTGGACTACATAACTACCAACTTGGCATTGTTCCCATATGCTTGTGGTGAATTTCTTTGTTATCCTTGGACATACTTGCTATGGTTTGTATTATTGATCTTTGTTTTTCAATTATCTCGAGCCCGATAAACCATAGGTAGAGTCACCCATTGTGAAGGTGTTGTGTAGGTAGATGTGGGGAATCCTTGTTTTTGGAGATATGACAAAGATCCATGTGCTAGTGCGTAACAATCCAACCCCTCTATTCATGTTAGCAGGCAACCATGATATGGGCAATCTCCTTAAATTTCTTTTGATTGGCTCCACTTTCTCCTAAATATCAACTGTTACCCTTTGATAATTTCTTTGGCAAAAAGAGATCTGAAAATCTATCTGTGTGCGGGAAAAGCGGGTCTATGAAACTCAAAATATGAAAATGTGGTCTCAAAGGGCTTGTTCACACACCCACAGGACTTCTTGGTGCAAGTTATGGAGTCATGAGGAATGACTCAACTTCCCAATGCAGGTTCCATGGTTCTCTATCTCACAAGGTCCCTCAAACCAATGCCTTTGCTCTCAGATCACTGAGCAAAGTGACTTAGGGATGATGAATGCAAGAATGAGGGATTCTTTAGATTGATATTAACATGAAATGCATCCTATTTATGCATGATTCTATGAATGAGTTAAACTAGATTATAAGATGACAAGATTAGTAGAAATACTATCCTAACATGATATACTAGTTAATTATTTAAGCTAATGACAATAGAAATACTCTAAAATGCTTATTAGATTAATTCCTATTACAAAAAGAGGCTAGATGTATTGATAAAATTGAGCATAAATGAGATACTAAAATCTTGGATGGATCCTTAAAATGGAGGAATGAGAGCTCTATTTATAGTGAAAATAGGGCAATGGATGGTCAAGATTGGAGGAGTTAATCAAGGGTCAGGATTGAAAGTTATCAATCCATGCTTACAATTTTCACCAATGAAATGGTGACAATTGTCAACATAAGATTGCTTGAGATAAGAGGTAAGAAGCATTAAATGCTTGAGAAGACCTCATGGTTACCTTAGAAGGTAAGGGTTAAGGTTAGGTTAGGGTTATCCAATGGATAAAGCTTTTACCCAAAGGATAAATTCTTGTGCAAAGGTTAAAGGGATAACCATGGTCAAAGAAATGAATGCTTGATGAGACCCCTGGGTTAGATGAGGGTTAAGTTAGTCAAAAAGTCTGTAACCATGCCACTAAGGGTTAGTTAACCATTAATGGTTTGAAGACTTTGGGGACAAATTTGTAAGAGTCCTTCCAAATTTGGGGGTATTCAACAAGTTAACTTGTTGAAGGCATAAAGGCTTTAATGCCTTTTGAAGACTTTACTCCAAATTTGAGAAGTGACCTCCTCAAATTTAGGGAAAGGGGATAATTGATGGGTTTGGGTTAATTGATTAGGATTAGATGGATTCTAGAAGAATTTAGGAAGGGGATTAGGATGCAAGTGGGAAATGTAGGAAAATGAAAGTGGATGAGGAATAATAGGATTAATTAAAATAAATTTCTTTATTTTAATTTGGTTGCAAGTTGGGAAATTAAATAAATTAGATTTATTTAATTGGGGTAAACTATTTAATTAAAAAGTAGGGAGAAGGGATTTAATTAAATAAAATGATTTATTCAATTAAATGATATAAAGGGCTTAAGTGAATTTAAATAAATAAATTGAATAATTTATTTAATTAAATAAAAGAATGTGGGTGATTTAATTAAATTAGATTTAACTAAATAGAGGAATGAGATTAAATTGAACATTGAATATTCATTTAGGAATATGGTCATTTTTATACGACTACACTATCATTGGACTGTCTTTTGATGTTGTGACTACTCTAAGATTCATTCTTATATTCTTATGTTCCTAAGAATATCATATTCTCCATTATTGGTTCTTTATACTAACCTATATCTTTTATCATTGGCAATGGTTTGCATGCATTCATAGGAATTCAAGGCCAAGAACAAATCTCTACTCCTTGGTGTCAATGAAATCCCTCTAAGCATGTGTTTTCTTCATCTCTAAAACTTCTCTTTCCACCCTTGTTGTCTGTAGCACTTCAGACCTATCCATTAGGCATGAAATTTCAATCTCTATGTTTGGCTGCTATAAAACTTCTATTTGGATTGTAACATTTTCTGCTCCATCTATTTTTGATCATCTTCCCATTGTTCTACTCACTGTCTTCTACCTAATGGCTGACATCTATGTGGTTTCTATGACTATTAACCCTTGGGGGTTGTCATCATATCTTTGCAAACATCTTACTTTGGCCCTCCTTATGTAATATTCACAAATTACGATCTCTCCTAAGTAATTGATAATGACTATATATTTATCAATAAACAATATAAATTGAATGCAAATACTTTTTCCTTTGCAATTTAAGGTGTTGGCTTTTGGTTGAAATCCTACCTCAATCTCTGATCTTGGTTGAAAACTCTTCTTAACTCACTCTTTGACTACTCATTGAATCTTTGGGACTGCCCTTCATATGCATGATTCTTCATGTGGTTTAGATTTTTGCCATTTTTGTGGCTTCTTTGGTGGCGTAGTAGGCGTATAAGGGTTTACACGCAACTTTTTTTTATTAGTTAGACTCATTTTCACAATGAAGGAGCCCAAATAGGAAGAAAAGTTGACATGAACACAAAGATACCCTGAATGCCACATGAAATGATGATGATGATGGATTTTAATAATGTCCATGAGGCCAAAGCAGCCCATGGGACCCACAGACAACACACACCCTATAAAATCGGGGAATTATGACTTTAAACAACATGTAACCTCTTCTGAAGATCTGCTCTTCTTCAATGAATTTTAATTAGCAAACTTATCATTTTTTTAGTTTTGTTTCCTCAAAAAGCATGTTTAAATTATTTATTTTCAAAATGTCTTCATAAATGGCACAAATGTCACTATATGTCGAGCATTTCATGACAAAATTTTGCTCTGTCTCTACTGCTCCAGTGTTACAGAATAGGCACATTCTTTCATCCCATTCTTTTATATGTAGGTTATAATGGGAGTTATAAGGGGAAAGGAAAAAGGGTAAGGGGGTAGGGTGGTAGGTTAGGATAGGGATAGGATATGGGTAGGCTAGGATGGGGGTAGGTGATAAGATGGAAAGGGTAGGTTAATAGGTGTGTGGTAGAGGTAAGCTTAGGGAAATAAAGGAAGTAAGACTTATGGGATGTGGGTTAGAATAGGTGATTTTAGGGGAATAAAGGGGTAAAGGGGTAGGTATTGTGGAGGGGAGTGTGAGATATAAGGTATGAGGGGAAGGGAGATGCTAGGATAGAATAAGGGTAGGGGTAAGGTGGAAATGAAGTTAGTGGAGGGAGGTGAGGGTTTAAGATGGAAGGGTAGGTTTAAGTTAAGATTTGAAGGAGGTTAAGGCATGGGGTATGAAATGTGGTTAAATGATAGAAGATAGGAAGGTAGGTGAGTTATAAGGTATGGTAAATGGAATTGAAGAGTGTTAGGGGAGGTGGAAATGGGAGGAAATGGAAATGCAAGTGATTGGGTTTGGGCACCCACTGACATGATTGACAGAAGTGGAAGGGATTATGCCTTGGCTGGGCAAAGGGAATGTTAAACCTCACTTCATTTCAATGAGAAATACTTGGCCAACTCCTGAGAAACTACGAATAAAAGGTTAACAACAAAGACTCGACAACAACCAACTAAGCTAAGACAACTAACCTAGAAAGCAAAAAAGTGTGTTTTGGTGAAGAAACATGATGTGAGAAGTTTGATGTAGAGGAAAGGGTAGAACTCAATATTTCATACTAGGACAACAACCACATCGATTAGGCAAGTCAAATAAGGTCTCTCGAATGTTTAGGATACACAAGGGAAACATTAGTCATGTAAGTATGCATGAGAATGGGAATGGATTGTTACTTTCCTTTTAGACTAACTTGGGTCTATGACTCTCTATAACTTGGGTCTATGACTAACTGGGTCTATGACTCTCAATGGGCATATCACTTGCTATAAATCACCACAAAGCCATTAGATATGTTTTGAGATGAAAAAGAAGAGTTAAATGGTTTTGGTTCAATTTGCATAATTTCTATGTTCAAATAATTTAATTTAGTATATTATACTGAAACATGATTTCATAACTAACATTTCAACTTCTATATAACTAGTTCTATAGCCCAATTTTTTTGCCTGTGAAGAAAGACCATGTCAGACAATATCAACAAACAACAAAATAAGGAGACAATTGCTAGATTGTGGTCTAAGTTGAAAAGAAAAGGTGATGGAAAATGTTATTGTCCCTGCAAAATTTGTAAGGGGTTAAAGACTATAAGACTTCTAATCAAAACAACTAAGAAACATTGTAGGCTACATGGTCACATTGAAGGTGGACATGATTATCATCCATTAGTAAGTTTTTCATTATATCATTTTAAAAATTTATATACATAAGAAATCACTTGATGATGAGATTGTGATCATGGTTTATTTATGTTTATCAATTTTATATAGATCGAGAACCCTAGAGCACATGATATGGATCAATACAACCTAGAGAATATGGTATTTGAAGTGGAGGAACATGGAGGTGTGAATATAAAAGCTGAAGATAATTATCCCATAGAAGATGATGATCATGAGCCACAAAACACAATTGAAGATGATGGTATAGATACATTGATCCATGACACATTTAGTACTGGTGCAGCTGATCATGATAATGAAGATGACCTTGATGTTGCTCATGATGTCCCTCTACTTGAGAAGGCATATGAAGCCCTTTATGAAGGCTCCCAGACAACTCTTCTCTTTGATGCATTGTTGTTGGTGAACTTGAAGGTTATGAATGGTTTATCCAACATAACAATCTTATGGATGTTAACGTATGCTATATATGTCATTATAGTTAATAAATGGTGAATCATGTTGTACCATTAATATTATTTATATTAACAAATTATATTTTTTTGTTGTAGATTGATAGGTGAGTTTTTGTTACCACCATAAAATATTCTACCTCGCTCATACCGAGAATTATCTGCCATTATGAAAGATATTGGAATGGAGTATCAAGCAATAGATGCTTGTCCCAATGATCATATTATATATCACAAACAACATGAATTTGAAACTGAATGCCTTGAATGTCATATCAATAGATATTGAATAGATCAAATTAAAAAAAGGGTTCCTCGCAAGGTTCTTCGCTATATTCCCATTATTCCACGTATGCAATGATTATTCAAGTGCACTAGCTTGGCACAATTTATGGATTACCATGCACACAATAGAAGTCAAGATGACATTAATCGAATTCCTATGGATGGCTCAACATTTATGGACATAGAGGAAAAGTGGCCACACTTTAAAGAAGAACCTCATAATCTCAGGCTTTCATTGGCAGTGGACGATGTCAATCCATTTGGAGAGCTGAGATCTGTTTACTCAGTGTGGCCTATTTTTGTTATCAACAATAACATTCCTCCATGGATGTCAATAAAGAGGGAGCACATAATGTTGGCAATGATTCTTCCATGTATTTTATCATTTAAATATAGTCGTCTACATTTAATTATAAATATTGCAGTAAAATGGTCATAATAATTATGTAATGTTTTTGTTCATTCGATTAGGTAAGTACCAAGTTAAAGATATGAATGTATATATCAAGCCTCTTATTGATGAGTTGTTGGAGTTATGGAATGGTGTCACTATGTATGACATCTCTAGACCAATAGGACAAAGACAATTTCAATTTCATGTGATGCAATGCTTGTATGGACAATACATGATGCCCTAGGGCTAACACATTTTTGAGGTATGTTATAGTGTTCAAGTTGCAGATGATAATTATAATAAAAAAAATTAACATATTTAATCCAATTATACATTATCTTGTAGGTCTTCAAACAAAGGGAAAATTTGCATGTCCAGTTTGTGGCCCAAAGATGAAATCTCATCATTCAAAAAGTTTAGGAAAGCAAGTGTTTGATGAGTATAGGCACTTTCTCCACAAAATTTGTAAGTATCGAAATACTGAAAAACATCTTTTCAATGGGAAAGAAGAGAATACATCAAAGCCACGAAGAATGACACCTCACCTATGGAATTTGGAATATAATAGAATTAATCATCAAGGTAATGCCATTCCATCTAATGGTTTATGTCATAAAACATCTTTTCCATTGTGTTTTGTTTACTGATGATGTGATTGATGATCATGAAGGTCGTCAAGGCATAAATGACCACCTTCCCAAGGGACTAAAAATTTGTCCCCAAAAATTTAGTAGGTTGCCCTACTATGAGCAGTTACAAATTGTGCATTTGTTTGATACTATGCGTATTGGAAAGAATATAATAGAGACATTATGGAAAATATTGGATGGAAGGCGTGACAAAGAAAAAATTGTCAAAATTTGTAGTGACATTCAGGATTCCAATCATGCAATAAAAAATGTCATTCAATCAAATAGCCATGGAGATTAGATTAATATAAGTGAGCTTCCTTGGTTATTAACGGACCAAAAAAGCAATGCTATAAAAGAAGTCATACAAAAAATTTTATTTCCCACAGGATTTGCTACGAACATAAACAATCTCATATAAAAGAAAAGTGAATTTGGGCCAGTGATGAAAATGCATGATTGGCATACCTTCATTAAGGTAATTCATGTTATTGTGTTTTTACTATATATTTGTATACTATGCATATAGTTTTCATTGTATTATGTTAGAAAAAAATGAAAAGATAATTTTATAATTGTTGCAATACATTCTACCTCTATCTCTCCTAGATGACTTCGACAATAATGTCAAGAAAGTCATATATGATCTTGGAAAATACATGAGGTAAGTAGTGATATTTGTTCAGTTCGTTGTATAGATATTATATTTATGATTTGGTTTACTTGTTATATAATATATATTTTTTGTGTCTTGAATATCTTGTAGGTGGTTGTCATGTAAAGAAATCCATAAAGAAGATATAAAATATTAGAAGAGAAAATTTCCTCATCTAATGCTTGGTCTAGGAGGTTAGACAAGTTGTTTTGTAGGTTGTAGCAGTAATAAAGTGCTAGAGGAATTTGGACCAGTACTTAGTGGTTCATACAATCCTCTTAGGATTTGGACCATCTCAACCATGGTGCACCTCATATTAGCTTGAAACTAGTGCCCCTCATATTATCTTGAAACCTATGCCCACTATTGGTAGTTGATGGGGACAGAATACCATTTTCTATACATATCAATGAGGTGTGCTTTACATTTAGATAAGGAGAACCACTCCTGGATATACTTTAGAAAGATGGTGTATGTATAGAGATAGTTGGTAACCGTCTATATACATATATATTTGAATAACACTCCTAGCTGCCCCAACAAAGGTATGCGTAGATCAATGAGGACACCACCTGAAATAGGCTGTAGACAACACCCGCCCTCTAGCTTGATACACTAGTATTTGGGAGGATCTAGACTATGGAAAACACCTCCACACCAGTAAGTTAGACTACATTAAGTGAACACCTGGCTGATACCCCCTGCCTTACCCTATTGCAGTCACAGTATGAAATAATCAAATTGACTAGTCGCTTATCCCTTGTTGTAGTCACAGTACGAAATGATCAAATTTAAAAATAAATAAATAGCCATCGGAATTTTCATGCCAACTAAACTTTGCACCGATGACCCAACTGTCGGACCAACAACATTCTTGTCAGTCCAAAGTTTCTGGTATCCTTCAGAATTCTGATGCTAACTAAAGAAACATCCGATGAGGATGTTGTATGTCTGACAGTACTTCCTTGTTGGACACTTGTCGATGCATATTCATGGGGGAGCGTGAGAATTCCAACATCCATCTAATAAAATTTTTGAGTGGAGGAGCGATCATGGCCGTCATGGGAAGAGTTCATGATGTCGTCGGAATTCTGACATTAAATGGCATCATCAAAAAGTCCAATGATGAGTTTTCAACGACTTCATTTGTCGGCAGTCTGAAGAAAAATAGTCGAAATTCTGACAATAGGCCGTCAGAAATTAGCCCCAAATGTACTAGTGTTTTCTTAGGGAAAAAGATGGCCTCACTCATGAAAAGGGTACCCTCGACCTTAAGTGGGAAAAAAGTAACAGCAAAATATATCATCACTAGGGTTTTCTTCACTAAATGTAAGAAAGTACTAATAAACCTTGAACCTTAGACCTTGGATTGTTCAAAAAGGATGCAAGCAAAACTTGGAAATCAATGTTTTGAGCTCAAAGTTTGAAAATTTTATGCAAACAATTATTTAGGACTATCAGTGGCTATAGTTGGGGACATTCATTTCATAGGAATGAAGCGAGAGACTAGAATCTTTGAGTAAACAAGACCATCTGTAAGGTAGACCAAAAAGAAATTACCTAGATAGGGTAACTTCAATAGAAAAGAAACTACGCTACCAAAGCAAACCTAACTAATGCTTATGGATAACAACTACTTTTAAAAAAAAAAGTAGAAACTCAAAAATTGTCCATGAAAAGGCAATTAAGAGGGAATTTTATTCATAAATCCATTGGGCATAGAGTCAAAGAAAACCACTCTACCCCAAATTGCTTGTGGTCTGCAGGATCAGACCAAGTGTAATGGCCCAAAGCCATCCACCAATGTCAACCAATGCTTTCCTCTGTCATAAACATGATTTTATTTTGAAAGCATCAAATATAATCTAATAACATAAGTGGAAAATGTTGGCATTTGCATGAATATTGCATTAATGTTATGTTATGTTGTCATTGATATCAATTAACCAGTAATGATGTTAATGATATTAATGATATTGCTAATATTGTTGATATTGTCTTGTAACCGATAGGAAGAGCTAAGTGAAGGAAACTGTAAACCGGTATGTAAGTTTGTGAGTTGAACTGATAACTAGTAAAAGGTAAAACCCTAAGTATTGATGTAACCAGTAAACCCTACCTGATGTTTTTGTTAAACCCTAACTGACTAATTTTGGTGAATTGGTTATGTTGGTTTATGATCTGATGATGAGCGGTAATGATGATGACACGTATGATTATTGTATGAAGATAATTTCAAGTGTTTTTGGTGCGTTGTTGTAATGGTTTTTTTGTCTAGGGAATGAGAAAAGTGTATTTCATATAATGTAAAGCGCATAATGAGTTACTGAGATCGATGAAGAAGGTGATTAAGGAGAGGTCAAGGCTTTATTTATTAATGTGCAGAGATTTCTATGTAATCCAACGGTCATACTTGAACTGACTTGTTTGTAATCTCTATAAGAATTAGATTTATGTTGTGTTACCAACCTAATTGATTTGTTTATAAGGTCGATGAAGTTGTTTAGTTGAGAGAGTTGGCAGAGATCAGTTGAGTGTGTGGTTTCCGAACCAGATGATGTATTTGCAGTTTGAGTAAAGGCAGATAGGAGCATGAAAGGGATCTGATCAAGCAAGTGTAGTGCTTTCAGACAGATCAAGAAAACTCTTATTATTTTCTAACAATTACAACAGTATTGAAATCCCCTAACTGGGTAAGCTCTAACAAGCTTGGTGACTTTTCAAATCCTCTAACAAGGTGATCCATTAGCTTGGATTTTCAAATCCTCTACTGAGGTTACTCCTAATAGGGTATTGCTTCTAACAAGGCATTTGTAGTCAATCCCTTAACCAGATGATTCTTAACATGACCAGTTCTTAATAGGACATTTGTAAAGCTTTAACATGCTTGGCTCCTAATAGGGAAAACTTCAGAAGAGTTCAAATAGTTATCTTATGAGCCTCATTTCACCATGGTTTTTCCCATTTGGGTTTCCATGTCAAAAAAATTTGTGTCAAGTGGTGAATGTTTTTGTGGTTATGATCTTATGGTTGATTTGATTAACTATTTAACTATTTTGATAAGTCATGATAACTGGAAGCATTGATAAATGAAGTGTTGACATATGATAAAGCATTTGGATGTTTATAAGTTTGATGTTGTTTACTATTAATTTGTTGTAACAGTCAACTAGTTTATCTTATGAGTTTTTATCTTGATAGTGGTATTTCATTGATAGGTTTACTTTGAGAGATTGATTTTGAGTTTGGGAAAGTTTGTATCAGTTTTTCTTTTTACTAATTCACCCCCCTCTCTCAGTAATCAACTAGATACCTATTCTTTCATCATACCATCAATTATTATTATAGTGTCTCAGGTCCTCTAAGGTTTAAGCCTAACAGCTTGAGGTAAAGATCTTGCAGACCATGATGAAGAAGGAAGGTCCAAAGTTTAATAGAGAGAAAGTTATAGGATATGTAGCGACAGAATGAAAATTTACATCAAGAGTCTGGGAAGTTAGTATTGGGAACATGTCAATACTAAATATATTGCGCCTACTGGGATTTTGACTGATGATCACAAGAAAGAGAAACAATAAAACCATCAAGCATTAGAGGCCATTATCAGTTCCATGTCTAATGCTGAATATGTAGATGTTCATGGTCTACAGACTGCACATGAGGTATGGCAAAAAATTGAAGAGATTTATAGCAGTGATGAACATGTTAAGATTGCTAAAGAGGGGAGTCTAAGAGGAAAGTCTGATGACATGTGAATAGCTGAAGGTGAGAATATCTAGTAGTATGGTCAAAGGATAAAAGAGATAGTCGATGAAATTAAGAGTGCAAGAGGGAAAGTGGAAGATGCCACAATGATCAGTAAGGTACTGAGAATCCTGCTACCGGTCTACGCTATCCGAGTTGTAGCCATTCAGGAGCTGAATTCCATTGACAAAACTAAGGTAGCTCTTGACTCCATCATTGGAAAACTTACTGCTTTTGAATTGAATGGTTATGATTGTAGTGTATAGAAATTTGAGTCTGAATTTAGAGCTTTTGTTTCTAACCCGTCTGTGAGAAAAAGTAGAGATACTAGTCATGGTTATGAATCCAGATCCAACAGAGATGTTGATGATGAAGACAGTTTAGTTGAGCTTGAAGCATTGTTGGCAAAGAGGTTGCCCAGAGGCACTGGTAAATATAGAGGTAAATTACCTTTAAAATGTTTTGCATGTAACAAGATTGGACACATAGCTGCTAACTATCCTAATGGTGAAAGTGAACACAAGCAAGAGAAATTCAAGAAGTATAAGAGTAAAGACAAGAGAGATTGTCTTATTGTTGTTGATGGTGGTATCACTAATGAAGAATATGATGGTGATGCTAATTTAGATATTATGTTTGTAGCTGTTAAATAAGAGATATCAGAACATAAGGCATTAGTATTCAAGATGGATAACTCTGATGATTGGATCATTGATAGTGGTTGTTCACATCATATGACTGGTAATCAGAGCAAATTTCTTTCTTTGAAGGAATTTGATGGCAGAGTTGTAAGATTTGGTAATGACTCACCTTGCATGGTTAAAGGTAAGGGAATTATTTCTCTTAATGGGAAGAGCAGTGCAGATGATGTCTACTGGGTTGAAGGTCTAAAGCACAATATTTTGAGTGTGGCACAACTCAATGACAAAGGATACCCACTAGAGTTTAAAAATGGTATGTGCAAAATTTATGACAACAAAGGTGAATTGATTACAACTGGGAAGCAAACTAAAGGTAACCCATTTCACCTTAATCCTAAAGTCAGCAACTATTTAATTGCAAAAATAGATGATAGTTGGCTTTGGCATAGGAGATTCTATCATATAAACTTTGATAACATTGTTAAAGTGAGTAAGTCCAAGACAATGAGAGGTTTTTCTTAGCTAGACAAATTGGTTAATGCTCTTTGCAAAGAACGTCAGTTAGGAAAGATGACATCCTCAAATTTCAAGAGCAAATCCTTTTCAGTGGAGCATTTGTTAGATTTGGTTCATACAAATCTCCGTGGACCAATAAGAACAAAAAGCATTCAAGATGATAGATATTTTATGATCTTCACTGAGGATTGCTCGAGGATGATGTGGATCACATTCTTGAAGGATAAGATTGAAGCTTTTGGTAAGTTCAAGGCATTCAGAGCCTTAGCTAAGAAGGAGAGCGGTAAGAAGATAAAATGTCTGAGGACAAATCAAGGTGGTGAATTTACTTTTGAGGAATTCACTAGGTATTATGAAGAGAATGGTATCAAACGACACCTTTCTGCACCCAGGACACCATAGTAGAATGGTATCTTAGAGAGGAAAAATTGATCAGTTGTTGAAGCTGCTAGGACAATGTTCATACAAGGAGGTGTAGCGAAAACCTTTTGGAGAGAAGCTGTTAGCGCAGCTATCTACACTGTGAACCGAGTTCTGGTAAAAAGAGGTAAGGACAAGAATCCTTATAAATAATGGTATGGAAGATCACATGATGTTAGTTATTTCAAGATATTTGGAAGAAAATTTTTTATTAAGAGAGGTGATTATATTAGCAAATTTGAGGCTAAAAGTGATGAAGGTATATTTCTTGGCCATTCCACCAAGTGTAAGGCCTACAAGTGTTTTAACAACCAGACATAGAGAATTATTGAGAGTGATGATGTTCGAGTGGATGAATATCCTGAAGTCTCAGAGGAAACTAGCTTGGAGAAGAAGGATGAAGATCCTTGCATTTTGTTTTTGGAACCAGAAATTGTGAAATCTGAAACCGGCAAAGAAAATTTTGATGCACTAGTTCAACTGGAACAGATAAATTCAGAAGATGATGATAATGATGAAGCTAAACCTGAAGATAGTGATCATGTTATTCCAAGATATGTGAGATTTAATCACAATCCTAAACAGAGTATTGGGGATAGGGATGTTGGAGTACTAACCAGAAGAGGAGTCCGAGAAAACTCTTGCATGATCTCCACTATTGAACCAAGAACTGCTAAAGAAGCATTTGGTGATGATCATTGGGTTAAAGATATGGAGGAGGAATTAGATCAAATTGATAAGAACAACACATGGACCCTAGTACCCCGACTGGTAAATAAAAATGTAATAGGTACTAAATGGGTATTCAGGAACAAGTTGAATAAAGATGGTTTTGCAGTTCACAACAAAGCTAGGTTGGTTTGAAAAGGTTATGCACAAGAAGAAGGAGAAGATTATGGTGAGACTTTTGCACCAGTGGCAAGATTGGAAGGTGTCAGAGCTTTACTTGCATTTGCAGCTCATAAGAAATTCAAGGTATACTAGATGGATGTTAAGTTTGCATTTTTGAATGGGACACTAGAAGAAGAAGTATACATTGAGCAACTAGATGGATATGCTTTGACTGATGAAAAACACATGGTATGCAAATTGCATAAGGGTTTATATGGATTAAAGAAGGAACCCAGAGCATGCTATGAAAGGCTTCATACACATCTTATGAAGATAGGATTTTTGAGAACCAATGATGATAGTAACATATATCTCAAATTTGAAGGAGATGAAATACTGGTCAGCGAAGTATTTGTAGATGATATCATATTTGGAGGTAATGATGTCATGAGCAATAGTTTTGCAGATGAAATGAAAAATGAGTTTGAAATTTCTTTAGTGGGAGAAATAAAATTTTTCATAGACTTGCAGATACAACAAATGAAGAATGGCATTTTCATCACATAGTCTAAGTATGTGAAAGAGGTCTTGAAGATATTTGGCATGAGTGATTGTAAACTTGTTGGGACACCAATGGTTACAGGTTGTAAGTTGTCTAAGGAAGATGAATCTGTCTATTGATGAGAAGGAATATAGGTCAATGACTGACAAATTGCACTATATTGTTCACAACAGACTGGATATAGCTCATGCAGTTGGGATAGTTGCTAGATTCTAGAAGAATCCTAAGGAAACACATCTAATAGCAACCAAGAGAATTTTTAGATACTTGAAAGGTACTGTTGACTATGGATTATGGTATCCATACGGAGGAAACTTTGATTTGAAGGTGTACACAGATGTAGATTGGGGAGGAAATGTTGATGACCAGAAAAGCACAACCGGTGGAGCATTCTTTCTTGGAGGAAGACTTGTTTCATGGAGTAGTAAGAAGCAGAGTTGTACTTCACAGTCTAATGTTGAAGCTAAGTATGTTGCAGCTTACATGAAATGCACATAGGCTATTTGGATGAGGCACATTTTGGAAGGTTTTAAGATGAATATTTCATAACCTATAAAGATTTAATGTGATAATGCAAGTGCCATAAATATTTCAAAGAACCCCATTTTTCATGCAAAAACCATGCACATTGAATTGAAGTATCATTTTTTGAGGAAAAAAGTGCATAGCAAAGATGCTATCTTAGAGAATGTTTCTACCAAGGAGCAACTTGCATATATTTTTACTAAACCTCTACCTAAGACTACATTTGAGTATTTTAGAAGTCAACTAGGGGTTGTACCCCTTCATGAGGTTAGTTGAGCATGATGTAGATTACATCAGTCCCTGAGCTACTTGTATAATTTTATAGAAGGATTGGTGTAGAAGTGGAAGTTATTCCACAGGGGGAGCATCAAGTTGCAGATTATTGTTGTTGCACAATTAAATTTGACATTACATGTTTTACTTTCAATTTGGCATTGCTGTCAAAGGGGGAGAAGAATTATGTGATTATGAGGAGGAAAACTAGCTGAAGACATGGAGAGAATGGTGAATACTTGGTAATGTAAACCATGATTCCTATTCACAATCACAGAAGCAATCAATGGTGTTGATATTTGTATTGCCATCAATCCAAAAGGGGGAGATTGTTGGCATTTGCATGAAGATTGCATTAATGATATGTTATGTTGTCATTGATGTCAATTAACTGGTAATGATGTTAATGATATTGTTGATATTGTTGATATTGTCTTGTAACTGGTAGGAAGAGGTAAGTGAAGTAAATTGTAAACCAGTATGTAAGTTTGTGAGTTGAACCAATAACCTGTAAAAGGTAAAACCCTATCTATTGATGTAACCGGTAAACCCTACCTGTTATTTTTGTTAAAACCTAATCGATTAAGTTTGATGAATTGGTTATGTTGGTTTATGATCCGATGATGAGCGGTAATGATGATGAAATGTATGATTATTGTATGAAGACAATTTCAAGTGTTTTTGGCACGTTGTTGTAACAGTTTTTTTGTCTAGGGAATGAGCAAAGTGTATTGCATATAATGCAAAGCGCATCATGAGTTACTGAGATCTATGAAGAAGGTGATTAAGGAGAGGTCAAGGCTTTCTTGATCAATGCACAAAGATTTCTATGTAATCCAATGGTCATACTTGAACCGACTTGTTTGTAATCTCTATGAGAATTAGATTTATGTAGTGTTGCCGACCTAACTGATTTGTTTATAAGGTTGATGAAGTTGTTTATTTGAGAGAGTTGGTAGAGATTAGTTGAGTGTGTGGTTGCTGGACCGGATGATGTATCTACAGTTTGAGTAAAGACAGATAGGAGCATGAAAAGGATCTGATCAAGCAAGTGTACTACTATTTAGATAGATCAAGCAAACTCCTATTGTTTTCTAACAATTATAGGAATATTGAAATCCCCTAACTGGGTAAGCTCTAACAAGCTTGGTGACTTTTCAAATCCTCTAACTAGGTGATCCATTAGCTTGGATTTTCAAATCCTCTACCGAGGTTACTCCTAACAGGGTATTGCTTCTAACAAGGCATTTGTAGTCAATCCCTTAACCGAGTGATTCTTAACAGGACTTTTGTAAACCTTTAATAGGCTTGGCTCTTAACGTGGTGAACTTCAGAAGAGTTCAAATAGTTATCTTGTGAGTCTCATCTCATTGTGGTTTTTCCCATTTGGGTTTCCACGTCAAAAATGTTTGTGTTAAGTGGTGAATGTTTTTGTGGTTATGATCTTATAGTTGATTTGATTAACTACTTAACTATTTTGATAAGACATGATAACCGAAAGTATTAAGAAATTAAGTCTATTGACATATGATAAAGCATTTGGATGTTTATAAGTTTGATGTTGTTTACTGTTAATTTGTTGTAATAGTCAACTGGTTTATCTTATGAGTTTTTATCTTAACAATGGTATTTGATTTGTAAGTTTACTTTGAGAGATTGATTTTGAGTTTGGGAAAGTTTGTATCAATTTTCCTATTTCCTGATTCACCCCCCCCCCTCTCAGTTATTAACTGAATACTTATTCTTTCATCATACCATCAAAAAACCATTTCTCAAACCTGCTAACTATTTTTATCCGTCCACTATGCTTAATTTTATCACTGCAATTACTACAAAAATCTAAAACTTGTGCAATGATATATAACTGTTGATATTTTGTGACATATATGTTGAATAGCACACATCCTAACTGCAACCGATATCCTTTTCTGCAAAATCATCATCCTGTTGAAAAGGAAAATCTCATATTCTGGCAAATAACTGAGAAAACATGCCTCTTTTGCATTCTGAAACTGCTTAATCAAATAGGGATTCTCTGAAGAATCAACCTTTTTACTGATCATATCAAGCAAATTGTTATCAAGGGGAGGGAAAGGATCAGAGATGATCTCTTCATATATTTCATTTTCTTTCTCTATATCCAATCTAATGTCAACAATATCAACAACAGGGGAAGACTTCTTATTGTTACCTATCTTTCAATCAGATATTACACCTTTGTCTTCATGATGTTCTATTTCTGAAATTGATGTCACAATATCTAGATCCTCAGTTGTCTCTTCATACAAAAGGCTAAGAACAATATGAAAATCATTCTCAAAAATGTTATAATAGAGCACCAATTTATCTTCATCCACAACTTCATCAAATAGTGCATTGATATTTTTACTAAAGTCATTGCTTGTCCTATCTTTATGTTTATCAAGAATCCAGGAATCAAAATCTGAGGTGAAACAACACTCAATAGTAAAATCCTCATAGATCTTATCATCAAAAGCTGATAATATCTCATCATCTGAATTTTTATTATCAAAGCCCTAAAAACTTGCATTCGTTTGAGACATAAAACTTTCCAAATCTTCACACTCACTATCAGATCCATTTGGAATACAAGACTGCAAACCAACTTTCTGCAAGGTATTCTTCTTGGATACATTATTGTTAATGTCTTTTAGTAAAGTGATTGACACTATTTCTATCTCTACATCTAATATGTCAGATACTTTCTCATTAACCTCTTCTTCATCAATATGAGGAATAACCATTGTCTGGGACAAGTTCTCTTCACTCATACTTTTGTTCCAATCATAATTGACAATAGGGACAATTTGATCAATAGGGATATAAAGGTCTTGACATGGTTCTTTAATTTCAGATTCATGCTTTGCCTCAAACTGTAACACCTTAGGATAACATACCCTTGCAGAGAGATAACCCCTAGGGATTACATATTTCAAGTTGTTCTCAATATCCATTGCTATCCTGTAAGCCTAATATAAGGTTTTAGGATCCTTATCTCTTAGCAAATAACTCTCTCCTTCAAATGTAGCCAAATAAACAACTAGGCATATTGCATCATTTGGTTTATATTTGTTAGGAATTCCATCCAATGCCCTAGCAAATCTAAGATTAAAAGCAAGTACTAACTCATCTTCTTCCTTCTGAATGTCCATGAATGTTTTAATGACTGAGCTTGGATTAATTCTTTCACCAAACTATTCCATGAACACCACCTTCAACTCATCCCATGATGAGATAGAACATACTGGAATGTAGGAGAACTAGGCTCTGGCATTTTCCTTTAAATACTGAACAAACAACTTCATGAAAACATCTTCCTAATTTATTTCAAAATCTTCCATTAATTTAGAAAACTCCTACAAATGGTGATGTGCTAATTCTGACCTCTTCCCATTGAATCCTGGTAAGTGTTCCCTAACCTCTACAGGAACAGGATTTGGGAAACCTTGGATACCATCAAAATTCAATGGCTTATATCTTTCTCTAAAGAAAGCTCTATGATGACTTGGAATAGATTGAAAAAAAAAATTTGACATTTCATAAAGAAAAATAGGCATAGGATACATATTTTCATGAGTTCCCTTATTTCTTTCCCTTATCTTGAACTATAAAATTGTAAGGCTCAAGACATACTCCATCTAATCATATACAGAAAGTGAAAACTGAATCATAGGAGAATGCAAAATAATCACTAACATTCCCTTCCTTAGTGCTTATTTTACTCTTTTAGGGAACAATTTCTTTTAATTTTCATGAAATACATTTGACTCATGAAAATATAAATACCTGGAAATGTTGAAGCTGTTGCTACCTTCTTTAACTTGGGACTTCCAAAATCACTTTCAATCTTTCAAATCCTTAACACTGATCTTTTGACAGAGTCACCACCTCCTTGTAGAGGACAAATACTCAAACAACTAGAATTTCTTCATAGGTCAAATTTGTTTCAACACAACACTACAACACTTCCTTATCATCAAATGGAATTACTCATTCTATCCTCAGCTTGTCAGGGTACTTCATCATAAGGGCTCAGATTTGTTTCATCCTTCTTGCAAATTTCTTGGTTCTTCTTCAAGCAGATACACATTGGTGCATAGATCTCAAAGTTTCAGAGTCGCCACTCACAATTGTGAGGTATTACATATAATCTTGAAAAATAGATATATCTGGACCAAACTCTTTATAGAACAAGAACTACAACAGATTTCTCAGTGACATTTATGAGAATTGACTCAAACTGACAAGGGATAGATTAAGAAGCTTCTTCACTTTGTGGGATAGATTAAGAGTTCATTTCATCCCCAACAAAGCCACCATTTTTTGTTGGTTCCCAAAATGGACAACGGGTTTACACTGCTATAGGGAAGAGACCAAGTTGCTTTCCTCCAAATATCTATGGAGAGCCAATCCAACTATCAGTATCTTTTAGGCTTGGACCAACAATAACAAGGACAAAGAGTCCTTTTGTGCTTTAGGCTTTGCAGAACTAGGGAGGGTGATCCCTTCAGTAAGATATCCTTCTCTCTGCAACGATACTCAGGAACTTATTGAAACAAAGTAGATTATCTCATAATAGGACTCGACAAAAAGGGAGAATGCTCAAGGATGGAAAATCCTTCAGTGATCCTCAACCTTAAGCTTGAGTATGAGAGAGGGTGAGACAACTTTTAGAAAATACATAAAACTTAAAAGATATTCTGATATTTATGAGATTCGTTCTGAGAGATCATAAAGAAGATGAATTGGAAGCTGAAAACCTAATGAAACTTGCTAGTGAATGTCAATGCCTTATTCCTTTATGTTACAGAGTATATGAAAAATGTTATTGAAAATCTGATAAAATTTCATCTAATAGCTGGTCTATCCTAAAACAAGACTACCTTACAATATTGTTCTACTTATAATCCTTCATTTGAACTACTTATAAAATCCTATGGCCAGTCTTATTTTCTTTGTAATCTCATTCAAGAATTCTAATTAACCCCTTGGAATAAAGAATTGAATAGAAGAATACATACATCATAACGATGCAACAAACAAATGAAACCCTTGATCCCATTTGCTTAAAAGAAAATAAAATCCCACACACGAGAGTAAAGATTAGGAAAATATATTTGCATTTATATCATAAGTTATTTTTTATCAGATGATAGCCAACCAATTCAAGTACAGAAATGACCCTCTTTGAAAAAGGGGAACCTACAACTGTTCTATTACTTTTTTGTTCTACAAAATGACATTACAGTCCTATTATTTCCTATGACTCTCTAGAACTACTTCAGACCTAACCCTACAGAAAATATCTATTTTACAGAGATCTTTCTTAGAAAATTTGGACACTAACTAATGGCCTTGAATTCCCTTTTATAGAAAACAAGGGAGTGACAAGCTTCGGGCCATGAGACACTTGTCAGCAAAATTGAGCCTTAGAGGTTGTACACAATTTTGTTACAAAGTACTCCTTATCAACATGTTGGCGCCCGTGATGAGGTGGAACCAAAATTTCTAACTGATTATTGGTAGAAACAAAAATACTTGCTCCGTACCGACATCACCTAGACACTCCCAAATGGACCCTGAGATGCTCAGTTTGTTCCATAGAATTTCTCTTCCTGAAAAGGAAAATAGATCCTAGTATGAAACAAGACTTTCCCCCCAAATTAAAGGAAAATCTCTAGCCTTTATGGCTCGGATCGGCGAAAATGGAAAGAGGAGATCGGGGGTAAACATGATTCGTTGAGAAGGTATTGCAACTTCTATGTTGTTTCAGAGATGACTGGGTGCCATTCCTCCCATGAACAAATCCTTCTTTGAGTTTCCCATGACCTCCCTCTTGGAACACTCTGCAAACAAAAGGTAGCGTAAGAGGGGAATAGGCCTGGGGTGAGTTTTATTGAAAAGAAAAGAATTTCACATCCCCTCTGGCAATCCCCTGATCTTTCACATCCCCTCTAGCAATGAACAACATCATACCAGAGAAAGATCATCCATCTAGTGTCATAAAATATGCAATGACTCCATTCATAATTGTATCTGAACACCATCCTTTCACTGATAAAGAACTATTGTCAAA
Organism: Cryptomeria japonica; assembly: GCF_030272615.1. Taxonomy (NCBI): domain Eukaryota; kingdom Viridiplantae; phylum Streptophyta; class Pinopsida; order Cupressales; family Cupressaceae; genus Cryptomeria; species Cryptomeria japonica. The sequence goes on along the minus strand of NC_081409.1, from coordinate 561,925,620 downwards.
AAAATGAAGAAACTTGTATTTGTTTCTACCCATTTGATCATCTGCCTAGTGAATTTATAACTAAAAATTCCCTTCAATGTGGCAGTGCTAATCCATGCAAAAATCATCATCACCCTGATATCTTCTACTTATTTTGTCAGCTGTGGATTTTAGCTATCATGCCTACAACTCAAGGCATCACCATTTTCTAGGCCATCACTCCATTGCCACCTGCATGTGTTCACCTTAAAAGAATGATTTTATTCTGATTTTATTCCTTTTTTCAGTGTACAGTCTCCTGCTTTAGGATCTTAGCCAACAAACAAATCTTTGCATTCATCAGAGATCTCATGATCCATCGCACTTGAACTGGAAGCTTATCCAAATCCTTTCACATATCTAGGGTATCATCTTTGATTGTCTAATCGATCCTGAATTGATAAGTCTAAATCCCATTCACTCTGGTTTTTTCTCGTGATCTATGACTGGTGTCTCCAAAATCCATCCCAACTTCTCATTTGAAACTCAGCCACAAATCTCATCCATCTTGGCACATCTAACAGTCATTTCTCACCAACATAGCACTTTGAGTTTCCATCTATATCCGTGGACCCACAAAATCCTAACTGAATAGTGCCATATCATCCTTCAACTAAGCTCCGTCATCAACCTCTCCGTAGGTCTTCCTGATCAGCCTGGGACACGTGGCATCATCTCATGATGCCACGGTCCATAATCTCCCTACAAATTCCATCATGTGAAAATGAGGGCCATAAGATCTATTCAATCTTTACCACTTTGCATACCATCCATTAACTCTTTTAGGACTTAAAAGTCGAGCACCTTTTACATCAGGACAAAACATCTTCATTCATTCTGAGCATGTGCAAATTGATGGGACTATTAGTAGATCAACCTTTACCAACTGTGAAATAGTATCACAATGCTTTTGACTGGTTACACTGCTAATCCTACCATTTTCCACCAATAACACGCGTCACAATCTTGCGGTGCCGCAGTCATTAAAATCCTTGCATCTTTGATCGTGAGGAAGCGCTAGCTATTGGATCTATCCTATCTTTAGCAAATGGTTAGAGTATTCAAGAACCTTTGAAATTAGGAAAAATACAAGCATGGGCACAAATATTAAAAAAGGGACTAGTAATATGAATATTATGCACTTGACTTGGGGAAATTATGATTCCACGAACCGGTTGATCAATAATTTGCTTAGGGAAAAAGATGGCCCCACTCATGGAAAGGGTACCCTTGGCCTTAAGTGGGAAAAAAGTAACAACAAAATATATCATCACTAGGGTTTTCTTCACTAAATGTAAGAAGTTACTGATAAACCCTAAACCTTTGACCTTTGATTGTTCATAGAGGATGCAAGTAAAACCTGAAAAATCAATGTTTTGAGCTCAAATTCTAAAAATTTTATGCAATCAATTTTCAGGGCTATCACAAACCGGCAAGATAGAAACCGATAGTGCAGAGCTTTGATGGGTTGTAAAAATTCATTTTGCAGCAAGGATCTCATTTGTATATCTGAGTTTTAATATTATTTTCAATGAGTAGGTGCTTAGTGCAGGGGTTGTAGCTCCTTTAGGTTGTAGCCTATAAATTGTGTAGGGGTTGGTGCCCTAAAATTTGTAATCAAATCTTTTCATTATGAGGCTAGATTGGAGCAGAATATCTCCAAAAGCTATTCTCACTAAGGTTTTTCCCACATTGGGTTTTCCTATTACATCTGGTGTTATGTGTTGCATCTTCATGTGTGTGAAGTATTAATCCTTTAGTTATTTCTCCTACATACATTGTTTGCATTGCTTTGGTAATTAGTCTACATCTTATATATTTCATATCTAACTGGTATAGCTCTGATTAAGTAAAAATTATTTAAATCATCGATTCACCCTCTCTCAATGACCCATTGTGTCCAACACTATGTCTAACATCAATTCTTCTACTGAAGCGATAATTAACAATCTTGCTCAAACTGTGTCTTCCTTACAACAACAAATTGCTTCTATGAGTCAATTCAAGTTTAGTGTGACCACCTTTGATGTTGTGAGCCCAATTTCTCTTGATATTGTTAAAATCGTGCCACCTAAACATGTTGAGGTCCCTCAATTATAACTCTATAATGGAAAAGGTGATCCTCTTACGCATGTCAAAACATTCCAAACCTTGTGTACTAACTTTTCTTATGATCAAAGATTGCTTAGAAAAATGTTTACAAGAACACTAAGAGATAAGGCTTTACAATGGTATTGCTCTTTGCCTTCTTATTCTATCACTTCTTTTCAACAACTAGAAAATGCTTTCATCCAACAATTTCAAAACAACATTGGTCCTCAAATAACTTTGACTGATTTAATGCATTGTAAACAATGTGTTAAAGAAAAAGTGACTGATTTCATTGGTATATATAAGCATTTGTGTGCTCAAATTTCTTTTCCTATACCAGATAATGATATTCAAAGAATTTTTATTTCCAATTTGCAAAAAGATATTAGGGAAAAGCTTCTTTGTCTGAGTTTACTTCCTTTCTATAGTTGTGCACAACACTCCATAATTATCAATTGGTTGTGAGTCAAATGGAGCAATCCACTCCTATGGCTCTGAGTGATAGGGGGAGAGTGTTCAACAACCATTTGTGAAGTTTAAAAAAAAAAAAGCTTCATCAAGTTCAATGATACAATCAACAACAACAATGTGAATGCTACAACACGTGTGTCTTCTATTTCTAATTTTTTCCAAAGAGAAAGATAGTTTACTCCTTAGAATGAATCTTTACATAGTATTATGTCTTAGTTGTTGCAAAGAAATGTTATCAAACTTCCTCCTATAAAACTAGTTGATCATTCTAAACTTTCATCCCCTTATTTTGATAACAATTCGTTTTGTCAATTTCATCATCAGCCTAGTCATGATACTGAGAAATGTTTCGCATTGAAAAATAAGATTCAATATTTGATTGATAATAATACTATATCTATGGCAGGTGTGAATGATAAAGGGAATAAATTAGTAGCTCCTCCTAATCAAAATATTTATATTTTCACTGATCCCTTACCTTTTCATACCTCTAACGTGATTGAGATTGTGCCTACTTCTTTCTCTTTTGAGGAATTCACCTCTATGGCTCCGAACTTGGTAAATATAGTAGAAAAATAAGATACGACTAAGGATCCTTGTATTACATTTGACCCTAGTGAGACCATTAGAGCACCCGATGTCCCTTTATACATAGTTGTGAAGGTTAAGGATATACCTTGTCATGGTGCCCTTATTGATCCCTCTTGCATGGTTAATGTCATCACTGAGGAGTATCTTTTCACTTTACGATTACATAAACCAATATATGATGCTTCTAATGTGGTTGTGAGGTTATTTGATGGATTCTCTTGTCCTACCATTGGCTCTATTCCCCTTCTTGTTGAAGTTCATACTAAATCTATGGATGTTAACTTTGTTATCATTCCTTCTTCTGAGCAATTCCATTTGAAGCTGGGCTATCCTTGGCTATCTTCCATGAAGGCTATTGCTTCTCCAATCCATAAGTGTTTGCAATTTCCTCACAATGGCAAAATCATAACTCTAAAGTATAGCTTATTTAAACCATCTGAAAGAAGCTTCGGTGTTCCTATTGATTTCTTTTGGCCTAAGAAATTTCAATCTCTTCCATCAAGGAGCGATGCTCTTTTTTAATCTTATCAAAAATAGAAGAAAGATATGATATTATCCTTAAGTCAACCTATATCCCCAATACTTCACATTCCTATCATTCTTGAAGATGAAGTTCTCCCCATAACGGATAGAACTAATCTTCTTCCTAAGGAATATCCTCAACCTATTCCTATGGATGTCACTATGCCTTCTCCTAAGAAACAAAACAATATTCCTCCTAAGCTTAGAACCGTACCTCCTTCTCAAGATGGACCTAGTCTCCTTCCTACACCTAATATTCCTCCTTTGTATGGCATAGTTTTGCCTCCTTCCTCTTATAGAGAGAAGAGGCCTTCTTCTCCCCTTATTCAACCTAAAATATCTCAACCTAAACCTTCAACTACCAAAGCTGAGAATATTCCTCCTTCACCTAATATTCCTCCTCCTTCTCAGTCTTCCACTAAAACGTTGTGTTCAAGCTCATGAAGCTATCCCTCAAACTATTCAAACTCCTAGAACTCCAACAGTTGACATGATTCCCTTTTCTCCTAAACAAGATGTTGAACCAAAATCTCCAAATCATAAGCTGCAAAAAACATGTGATGGTTTTACTTTTATTCATTTGCAAGCTCTTCTTTCTATAAATCTTGATGAGGAAATGAGTTAAAATGATATTCATGATGGAAATACAACTCCTAATGCTTCTAATAGTGATTATGAATATGTTGATGTTGACAAGCATTTATCAGCTGAATTTTCAAAAGCCCTAATCCTAGCTCCTAGAGCCGAACAAAGTGACTTACCACATGAGCATAGTCCTTGTTTGGATCTTGTGATAGCTCCATCTGGTGTTCTTGATGTCGTTGCTCTGGTGTGTTTCACACCTTCTTGAAATAGTGATCAACAATATCGGGAGGTGGATGTCATGCTAGATTAGCAACATTGGCACTGTAGATTTTCTCTCTCTCTCCTCTCTTTCTCTTTTGTGACTATTCTTCTATGTCTATCCCTATTCTTCTATTATCCTCATAATGTCTACTTGAGGACAATGCAAAGCATTGAGATCTCTTTTGGTCTCTTTCATGTTCACTCAAAAGACTCTTATCTTCTCTTTCTTCCAAGGATGTTTCCTTCCTTTGGGGAATGATGATTATTATATGCGCATACATATATGATATACATGAGTTATCATATAGCATACTGACCCCGAGAAAAGTGAAACTACCTCGTGTTTTGTGTTCATTATCTTTGGGTTTATTCCTCAATTGGGGGCTAAATCCTTGCAATAACATGCTTCCTCTCTTCTCTCTCTCTTAGGTGTATCCTACCTTAAATCAATCACTCCCGATAAGGCGTGCGCGATTGCTTAACATGGGGGCATACACTCCACTCATATTCTCCTTCTTGATACTTAAGAGTTACTTCGTGAACCTTGTTTTTCTTTGTAATCTTTGGTATCCTTTCTTTCATGACTCATAGCAAGGGGAACTTTTCTACTTGTAGTCATGGTTCTCCCCTTCTTGATCTTCCCTTTTACTTTGTCAATCAAAGTCATAAGATCCTAAATCCATTGGGGGCTTGGCGCATCTTTCCTCCTTGACGTGGTAAAAGTCTTTCAATCTTGTTTCCTTGTACTTTACCGACAGTTTTGGCATATGCTCATACTCCCACTAAGGTGGGGGCTAAATGTAGTGTCATAAAATTGCAACCCTAGAAATTTTTTACCACATTAGGGTCCTCACGCATGTGAAATTGAATCCCCCAGCCTGATTAGAGACCGGAGACTGCTCAACCCCAAAAAATTGCATCTCTGCACTGCCTAACCTGCATCTTGTCCTACAAAAAAAGGGCATAATAGGGGTGTGGTGCCCTTGTCCCCTGCCCTATTTTGGGGTAGGACACTTCCTAAGTTTGCATTGATGATTTTGTAGTGAGCAGGAAAACTTCCCTGATGTTAGCCTATAATGAAAATCAGTTTTATTAACCCTAATTGACAAGTATAAAAGTTGCATTTTCCCTCTCATTTGCATGAGTTCAACAAGGTGAAATTTTTTGATCAAGCATTCAAGCATCCCTTTCAATTATTGAGCATCTCAAGTCTCCCTTCAAGGCTAGGTGTTGCAATCACGTCAAGGATTCAACCATTGAAGAGGAGATTCATTTCAACATTCAACTTCATACAAGAATTTCTATCAACATTTCTATCACAACCTCCCTTGAGGTGATTTACATTTACTTGCAAGTACTTTCTCTCATTACTTGGTTAATTCCACAACTGGGGTTTGCCATGAAGGGAAACCCCCAATCCCAACCCCTTTTCCTCTCTTTTCTATGTGTAGGTTGTAGGTGCGCAACTGTACTTTCAGATTTCAACTCCATTTGCAAAGGCAGAAAAAACCTTTTTGTTTCACGGATTTTTCGGAGGACTGTGTACACTTTTTCCATGGTCTGGGCAACTTTTCCTCAAATTCGCAGGGTGGCTTCATTTCAACATATTACTGCCAAATCCAGGTGCACAACTTCATCCCACACTCCGATCTTGAGTTATTATCAATTCTCTGTCTCTTTTCACTTAGTATTAATAATAATTCAATCAATTCCTTTCCATTCCGAGTAGAAGAGGGAATTGACTTATCATTCTCATTTCATTCAGAATTCTATCTTCTTCTTTAGAGGTTGAATCTAGTGAATTTTCCCCCCCTCTTCTAATGTAATGCGTGAAACATGTTTGAAGGGAAATCCATAGCGAAACTCAGATCTCTTTGGAGGGAAAGGGTAGCTCTCCTCTTAATCTCTCATTCACACATTTTTCACCCACCATTACATTTTGGTGACCATTACAAATGTAAATCATAATATTGGTCTGGTGGTCAATCTTTGTATCGTGCTATGTAGTTTTTATAATTGTAAGTTGAGGGTTGAGGGTTTAGCTGAACTTGTTATCAAGTTTGATGATTTGTATATATAGGTGATATATTCATGTAGTTTTGATGTCAGTATGGTATCTACATTATCAGAGAGAGATGAATGTGCGAACAAGGATATATCATCCAGTGAAGTGTTGAGGTGTGTTTGGTGTTGCAGAGGAGACAATTATGCTTAACCGGAACTATCATCAGACATTTGTAGTTTCTATCTGTAGTTCATTCCTTCTGAATTGTAGTCTGAATCATATTGTAAGTTAGTGAGACTTCCCTGAGGGTTGTAGCCTTCTGGATATATATCTTTTGAGTAGTGAGCTCTAGGCACTGTGAATATATGTATGTGCATTCCCCATTGTAATATTTTCACATACTACTACAAAGTATCATCTTACTGTGGGTAGGTTCCCACCTTGGTTTTCACCTTAACCAAGTTTTCCACATCAATATCTTGGTGTTGTGTGTTGTGTTGTTAATTTTCTTACCTATATTTTGTTGTGGTTTATCATTTTATGTTTTGGAATTTAATTTGTTGAGATCTGGTGAAGATTGATTCACCCCCCCCCCCCTCTCAGTCTTCCTTCTTGATTTCTGCTAACATTATCACTGTAAGACAATAATCTCTTTATTCTTGCTCAGGATTGTAACCTTTATGCACAATAGAAGTTGATCATTATATTTTTAAAATGCAAGTACTTACTGTATTGTTATGTATGGAGAGGGCCTATGACCTTATGTTGCTCATTGATAGTCAATTTGACCGAGTCTTTGATTATTTATCAATGTCTTTGGCTATCTATTGAAATCTAAGGCTTCAATGATGAATATTACCTCTGCAAAACTTCTTATCTTTTTATTACATATCTATCCAAAAGATGTTATGCCTTTGCTTGACTTCTATTACTGCCTGATGGAAGGACTTTGCAACATGCTTATTTTGATTCATTCAGTTTTCTACCTGAATATGAATATCATCCTTTCATTTTTTTCTCATGACAATAGCTTTTGTATGGTCTTTGCACTTTCTTAGGACTGTTTTTTGGTCGTATGTTTCTCAATTTGGTCATTGTAATAATCATCCCTCTGCTATCTTTGATCTCTATGCTCAACACATTTGTCATAATGGAATTGATCATTATAGCTTCTTTATGTGTTTATGACTATGAATGAATGATAGTAACTTTTATCAGTCTTATGCCTCTAAAGGTGATATCTCTTTTCCAAGACTCCGAACTTGAAGGATAAAGGACTACTACTTTCTATCTTCAACAAGGTAGCAATAGCTTGAGTTGGGTGTGTAACTTCACTCTTTGTTTGTGTTATCCATTCACCATTATGACTACAATGTTGATTGTTAGAAATCCTTGTGGTTTTGAATGATTAAAAAATGTGCACATATTGTACCTATGATATGCCTTTACATGATGTTCTTTCTTCATGTTGCACTATCGTTCTCAGAATTTATTTATGTGCGCAACCTTGTAGCATTGTCAAATGATCCAAAAATGATTTTAAGATTGTCATTGACTGTAATGTATTAACCATAGCTTAACTATGATGAATGCATTCTTCATCTATCCCACAAATCTCTGTCATTTGGCATTCATCTTTTGTTAAGGGCTTTTATCATCTTGATGTTGTTGTCATGTAATGATTTGATGTGCTTTCTCTAATATTGACTAGGGATTCTATGTCTTTGATTAAGGAAAATTGGGTTTTAAGGGACCTAAAACCCGCTTACATAACGAGGAGATAAGCAAAAGAGAAACTAGGAAGAACAGAACAAAGAGAGAAAGGTTGCAAAAGAATAGCAGAAAAAATAGCAGCCAAGGAAAAGAACAACACAAGGCCAGCAAGAAACTGACATCCTAAAACCAAATTACATATCAGATGAAAATCTTTATAGTCTCTTCCGCATCCTTAACCAGAATCATCATTGCATTAGCTGCCTCTTTCAGTTCTTTTTTATTCTGCATTTGTTGAGTGTCTTTGGTCTTCAACTCCAACTCACTAGTAGTTTGTCTGGTCTGCGTCTGGAGGAGTGAAGAACATAACTAGAGGTCAGCTCATCATCAATGATCACCATATCTTTATTCTTCTTTTTCTTCTCCAGACAAGCCACCAAAGCATTCATGTTTTGAGAAGACACCTTCAACACTACTAGACTATGCTCCATGAATTTCTTCAAAGCCTTCTCATTTTTTGTAATCCGGTTGTTTATCAGAACATTATCAGCCTCACCCTTTTCTTTGATAATTCTCACCACATCTTCAAGATGCTTCAAATCTCCCTTAATCATATATTTTTCTAGCCAGTCCGGAATGTCTTCTTTGTCCTCTGCATCACTAGTATCCTCCGTAGAATCATCTTTATCTTTAGTGTTGGTATCCTTAATCAAGTTCTCAATTTTATAATCCAGGTCTCTCTGTTTATTCTGAATACTGGAGATGTTTTCAATCACCCATTTATGAAAAATTGAACATATCCAGGGTACTATTTCTAGCAGCATTTAGAATGGAATCCGTGTTCTCCATAATCGAACCAGAGCCCATAGACCTAGGGTTTCCTTCCTCCATGTTTTGTTGAACATCATTCCTGCTATCTGAGACATAATGGTTATCCTTCACTTCTGGCTCTTCAACATCCTCTTTTCTCTGCTCATCCCCTTCCTCGCCCTCAACCTCCTCCTCCTACTCATTCTCCACCTCTTCTTCTACCTCCTTCCCATGTTCCCGCTCAGAACTAGCATTATCTTTTGTGTCTTCTTTAGCTTCATCACTAACCCTCAATTTCTTGTGCAGAGGAAGATTAGAAGAATCTTCATCAGAATGAGAGCCATCATGACCCTCAGAAATGTGGGCATTCTCCACAAAGGGGTCATCCCTATTAGCCTAGCTTTACCTTTCAAATGCTCATAAATTAACAAAATAAGGCCTTGGTGAGCAATGGTGTAGGATTTAGGTTTCTTTGCATGGTCGGCCAAGCTATTGTTAAGGGAAGAAGCCAAATAGAAGGGAAACAAAATGTTCGAGCCATGGTGAAAATGGTTAAGGATGACAAAGTGGTAATTGTAAACTTTCAAAAACCTTCCATCAATCGTAAGGTATTCCATTAAAAGTTTCAACATTTTTTGCTAGAAAGATTTTACTTGGTGAGGGAGGTAGTAGGAAACATTGTCCATCTTAGAGATATGAGCCCTTTCTTCTTCATTTTTAGGGAAATTCTTGGTAGCTTCCACCGAGAGCTTGCGGTCTCTGTAGAATTTGATGCCTTCCTTCTACAATCCTGTAACCTCTGCCACCAAATCTTCATCCAAATTCCATGTTTGGCCAAATAGAGTAACTTTATTATTCTTCTAGCCCTTGGCAAAACCATGTGAAACAGGCTTCTTACTCCCGTGTAGTTTCTCCATGTAATCAGTGAATCCATATCTATGCAACCTTCACCATATTTTCCTTTCGCATTTCTAGTTATCATTGTTACTACTTACTAAGTTTCCATTAGTTTTATGTCCAAAGTCATTCTATATACTCTAGTCGGTTACTACTACCAAAATATTCGGTCGGTAAGCATAGAGTAGTCAGTTATAGAAGAAAGTAGTCACAGAGCCTAGTATACACTGAGTTGTCTACAGAGTATCACTAATGTGTCTATCGAGTAGCAAAAAAGATATACCGAGTTAACACACACCGAGTGAAACATGTTACCAGATTCATTGAACCTAGACACACATGGGAAATGTGTTACAAGATCGAGGAACAAAGAATCATTATCACATTGGAAATTGCACTTAAAGATTTTGTATGATCTTGAGGTCATCTATCCAATGAAATATCTTGTATGGTTATTCATTCGATAAATCATGTTTGTAAGATTGAAGCAATGAACTAGATCACCGACATAAGAGATCTTTTTATACAGCATGAATTGAGAGTAGATAGAGGGATATATGAAGCAAGACATATGTGATACATAAGGAAGCACTACGTATTGTGACTATCAGAGACACAGAGGTCACCAAGAAGGATTTCAGAGAACAGTCAAGGAACAGAGTAAACAGAAGGGTTTACCAAGTTACTTTATGAATTACCGAGGTATGCTATAAGCAAGGTAATCTCATTTTGAGCACATAGAATCTTCTATAACATTTCAGATGTGAAGTTGCAGATATTTGTAAAGATTTTATTGTAATATTTTGAGTTATAAGAGAAACCTTTAATAGGGTAAAAGACTCTAACAAAGTCTATAAATTGTAAAACCTTTAACCAGGTGTAGCATTTAGAATAAGTGTTGTAAAATCCTTTAGCAAAGTAGATCTAACAATCTTGATACTCCTAACAAGGTAAGCTATCAGAAATAGCTAAACATGTAGCTCTAACTGAGCAACCTTTATTATTGTAGTAGTGAAGTTGTGGGTGCCATCCCCACCGCAGTTTTTCTCTCTAACCAAGAGTTTTTGCGTAACCAAAATATATGTGTTATGGAGTGAATCATGTATGGTTATTATTTATTTGTTTTAGCATTATATTATGTTACAGCAGTTTTTGGTTTATGCATAACAGTAAAGTTATTGTTGAAGAAAGGATTTGAAGTATTGATTCACCCCTCCCCTCTTAGTACATTAGTTTTCCATATTGGGCCTAACAATTGGTATCAGAGCTTCAATCTTGGAAAAGGGTTTAACAACCTAAAGAGAAAGATCTTATCAATAGAAGGCTACAGACAATCTCGAAAAATTGTGAATCTTCATAATGAATTGGATCATGCTAATCAAGTGATTGCTGATATGCAAAAACAAATGCAAAAATCTCTAAAAGTTAGAAGAAGATTATCTCATGATTTACAGGACTCTCAAGAGTTAGTGGAACAAATTGAAACATCATCTGAGAACAGTATATCTAAAGAGACTGAAGAAATGATTGAAGAACTGAAGGAAAAGAATAAAACACTAATTGATCAGCTAAAAGCAATGAAAAGAGGACATGAACATTTCAGCACATAGATGATTGAAAATTTGGATGCATTGAGGACAACCGAGGATAAAGTAAGAGATCTAGAAAGAGAAAAACAACAGTTTGAAGCATTAGTATCTGAAAAGAATGATGAAATCACAAGGTTGACTGGGATTCAACAAAATCTGTTAGATCAATTGGGTTATGCACATCATGTAGCAAATCTAAAAGATGATGAGAATGAAGCATTGAAACTTGAAGTATCAAGGTTGACCATTGAACTTGAAACAGAGAAGAAATCCAAAGAAACACTGAAAAAGAGTTATGAAGCATCAAAGATGTTGGATAAGCAACTGAATACAAAAAGACCCAACAAAGTTGCAAGACTTGGTTACAAAGGAAAAGACTCTATCGAAAAGGGAATCCACACTATCGAGAGAGGAGAATCATCAAAGAAAGATGGAAACAAGAAGAAAATAAAAGGAAAGAAGCCTATTTGCAACTACTATGGAAAAAAAGGACATACTGCTAATATGTGCCAAATCAGAAAAGGTAAGAAACCGAATGTCACTAGGTCTAATGGTTATTGTCACAATTGCAATAAATATGGTTACACATCTAACCAATGTAGGACAAGGTCTACTAGAAATTATCACAAGGCAAAATTCAAAGGATTTTGTAAAAACTGCAATAGATATGGACATAGTACCAAGGAGTGTTGGTTTAAGCAAAAGAACTATATGTGGTCTACACACCGAGCAAATACTAGAGGCTACCAAACTCACACAGATCCTAACTGACAGTATTCTGTAGTACCATGGGATTACAATACAAGGATATGGTGTGAATGCTATGGAAGATATGGACATATAAGTGCCAATTGCTTTATAAGGTTTGGAATGAACAACCGAAGGTCATGGAGAAATCTTGGTATGGCATGTTTTCATTGTCACAAAGTTGGACACTTGGCTAGATTGTAGAGATCAACCTAGAGGAGACACTGAGGAAATAAAAGGCAAATTACAGATGATTTGGAAAAAGAAGGAAATTGTGTCAAATGAAGAAAGCACCTCATCTACCGAGTTAGGTGCACCTATTCCAAATTAATCGGTGAAGGTATGAAGGGATTGCATTCTCTCAAAGGTTAAATCTTAATAGTTCCTATTTAATCATGTACTTAATTCAAAATCCTCATAACTAAAGATGCATTAGGAAATTTGAAAATTTTTATCAAGTCTTTTGGAAGCCTATCTAGTCAGTAAATATAGGAAGTCTGGCTACTCGATAAAAGCATAAAAAGGAAGTGGTACCAAGTGCATTTAATGTTTTCTTACCTACCTGCACAGAGACTGATAAGGTAAAATTGTGTACTTAAAGATTTTGAATGGTCATTTTACACTTACAAGTTTTCAGAGAGTAGAGCAAAGCGATTCAAAGGTGATCAAACCTCCTCCGAAAAGAAATTCAAGGTATTTATATCAATCACAATGCATTATTAAGAAAGTTTACCGATCATATCAGTTGTGAATATCTGTTAACTGGAAAGCATCTTCTGTTTAAAAGTATTCAAACCCTAAGAATCTTTTGTTAGTATTTATCCAAAATCTGCAATGGCACCGAAGATCCAGAAGCCTGTTGTTGTTGAGAACATTGGAAATACCTCACTGAAATACTCTCTAACTCCCAAAGTAGCATCTAAATCGGATGATAAAACTGTATTTTCACTCATTCAGGATAGAGTTTTACTAGTTGAGGATGTCAGATTCTTCACTAAGTGTCGTGTTGAGGAACTAGGTCATGTTGAGATCAAGGACACATATGATGAATTGTGTATCGATGGAAAATTGGATAGCAAGTATGAACACAGTAAAATCAAGGGATTGACCGAAGCCCTAACCTATCCCCGTGTCTTCAAACCCCAATGGGTCAAGTTTGTTCTGAGCAGAGTTCATGATGATTTCATGTGGTTAGAGGAGCAACCATTCAAAATCACCAAGGAAATCATTCATTTGATCACCAGTTAACCTATTTTTGATCATGCCAGAGCTCAGAAAATGATATCACAAAAGGAATTGATCACTTTAACCGGAGTTGAATCTGATTGCAGAGGATTGAAACTAAACAATGTCATAGATGTAGAGCTGAAGTTTGCAATTAGAGTCATAGGTTATTGTTTCTTTCAATCGGCAAGGGAAAGCAGTGTACCCTGTGCAACAGTTGATTTAGCATATAAAATTGTGAAGAAAGGAATGAAAATTGATCTATGCGAAGTATTGTTGAAAAACTGTTTGAGAATCTAAACACCATAAGGAAGCCAAAGAAGAACAACTCGGCTAACACACTGAAGTTTGGATCACTTTTGGTACGCATGTTTTTCTATTTTGAGAAATTCTTTCCATCAATCGGTAATGTAGTTTGGGAGCTACAACGACCAATCACCCATCAAATCAATGACTTCATCAAATGGCTAGGTGATAACTTTAATGATAATTATGGATGATTACTTTAGCAAGCTTTAGGAAAAGATGCATAACAGGTATAGAATTCCACCCTAGTTAGTAGAGAAATACAAGGATGACATATGCTTTGAAGTAGACATCGACTACTGCTATGTAAATGTTGTGGAACCGAGAAATCAATCTTTGCCACCTATGGGTTATGAGATTGATTTTGACATCACACAACATTAGATAGATGCCTTTCTTACATTACTAAGGCATGCTACTTAGCTGAGATATGGTACATATGAAGAAGTTAAAGAGAAAGTTAAGATGAGTATTGTAGTACCCAAGGCTACAAGGAAAGCAACAAAAATGATCAAGGCATTAATGAAGAAATTTGGAGAAGGTTCTTCCTCCACACCTGTCAAGGGCACTCTAGTCATCACTGAGGAGGAATCTGAAGCCCAAGAGGTAGCTATTACATTGAGCACCAAGTTGCCTAAAGGGAAAGTTTTGAAAAGGAATAAACATGATACATCAAAGGTATCACCGACTCCTTCAGTAAAGTGCCCAAACACAAGATCATCTGCAGCGTCACCGAGTAAGAAACCAAAGAATGTTGCCGAACCAAAGGGAACAAAAACTTATAAGAAATCTACTCAGAGACTCATTTTGACTAAAGAGTCTAGTGACACCGAATCTGAAGACAAAAGTAAATTTCAGATTGTCAAGAGTAAAAAGGAAGATGTACATAGTGTTGATAATTTTTGTGCAAATCTGAAACAATATGGTGGATTTGGATCATTTAGATATGTTAAGTATGAATCCAGAAATGATGATGAAAAGAGACAAATAGAAGAAGCTATCATCTGCACACTTATGAAATTCCGATTGGTCCCATTGGAAGTATCTAATTCTCTTCCAAAAGAGTTGTATTTGCATATTGATAATAGGTGGAAGTATGCTATGGACTTAGAGAAACAGATGAGAGAAAGAAGTCTGGTACATCTCTTCTCAAACATGTCGGTAGATGAGATCAATGAACATCTAAAAAACTACCACACAAACTTCCTAGTCAAGCAAAGAGCCTTGAAATTGATGAATGGCCTTTATTTGGATGTAGAGAATGCAACCAAAGAAAAGTGGTAGGAAATCTTTCGAATCAAGAATGCTGGTGAGCAAGTTGAAGTTGAAATAGTTGATGTCACCGAGGAAGACCCTGCTGATGCTATACAAATTGATGAGGATATCATGGACACCGAGGTACAAGAATAGGAAATTATAGAAGGGAATGTATATGCCAAACTGGTATCCAATGAGTCAGTTTTGGAACAAGTTCAGCCCTATCCTCCAATCACTTAGCCTGTTTCAACTGAGGCCCCTCAGGATACTGAAAAAGGAACAGAGGGTCACAAGTCTACAAAAGGAGAAGCTACTTCTCAGGCCACCGGGGAATAGACTTCTCAAGCTCCTTCTAGCATTGAAAATGTTACAACTGAGACCCCGAGCAAGGATTCATCGAAGGCTACATCAGAGGTTCAAGAAATTGACAAAAGTGTTGCCTCTACCAAGAAACCTACCGAGAGTCAACAAGCCTCCCAAGCCATTTTATTAGTTCAACTAGTGAAAGCTAAAGAAAATAAAATGAAAAAACATAGTTTCAAATTAGATTTGTCAAAACCAATAGTGTTGCCAAATGTAGACATATCCAAATTAAAAGGGCAAGCACTCATTGAATTTGGCTAACTATGCGAAGCCAAAGTAGAATAGGAAAAACAAATGGCTATTCAAAAGAAAAAAAGAGTACTTCAGAAGGTGAAAGCACTGTTAACAAATATGCTACCTGAAGCTACAGTGACAAAAGATGCAGCCATCCACATTCAACTGGATGAACTCCTAACTAAAATAGAGACATCTGGAGTAGACACATCTGAATATTTGAGCAAATTGAAGGACAAAGAGCTCACTGCTAAAATGATTGAAGAGGTACAGAAAGCCATTACTATTGGTAAAGTAAAACTTGTCAAATTTATTGTTGAGTTGTCCCCTCAACTCAAGCATATTCTTTATTTATTTTAGAAACTATGTACATTCTCTTTATTCATTAAAGATATCAAAAATAAAACAAAAGTGATTGAGAAAGAGATCACCGATCTCTCAAATAAGTTGACCACTGAGCCAAATTCTATTCAGCATTTCTATACAAAGTTACAAAAGCTCATGAATCAACAATTGGAACTTACGAATGAAGAGCACCAAATCAGGATGGACATTATGACTCTTCAAACCTTATTTATTCCACACTTGTCCTCTGTCCAAGAGTGGATCAACAAGGCTACCTCCCTATCCACTTAGCCAGAGGGAAGCACCTTAGATGGACTAATTTCACTGTTACCTGACATTACAACTCAAAATTCACTCATGGATAGTGTCAAGGATGCCCTCTCTGTCACTCTCACCGATGCAAGGACAAAGTATAAATCCATTTTTGATTAGTTGCCTCCACCGAATGGTAACTAAGTTTTGATGTTTGTCAAAAAGGGGGAGTATATAGTGTATATAAGATAATTTTGATAGGGGGAGTAGTGAACCAAGCAGTGAACCGAACAGTGACAACCGAGTAGTTAATACAGAATATTAATCATAGTGCATGCATAATCAGAGTTTTGTACATTATATTGATAAGGGGAGTATATCTGAATATACTACTTTATTGACAAATTTATATACTCTCTGATTAGTCAAATTTTGTAAGTATATAGATTTTTGAGTTATAACTTTGAAAGAAGTTTTGTCAAACATCTCAACTAATGTCAAAAGGGGATATTGTTACTACTTACTAAGTTGCCATTAGTTTTATGTCCAAAGTCATTCTATATACTCTAGTCGGTTACTACTACCAAAATATTTAGTCGGTAAGCACAGAGCAGTCGGTTATAGAAGAAAGTAGTCACAGAGCCTAGTATACACTGCGTTGTCTACCAAGTATCACTAATGTGTTTACTGAGCAGTAAAAATGATATACTGAGTTAACACACACCAAGTGAAATGTGTAACTAGATTCATTGAACCTAGACACACATGGGAAATGTGTTACAAGATCGAGGAACAAAGAACCATTATCACATTGGAAATTGCACTTAAAGATTTTGTATGATCTTGAGGTCATCTATCCAATGAAATATCTTGTATGGTTGTTCATTCAATAAATCATGTATGTAAGATTGAAGCAATGAACCAGATCACCAACATAAGAGATCTATTTATACAACATGAATTGGGATCAGATAGAGGGATATATGAAGCAAGACATGTGTGATAGATAAGGACACACTGAGTATTGTGTCTATCAGAGACACAGAGGTCACCAAGAAGGATTTCAGAGAACAGTCAAGGAACAGAGTAAACAGAAGGGTTTATCGAGTTACTTTATGAATTACTAAGGTATGCTATAAGCAAGGCAATCTCATTTTGAGCACATAGAATTTGCTATAACATTTTAGATGTGAAGTTGCAGATATTTGTAAAGATTTTATTGTAATATTTTGAGTTATAAGAGAAACCTTTAACAAGGTAAAAGACTCTAACAAAGTCTATAATTTGTAAAACCTTTAACCAGGTGCAACATTTAGAATAAGTGTTGTAAAATCCTTTAGCAAGGTAGATCTAACGATCTTGATACTCCTAACAGGGTAAGCTATCAAAAATAATTGAACATGTAGCTCTAACTGAGCAACCTTTATTATTGTAGTAGTGAAGTTGTGGGTGCCATCCCCACCATAGTTTTTCTCTCTATCCAAGAGTTTCTGTGTAACCAAAATATATGTGTTATGGAGTGAATCATGTATGGTTATTATTTATTTGTTTTAGCATTATATTATGTTACAACAGTTTTTGGTTTATGCATAACAGTAAAGTTATTGTTGAAGAAAGGATTTGAAGTACTGATTCACCCCTCCCCTCTCATTACATTAGCTTTCCATATTGGGCCTAACAATCATAGTTGGAAGGCTCATTGCGATTAAGATTTCCCCCCATAATGTAATGGCTATTCAAGTCAAAACCCTCAACAGAGCATGAAATAACCAAATGTTGAAGAAACAAGACACTGGAATCGAAAAACAAGGTGATTTTCTTGTTGTTTGAATAATCTTTTAAGACATTCAATATAAACCATCACTTAATATGATTAGGCCCATCACACCAGTGCTCATTATCACAATGCCTTAAACAAGTAATCAACTGACACTCCACATCACTCCAATATCTGTCATTGAGATCCGATTATCAAATAATAATTGCTCATGGACTCCATTCTTACATGAAACTTCTCTGATATACTTAGTATCCTCCTCTAAAATGACCCCCTCATTAGCTAATAAATCAGCTACCCTGTTACCTTCCCTAAAGGTATGGGTAATAATCATACTATCATAGGCATCTAACAATTTTTTAGCATTATCAATGATATGATGAATGTTCCAAGATGGGGGACTAATACCTTTAATAGCCTGAATAATATTGAGAGAGTCCCCCTCTAGCCATATTTTTTTTAAATTAAAACTCTAAGCAAGCTGGAGACATTTTAACATTGCCAGAGCTTCTACCACATGATTGTTTTGAACTCCAAAGGGAGAGGCAATTGCAGCAACACAAAAACCATAAGAATTTCTGATGACTCCTCCCCCTCCAACCTTCCCAGGATTACCTTTAGCTGCACCATCAAAGTTCACCTTAACCCAATCATGAATAGGGAACCTCCAAACAACATTATCTCTCCTACTCTTCATATCAGATTTTCAGACCTTGTGTATCAAATTCCATTCAGTTAGGATGATTTTCTCATTATCAGTCATGTTAAAATAGCTACATTGCTTGTTGTTTTTGCGAATGGTATTGATGTTTTCTTTAATAGCCCTGCAAATCTTTTCAAAAACCACCTGAGAAGAACATTTAGCCTCCCTAAAAATTATATTGTTTCTCTCCTTCTAGATATGCCAACAAGTCATAGGAAGGACAAAGGACCAGAGGGTCTTAATGATAGGAAGTTTGGTAGGGAAGATCCATTGCAAGATGACTTCCTTAAGACTATTGTGCATTACCCAATCAACTTTCCATTGTAGCCAAACTTTACTCTAGATTTCCCAGGTAAAAGAACAATGAATAAACAAATGATCCACAGATTCAGCCTCTTTTTGACATAACTCACACCTATTAGGAAACATGAATCCTCTTCAAGCCAGGTTATCAATGGTAAGAATCTTGTTGTGAGTTGCAAGCCAAAAAAACATGTTAACTTTAGGAATGAGGAATCTATTCCAAATTTTAGTCCATATTGGGTTGCAGGCCTGAGTAATAGTTTATTCATAAGTAGAGGAAATAGTAAAACTACCCCTAGGATTTCTCTTCCATAGGAACACATCATCAAAATATTTACTAACAGAAAAGGAAAACAAATCCTGCTAGAGCAATGAAAATCCAGCATAAAATGCATCATTACAAACCATAGAACCATACCTCCTTTTGCATTCTTTAATGAATTGGCTACAATCTTGGTTAAAAAGAGGTTCATCTTTAATCCAGACATCCTCCCAAAACCTGATTTTATCACCTTTGCCAAGGACCCATCCAGCTCCAGCCTTAGCAACTTTTATAGATTTGATCATACTATTCCATATAAAAGACCCATCAGGGATATCTTCAGACTAGAGAAGAGAATGAATTGGTTGGTTATGTATGTATTTATCAAACCACACCATACTCCAATCTTTCTTAATACCAAAATCCCTCCAAATCTGTTTAGCAAGCAAGGCTTTGTCGAAAGGTTTGAGAGCTTTAATACCTAACCCCCCATTGCTCTTAGGATTATAGACTTTATCCCAGGCAACCAATGCTATCCTTTTCTTATTTTCTACACCAGACCAAAGAAATCTTTTCTGAATTCTTTCTAAAGCTTCATCAAATTTAATTGGTATACTAAACAAGCTAAGAGCATAAACAAGCAAATTCTGAAGAGTAGCTTGAAGAAGCTGAAGCTTACCAGCCTAAGATAGCATAGCTCCTTTCCAACCTGCCAATTTTTTGTTGAGTTTATCAATTAACAAATTCTAGAAAGAGTTTGGAGGAGCCAAACCAAAAGGGATACCCAAATAAGTAGAGGGGAGGAGCTCCACCTTACAACCAATTATGTTAGCAATCATCTGTTGCCTCAATAATGGGGTATTGATGAAGTAAATAGAAGATTTCTCCCAATTAACTTGTTGTCCAGTAGCCAGGGAATAAGATCTGAGAGCACCTTTTAAGGAAGCAGCTTCACTAATAGAAGAATATCCCAACAAAATTGTATCATCAACAAGTTGTTGATGTGTACAAGAGACATTAGTAGAAGAGGGTTGCAACCCTTTGATGGTTTTATTCATTTTCAAATTTTGAATTAGTCTGCTCAAACATTCTGCCAAGATAGTAAAAAGAATAGGCAAAATAGGGTCTCCTTGCCTAAGACCCCTGGAAGATTTAAAAAATCTGGACGAAGATCCATTAATAAGAATAGAAAAATTTGGAGTAGATATCAATTCTCTAGTAATTTTAATAACCTTCTCATCAAATCCAAAGGCCTTCATGACCCTGAAAAGAACCTGCCATTCCACTCTATCATTGGCTTTTGCCAGATCCAACTTTATAAGAAATCCCTCTTTGTTTGCAGCATTAAGAGAGTGGATATTCTCATGCACAAGAATAATAGAATCCAAAATCTGCCTACCTGGGACAAATCCTTTTTTCTCCTCAGAGATAACAAAGAGGAGAACAACCATCAATCTAGAGGTCAGTACTTTTGAAATAATCTTGTAAAAAGAATTACAAAGACTTATTGGCCTAAACTTTCCCATAGAAGCAACTCCATCCACCTTAGGAATTAGAGCAATAAAAGTAGAATTGATTTTTTTAAGAATTCTTCTGGATCCAAAGAATTCTTTGATGGCATTGGCCATGTATTCCCCAACAATATGCCAATATTCCCGAAAGAAAAACATAGGAAAGTCATCCGGGCCTAGAGCCTTATCCCCTTGAAAGGAAAAAACAACTTTTTAAATTTCATCAACTATAGGGA
Source organism: Cryptomeria japonica (assembly GCF_030272615.1). Classification (NCBI taxonomy): domain Eukaryota; kingdom Viridiplantae; phylum Streptophyta; class Pinopsida; order Cupressales; family Cupressaceae; genus Cryptomeria; species Cryptomeria japonica. Next base: position 561,904,547 of record NC_081409.1, on the reverse strand, counting down.
TAGCAGATAATATCTTATTCTGATGAGGTCCAATAATCTTAGGAATGTTATCAACCAGGTCTTATTGCTTAACAATGTCAATATCCTTACTATCGGTAAGTTGGTTAGAGAAGAACCTAACAACTTTATCACCAATGTCATCATCTTTGAGAAGAATTTTGTCATCAACAATTAGTCTAGAGATTCTGCTAGCAGCTTTATGCTTCATAGATGTCATATGAAAGAATTTAGTGTTTCTATCACCGGCTTCCAACCAAATAGCCCTAGATCTCTGCCTCCAATAGATTTCTTCTCTTGATTTTGTAATATGTAATTTGGCTAGAACCTCATCTTCTTTAGCCTTGGGGAACATCGTATAACCATCTTTCTAAATTGAGTTTTGAATCTATTCTAATTCCTCCTTCAGCTTCCTCTTGGATTCAAAAATATCTCCAAAATTTTTTTTGTTCCAGATCTTAATGTTATCTTTGGTGTTTCTTAATTTTTTAGCAACTTTGAACATGGCAGAACCATCCACATTAATATTCCACCATTTGGCGATGAAATTTTCCAAGGAAGGGTGTGAAATCCACATTTTTTCAAACTAGAATGGAAAACAACGTTTGCCCTTAATAGAATAGGCAACAAAAGAAGTGGGATAATGATCTAATCCTATTTTGTTAATAACAGACAAAGAGCATCTATACTTAAGGACCCAATCAGGAGTGATAAGGGATCTATCAAGCCTTACCTAAATAAGATCTCCTCCATCCCTTCGGTTAGACCAAGTGTAGGAAGCTCCAGAAAGATCAACATCAATCAGGGCATTAGCATTGATGAAGTCCATAAGGTCAATCCTGCTATCTAGTTGAGCTTGAGTTCCTCCAAATTTGTCAATTTCTTGCAAAGGGGTGTTGAAATCTCCTATCAACAGCCAGCTGTCCTGAGAAAAAAACCCCCTTTTCTGCTGAATTTTGTCCCAAAACTTACTCCTAGTAGCTTTAGAGTTTGGAGCATAAATATTGGTAACCACCCATTCCTGTCCTTCAGCAATACATTTAACTCTCATAGAAATGATATTACCATCTCCATCAATCATATCTCCATCAATAGTTTTCTTGTTCCAAAATATGGCCACCCCATCTGACGCCCCATTCAAGCTACTACCACAAACACCCCCCTGTTTAAAGAATTTTATTTTTTCAACTTTTTCCTTACTCATTTTAATTTCCTGAACCAGGATGATGTCTGACTTATGATCTTTGATAAAATTCCTTAATACATCATGTTTATGGAGACCATTTAGGCCTCATATGTTCTAGGAAATTACCTTCATTTGGAAACCTGGGAGTAGGATTCTTGAATGGTTTGTTGCCTTCCATCAGCTATGTTTTGTTTTCTCTCCTGGTCCCTATGCCACTTCATATTTTTATGTCCCTGCGAGGATTTGGAAAGACCAATATCCGCCTTAGACCTGGTTCTAGTTTTAACCCCATTAGAACAACCTATCTTCTTGTTTTTATTTTTTCCCACTCCTATTATATCTTCATCATCTTCATCTTTATATGCAAATTACTTATTATTCCAAGGTTCTCCTATTCTCTGAGAAGAGGTGGGCGATTCAGTGCCAACACTCTGAAATAGAGAGTTAAGGTTAACTTGAGGCGATCCAAACTTGGTCTTTTTTTCAAAGATAACTTTTGGACCTTCAAAGTCCTTTGGGCACACTTAATTACTTTCCTTTTCTGTATCTTTTAGAGCTTCATGTTGTGATTCATTTATATCGCCAATCTCACCCTCTTCAAGAATTTATTCTATGCTTACATTCTCTTCCTCCTGAATCTGTAAAACTTCAAATCCATTGACTATTTTGACCTCAAATATATTATCTTCATTCATTTTAACTTCCTTCTGAAGAGTATCCTTGGAAGGACTAGATTTCCTATCATCCTTTGTTATATCTTTTGGGTTACTGGGAAGTCTACTTCCTCCTTCCACTCTACCTTCCTCATTTTTGTTAATCTTCTCTTTCCAGATCTGTTTAACATGATTGTTATGCTTCTGAGCATTCTTGGGGTTACTTGGGCAAGCCTTTGCCCAATGTCCATCTTTCTTACAAGAGAAACACACAAAGGGGAGGGACTCAAACTCTATAGCTTGTTCTCACTTCCCTAGTTTGGAATTTATTTCAATAGAGCTAGGAAGGTCCATATTCTGTGAAATATTAACACATATCCTCGCATACACCAGCCTCTTTCATGTTGTTGTCATAGAATCTATAGCCACAAGCTCCCCGAAGGAGTTAGCAATGCCTAAGAAAACATCCTCCAGCTAGAATTCATGCAACAAACCAGGAAACCGCACCCAGACCAGAGAAGATTCAAAAAAGGAGTCATTGAGCTCCATATTTGGAGACCATTTTCTTAAGGATAAAGAAGATTTCCCAAACATCCAGGGTCCTCCACTCAGAGCAATTTCCAAATCTTCCCCACAAGAGAAGGAGAAGACAAAGAAACCCCTTGACAGGGCTAAAACATCAACCTATCCTTTCAACTTCCATTTTCTCTTAACAAAAGACCTAACGACTTCAATATTAGGTCTTGGTCCAACAATTTTTCCCACTAGAGAAAAAGCCATTAGAGAAATACTATGGTCTATAACCACATCTAGTACTGCAATAGCTAGTTTGCCTATTTTTCTATCAAAAATATCTTCCACTGAGGGAAAAGATGATTTACCAGTGGGTTTGTTTACAAATAAACTATTCCAGGGTTTAAGAACCTTCACCTCAGCCATCTTTTCCAAATCAGCGTTCAAGATCTCGGGACCCAACCTTGAAGAATATTCATTATTTTTAAGGACAAGAGGAGGGTCCCGATGATGTGGGTCCCCATCCTTTCGACCATCCTCATCATCCACTATAGATCCCAAAGAGACAATTTGTCCTTGAGCTGCAGAGGCAGCAGGACCAGAAGAGCTAGCTGCACTATTCCTCCATTCGCAGAATTCAAATTTCCCTCCATCTACGCTATTCCCTCCATTCACTCTTACTCTTGTAGGAACCAACCAGGGCTTCTATGTTATTGATAAGCACTACACTTTATTTACCATCATTTATGAGACTTCTATGGATCTCAACTATCTTAGTCATATGCTTTGTCCTTGATAAGGGTTTGAGTCCTTGGTAGTGAATATTACTGTATTTTATACCCGTCATTGTCCTTCATATGCTTTTTCTCTTTATTCAATTGTCCCTATCAAATTCATGTTCATTTGTAGTCTCATTGGTCTTGTAACCCCTATAATTGTGTTGATACCTTTAACTATCTTTGATAGTCTCTTTGTCTATGTATAAGCTTTGACAGTTAATTGATGGCCATCCTTGCACATGAAATGTGAAATGTTGCTCTAAGGACTTCTTCAAATTTGTTCTTTCACTATGTATTTGATAGCTCTGAGAAAGTGATACTATAAAAGTTGCTCTTTCATATATGAGTGCTCTTATTGGATGCTTTCTCATGTCTTTAGTCTTTAGGAAACATTGAATATGAAGACTATCCTTTACATAACTCTTACACTTGTTGGCATTCTGGTGTAGTTTGTATGACCGGTGAATGATATGGTTGTCATTGTTGGCAACATCATCTTCCAAGTCTTCACCGTCCATTAGTAGCAAGTAGGTCAGTATACTAAGGTTAACTAGCTAAGCAATGTGTAGACAAGGTAAGAAGTGAGTAGACCAACACACAAGAGGACAACTGACACATAGGAGGTCAACCAACAAGCAGTGAGTAGATTGAAACATAAGAGGTCAACCAGCTAAGTAGTGAACAAATGGGTATAAAGGAGGTAATTGGCTAGGTAGATTTTGATTGGTGTATCGGCAGAGTCTATAAATGAAAGACTTGGTAACATTCAGTTAACATCTAGTTAAACCGACAGTCTTCTCCAGTCAACCGGTGGACTTATCAGCATGAATGACTGTTTTGAGAGAGATTCTGGGAACAAAATGTGTAGATAGGATAAGCAGTGAGTAGACAAGCACACAAGAGGACAACTGACACATAGGAGGTCAACCGACAAGCAGTGAGTAGACCGACACAGAAGAGGTCAACCAGCTAAGCAGTGAACAAATGGGTATAAAGGAGGTAATCAACTAGGTAGATTTTGATCAGTACATCGATAGAGTCTATAACCAAAAGACTTGGTAACATTTAGTTAACATCCAGTTAAATTGGCAGTCTTCTCTAGTCAACTGGCAGACTTATCAACATGAACAATTGTTTTGACAGAGATTCCGAGAATGATTTCTGGAGAGTGAATTATGGCATAGTAACATAATTTTGAATTGAATGTTTTGGAGGGAAATTTGGTGACATAATCAAAGGCTAATAAATTCATTTAATTCATTTAGATGAGGTTGTTGTTCATGTGAAAAGAGACATGGAAACATGAACACAAGGGGAGTAGAACAAAGTGTAGAGCCGAGGGACAAAGGACCGACAGAGTGAAGAGTAAAGGATCAGTAAATCAGTAGAGTGTAGAGCCAAAGGTACATTCTATAAATTGGTGTTGTATAGAGAAGACACAACCAATGTAGATAGAGTATGATTTTTAGTGTAATCTGATCAAGCTATCAATAGCCACTCTAGTATATCATCTTTCTATTGCTTTCTAACCATTCTAATTGAAATCCCTTAATAGGGTGGACTTTAACAGGTCCCATTGTAAAAATCCCTTAATTGGGTGTCATCTTAATTGATTATCCTAAGTCCTTTAACAAGGATACCTTTAATAGGGTAAAGGCACTAACAGGCCTTAATCAAAATCCTTAACCAGGTGGCACCTAATAGTGTCTTTGTAATCTCCTAACAAGGATGGCTCTTCATTGGGTGTACTCTAGAAGAATACAAATTTTGTGATTTCCTACTCACACCATGGTTTTCTCCCATTTGGGTTTCTACGAGATAAATCTTGTTGTCACTATATATCTTTTCATGCATGCATATTCTTCTGCAGTAATTACTTATATTGATGAATATTAAGTTAGTGTAAACTTGAGTTAAAATTTTTAATTATGTAAAACAGGTAAAGTGTTGATTCACTCCTCCCCTCTCAGTACCGGTTGGAACTAAAAATTGGTATCAGACTCAGAACTCTGGTCCTCTGAAGTGAAGCTTGGTAGCTTAAGGATAAAGATCATGGAAGAATGACGGTATCAGAAACAAATTGATGAAGCAAATGAAATTATTTCTTAGCTGAAAGAGAGACTAAGAAAATCTCTTGCAAAAAAGAAAAGAACTAGCTCAATAGCTAAATGAGAGTCAGGACATCATAGATCAACTCTCATAATAGAGTGGATCTAAAGAAGATGAAGAAGCAGTCTTAGAACTCATGGAAAAGAATAAGAAGCTGATTGAAGACATCACACATCTCAAAAGAAAACATGAAAGTTAGGTCCCGAGGATGACTGAGATACTGGAAGCCAACAAAAGTGTTGATGAAAGAAAAAGAGAGGCAAAAGAAGCTTTGTCAAAAGCTGAAAGAGACAAAAGCCTAGCTAGAGATGCTCTGAGAGAAAATGATGCAATCATGATTGAAAAAGATGACGAAATCTGAATTCTCACTCAGAAGAATGAATACATACATAAGCATTTGCATGACAACACAAAATAAAAGGAGAAGATGATGAAAGATATTGAACAACTCAAAAGTGAGTTGAAAGCTGAAAATGAGAGAAATGAGAAATTGAGGAAATTCAATGAAAGCTCTGAAAAGATAGATAAACAGTTGAAGGCTCAGAGAAGAACAAAGGAAACAACTGGTCTTGGTTACTTTGGTATAGGTCCTATGGAAATTGGAGAATCGTCTAAATCCAAAAAGATAAAAGATGATAGAAAAAATAATTCAAAAGTGAAATGTATGAAGTTTCCCAAATCTTCTTGTAACTATTGTGGTAAACCAAGTCATAAGTCTAATGTCTACAGAAATAAACCGGTTAGTCAAAAGAAGATTTTCACCTTTGATGGTTATTGCCATAATTATCATAAGTATGGCCACACTACTTATGAGTGTAGATCTCAATCTAGCAGTATGTCAAATAGAAGAAGATTTAATGGACATTAGTTTACATGCAATAAGTTTTGACACAAATCTGAAGAATGCAAGTTCAAGTCAAATGTATCAAGATCACCATTCAAATCGGTTAGTCCTAATAAAAGGAGTAATCAATTCAATGCCACATGCTCTACGTGTGGTAATTTTGGTCATGCTATAGAAAATTGTAGGATAGGAATGGACCAGAGAAATAATTTAGGACCATGGAGGACAACTAGTATGGCATGTTTCAATTTCCATAAGATTGGTCACTTAGTGAGAGAGTGCAGGAACCGATCCTATAACCGGTCTGAAGACAAGAACCTGTTTAGCAAGAAGAAAGAGAAAATTGACTTGAAAGGAAAGAAGACAATTGAAGAAGTGAGAAAAGAAATGAAAAGAAAACGAATCAAGAAGGAATAAAGAAAAGAAGGAGAAGGTCATTCTGAAACCAAGTCATCATCCATTGGTGATGACAGTTCCTTTTCTAACTAGGCATATCGATGCTCAGGGGGAGCACATATGGTAAGATTACTTTTGAATCCCCTGAACAAATATAAGGTTATGCTTATCTACATAGTTGAGATGCATAAAAGCTAGTCTAAAAGTTCTTGGTTGAATAATTTCTTGTGAGTTAGTTGTTTGTGTATCGATATCGGTAACAAACAATGGGTAAAGGATAAATCGGTGTACCTTAAGTTGTAAGTTTCAAAACTAATCGTTGTATCATAACGCTGATAAATCTCAATGGATAAATAAGGAAATGTCAACACATTTTCCTTTACCATGATTTCTTGTGAACTTTCTTGAGCTCTTGTGCGATTAAAGGCGATTGAAATGTTGCTAGTATTATTGTGAGAAAAGTTAAAGCAGAGTGATAGTGGTGTTTGATATTTTTGAGAAGGTATTCAACCCCCATTTGAGAAAAGCTTGTTTGAAGGTCATCATGGCAGTGCCTATATCAACTTTTGTGTTGGTTGAAGCTATCAAAGAACCCCAACCTGAGTTCAAGTTGCATCTAATGAAAGCCGGTGAGATCGACATGATTGAAGAACTTGGAGACAAATTCATTCGAAATGAATTTAAAGGGATTTGTGTTAATGATCACTTGAAGGAAGAATATCTACCTTTGAAGACCAAGGGTTTGGTCTAATGCTGTCAATTTTCCAAATTAGTTTCATGCCAATTGGGTTAGGTATGTATTGAGCAGAGTTCATGATCAATTCTTGTGGCTGGAATCTCAAGCACCGATCAAGATCACAAAGGATGTGATTCGAAGAGTTACAGGGTTTAGTGCAACCAGTGAAGCATTAACCCTAAGAACAATTTCATCAAATAAAGTCACTAGGTTAACCAAATCCAAATGTGATAGTAGAGCAATGACAATTGCTCATATTGAGGATGCTGAAGTAAGATTTGCTTTTGCAGTGTTGGGTTACAAGGTTTATCAATCAACCTGGATAAATAGTGTACTGAGCGGTCCCATACATGTTTCCTATCAAATAATCAAGAAGGATTCTTCATATGATATCTGTGAGATGATCAGAAGCCAAATTCTGATAAAGATGGAGAGAATCAAGAAGGACAAGAAGCAATCTTTCAAATATGGGTCACTACTGCTATGTATATTTTTCTATGTGCAAAACTTCTTTCCCAGTAAGGGTAGTATAATATGGTCTAAAGAAAAAACTATCATGGTTCAGATAGGTGAGATGATTAGGGATCTAGGAGATAGGTTTGGTGAAACAATGTGGGGATACTTTAAGGAATTTCAAATTAGGATGCACAAAATGGAAAGAATTCCAACCGGTATAGTGCAGAAATACACAGACAACATTTGCTTTCTTGTAGACATAGATTGTTGTATCATTCAAGTGGTTCAAATCAAAACCTTTTGGGTTCCACCTATGGGCTATGAGGTTGCAACAAACATTGTTAAAATACATGTCAATGTGATATTTTCCAAACTAGTAGACTTGAAGGCAAAGAGATTTGGAATCTGTGAGGAGGCAAGCTCCAAAATAAAATAGGAACTTCAGGTGCCAATCATGAAAAGAAAAGTAAGAAGAATTATTGATACTCTTGACAAGAAATATGGAGGTGAAGGATCCAGTGCCACTACCTCCACCAGTGCTAGGTTACAATCAGGGATCAACCCTAATAAAGATGAAGAATTAAGAGGTGAAAAGAAGAAAGTGTCAAAGACAAAACCCAAGGGGACTACAACAACCAAGCCTGCAACATATACAAAAGAAAAGGATTTAGGTAATCCTATATCTTCCCCAAGTAAATATAGACCGGTAGGAGTGACTTATACTAGAAATAAGAAGAGTGAAGGAAAAGTTGATACAAAGCTCAAAAAGGATGAGAAAGAGGGTGATATCACTGACACCCAACCAAATGTGGAAATTAAAGAGGCTAGAAGAAGTGGAAGAAACAAATCCCCAATAGTTGATGAATTGGTCCATGGGATCAAAGAATTTGGAGGCTTGTCTGGTGTTGGGAAAAAATATTCCCTCAGTAATGAAGAAGACAAAAGGAAAATTGAAGAAGCCCCGGTCTGGAACTTGCACAAGTTTTGTAGGACTCTCAATGAGTTATATGGATTAATCCCATCATATTTGCAAAATCAAATTGAAGGGAGATGGAAAACAACTTTGGCTATTGAGAAAGAACACAGAATAAAAGCACTCATGGAAGTGCAACATGATTTTTACCTTGATCAAGCTTCACTAGTGGCTGAAGCATGCATTCAACATTTCAAGATATGAAATAGAACTAGAAGAGTGGCAGTAGGTGAAGTTGAAGTAGTGCATGAAGAATGTGTTGCCTTGTGGAAGAAAATCATGAATCAGCAAAAGGAAGTTGAAGAAGAAATAGCAAAGGAAACAAAACATGACCAAGGTGCAACTGCCCTTGACATGGAAAAAGGTAAAGAAAAAGACTCTATTGAAGGTTTTGATGGTTTCTCAGTTAATGAGATCATAGGAAATGTTGTGTCAGACATTCCCAATCTGACAAAGGATGTTAAGCAATTGGTTCACACTACACCGATGAAGGAAGCTGATCAAACTAAGCTTCTTGGTCAAGATGAAGTGACAATTGAAGACATTCCTTATGAGGACACACCTCACAAAAATTAATTCACACCAAATCCTATTCTATGAGAAGAAGGCAAAGAGGAAGAGACAAAAGTAGAGGATAGGAAAGCAATGGTAGATACTCCTTCGAAAAAGAGGAAGTTAGACTTAGAAAATGAAAGTGAAAAGAACAAGGTAAAAATCATCACCACAGCTAGTTTAGAGGTTGAGACTATAGAAAAGGAAGATGAAACAGAGGAGGAAGAAGAGGGAGAATCGATCATTGATATAAAGAAAATGACTACCAAGCAGTTGATGAAAGTCTCAGAAAAACTAAAAATTCAAGCTGAAAAGGCTAAATTAAGAGCAAAGAAAAAGAAGGCAAGAATTCTCAATTTTGCCAAGACAATTCTCTCTAACCTAATTCCTGACATTGTTGTTGATGATACTACCCCCATCACTGATTAGTTGAGTACTCTTGTTACAATAATCAGTTCAGAGGCAACCGATCTGGAGAAGGTTGTAGTAAGACAATATGAATCAAAGAGAGGAGAAAATTTAATGGAACAAATATCAGTTGGAAAAGTTGCCCTCTCCACTCAAACAAAAGAAGTCAAAAAATATACTTCAGGAAGTTGGTCAATTATTGGTCAAATCTTCAAGTTTTATTGATTTAATTAGAGATCTAGAAGACAAAATAAATCAGACACAAAGAAATTCAAGATCTGATAAGCTCTTTTGATCCTCTTACCAGTTTAGCATCAACTTTTACTGGCAAGGTCAAACAACTTAATCATGAAATCAAAAGGTTGAAAGAAGAAGAGGACAAACAAGGTCTTAGTTTGTTAGAGCTATAGTGCTATTTGGCACCAATTATTGACTTCATGCAAATGAATATTAAAGAAGCAGGCCACCTCATAATTGAACTTGACTACAAGACTATTGATGATATGGAGGTTTTTATTGCAGTTATGCATGGACACTTCACCACCATGAAACAGGTAAAATCTTCATGGGAATTCTCTTTGAAAGTAGCTCAAGAAAATTTCAAGGAGCTTTTTGCTTTACTTTGACCAATTATTTTGTATAGTCTTTGCCATTGATGGAAAAAGGGGGAGTTTTGGAAACTTGTACATTGTGACTTACAGGGGTCATAAACAAGGGCCAGAACTAGCACATTTTTGTAGTATTTGCCACCAATGCCAAAGGGAGAGTTTGTTGGCATTTTGGTGCATTTTGTATGACCAGTGAATGATATGGTTGTCATTGTTGGCAACACCATCTTCCAAGTCTTCACAGTCTATTGGCAGTAAGTAGACTGGTATAGTGAGGTTAATCGGCTAAGAAATGTGTAGACAAGGTAAGTAGTGAGTAGATAAGCACACAAGAGCACAATCGGCACACAGGAGGTCAACCAAAAAGTAGTGAGTAGATTGGCACAGAAGAGGTCAACCAGCTAAGCAGTGAACAGATCGGTATAAAGGAGGTAATCGGCTAGGTAGATTTTGATCGGTACATCGACAGAGTCTGTATCCGACAGACTTGGTAACATTCAGTTAACATCTAGTTAAACCGGTAGTCTTCTCTAGTCAACCAGTGGACTTGTTAGTTCCTAAAATGGATGACGGGTTTACACTGCTTTGGGGTAGAGACCAAGTTGATTTCCTCCAAATATCTATGGAGATCCACCTCCAACTTATTAATATCTATCAGGCTTGGACATACAATAAAAAGGACATAGAGTCCTTCTGCGCTTTAGGCTCTACAGAACCAAGGAGGGTGATTGCTTCAGTAAGATATCCTGCTCTCTGCAATGATACTCAGGAACTTACTGAAACAAATCAGATTATCTCATAATAAGACTCGATACAAAGGGACAATTCTAAAAGGATGGAAAATCCTTCAGTGATCCTCAACCTTAAGCTGGAGTATGAGAGAGGGTGGGACAACTTTCAAAAAATACATAAAACATAAAAGATATTATGATATTTATGAGATTCGTTCTGAGAGATCATAAAGAAGATTAACTGGAAGCTAAAAACCTAATGAAACTTGCTAGCCAACACCAGTGCCTTATTCATTTGGGTTACAGAGTACATGAAAAAATGTTACTAAAAATCTGATAAAATTTTATCTAATAGCTGGTCTAGCCTAAGACAATATTGCCTTACAATAATGTTTTGCTTAGAATCCTTCATTTGAACTACTTATCAAATCCTATGGCAAGTCTTATTCTCTCTGTAGTCTCATTCAAGCACTTTAATTAACCCCTTAGACAAAAAGCATTGAATGGATGAATACATACATCATAACAATTCAACAAACAAGCGAAACCCTTGATCCCATTTGCTTAAAAGAAAATAAAATTGCACACAGGAGAGTAAAGATTAGGGAAATATATTCATATTAATATCATAAGCTATCTTTTATCAGATGATAGCCAACAAATTCAAATACAAAAGTGACCCACTATGAAAAAGGGAACCTACGGCTATTCTATTACTTTTTTGCTCTACAAAATGACATTACAGTCCATGTTATTTCCTATGACTCTCTAGAACTACTTTGGACCTAACCATGTAGAAAAGATCTATTTTACAAAGATCTTTCTCATAAAATTTGGACCCTAACTAATGGCCTTGAATTCCCTGTTATAGAAAACAAGGGAGTGACAAGCTTCAGGCCATGAGACACTTGCCAAAAAAATTGAGCCTTAGAGGTTGTACACAATTCTATTAAAAAAAGGTTTCATGTCCATGCGCTGGCACCCATGAATCATCGTTCTCTAATTGAAAATTGGTAGGAGAAAAAAACCATTTGAGCCATGTCGTTGTTTACGTGACACCTTCTGATGGAATGTGAGATGTTGCATTTTTTTTCCATTAGAGCATTTCCCTTCCTTAGAAAGGGAAATAGGACCCCAGGCAAGAGGTAAAGTCGCCCCTAAAACTAGAGGAGGAGCTCAACCTTCATGCCCAGGATCAAAGGCAGTGGGAGGGGGAGTTAGAGGGTAAACATAATATGCAAGGGAGGGGTCACAACTTCCATGCAATTACATGGATAAACTGTTGCCACTCTCTACCCAGAAATGTTCCCTTTTGATTCCTCTACATGCTCTCTCTCAGAACCCTTTATCACCTAGAGATCGAGTAGAGACAGAGGTTGTGCCATGCGTGGCCTTTCTTCATAAGTAAAGGTTTTCATGCCCAATCCGACAATCCTCCCCACTTTCACATCCCCTATGGCAATAGACATACTCACATATGAGAGAAAAAATCCATCTGGTATCACAAAGTATATTCCAACTCCATCTACAATCTTGCTCAAACATTATTTCTTCTACAGGAAGAAAAAACTACATTTAGAAAATGAAAAGGCCTCATACTCTTCCACCAATTCGAACACCACCTTGTTGTATTTATAATTTAACAATACTTCATCAAGTAGTGCATGTTATTGAAACATCATCACTATGGTATTCTCAATTTACTTTGCTAGCTATGGACACTAGAATTCACACATATCACATCTATTGCATTCTTTTGTCAAGGTTCATCCGATGCGAGTGATTTTATCCTGATTTTATTCATTTTCTTAGTGTTCAATCTCCTACTTTAGGATCTCTGCCAACAGAAAAACCTCTGAATTCATCAGAGATCTCATGATCCATCACACTTGAATTGGAAGCTTATCCAAATTCTTTCACATCTCCAAGGTATCATCTTTGACTATCTAATCGATCTTGAATTGACAAGTCTGAATCCCATTCACTCTACATTTTTCCCATGAGCTACAACCGGTGCCTCCAAAATCCATCCAAACTTCTCATTTGAAACTCAACCATAGATCTCATCCAACTTGGCATATCTAACGATGATTTCTTCCCAACTTAGCACTTTGCCTTTCCATCTGCATCTGTGGACCCACAAAATCCCAACTGAATAGTGCCATATCATCCTTCGACCAAGCTCTGTCTGCAACCTCTTTGTAGGTCTTCTTGATTAGCCTGAGACATTTGGCATCATCTCATTATGTCACGGTCTATAATCCTGCCGCAACTTCCATCGCAAGAATACGAGGGTCGTCCGATCTATTCAATCTTTACCACTTTGCGTACTATTCATCAACTCTTTAAGGACTTAAAAGGCAAGCACCTTTTACCTTAGGATAGAATATATTCATTCATTTTGAGCATGTGCAAATTGATGGGATGATTAGTAGATTGACCTTTACCACTTGCGAACCAGTGTCACAGTGCTTTCAACTGGTTACACTGCTAACCCTGCTGGTTTCCACCGATAACACGCGACACAATATCATGGTGTCATGGTCATTAAAACCCTCGCATTTTTGATCACGGGGAAGTGCTAGCTGTTGGATCTGTCTTGTCTTTAGCAAATGGTCGGAGTGTTTAAGAATTTTTGGACTTAGGAAAATACAAGCGCAGGCATAAGTATTAAAAAAGGGACCGATAATATGACTATTACGCACTTGACTTAGGGAAAATACTATCTCACGAACCGGTTGATCAATACTTTGCTTAGGGAATAAGATGGCCCCGCTCATGGAAAGGGTACCCTTGGTTTTAAGTGGGAAAAAGTAACAAAAAAATATATCATCACTAGGGTTTTCTTCACTAAATGTAAGGAGTTTTGATAAACCCTAAACCCTAGACCTTGGATCATTCACAGAGGATGGAAGTAAAACCTGAAAAATCAATGTTTTGAGTTTAAAATTTGAAAATTTCATGCAATTAATTTTCAGGGCTATCAGTGGCTCTAGTTGGGGATGCTCATTTCATAGGAGTGAAGTGAGAGACCAGAATCTTTGAGTAAAGCAGACCATCTATAGGGTAGAGCAAAAATAAATTACCTGGATAGGGTAACTTCAATAGAAAAGAAACAACGCTACTAAAGCAAACCTAACTAATTCTCATGGATAACAACTACTTTAAGAAAAGTAGAAAATCAAAAATTGTCAATGAACAGGAAATTAAGAGGGAATTGATTCATAACTCCATGGGGCATAGAGTCAAAGAAAACCACTCTACCCCAAATTGCTTGTGGCCTGCAAGATCAGACCAAGTGTGATGGCCCAAAGCCATCTACCAATGTTAACCAATTCTTTCCTCTATCATAAACATGATTTTCTTTTGAAAGCATCAAATATAATCTAACAAAATAAGTGGAAAACCATTTCTCAAACCTGCTATCTATTTTTATCCATCCACTATGCTTAATTTTATCAATGCAATTACTACTGGAAATCTGAAACTTGTGCAATGATAAAGAATTGTTGCTATTTTGTGACATATATGCTGAATAGCACACATCCTGATTGCAACCGATATCCTTTTCTACAAAATCATCATCCTGTTGAAAAAGGAAAATCTCATATTCTGTCACATAATTGAGAAAACATGCCTCTTTTGCATTATCAGCTTGCTTATTGAAAAGGGGATTCTCTGAAGAATCCACCTTTTTACTGATCATGTCAAGAAAACTATTATCAATGGGAGGGAAAGGATCAGAGATGACCTCTTCATATATTTCATTTTCTTGCTTTGTATCCAATCTAATATCAACAATATCAAAAATAGGGGAAGACTGCTTATTGTTACCCATCTTTAAATAAGATATTACACCTTTGTCTTCACAATGTTCTATTTATTGAATCGATGCAACAATATCCAGATCCTTAGTTGTCTCTTCATACAAAAGGTTAAGAACAATATGAAAATCCTTCTCAAAAATATTATAACAGAGCACCAATTGATCTTCATCTGTATCTTCATCAAATAGCGCATTGATATTTTTGTTAAAGTCATTGCTCATCTTATCCTCAAGTTCATCATGAATCCAGGAATCAAAATCTGAGGTGAAACAACATTCAACAATACATTCCTCATAGATCTTATCATCAAAACCTTATGGTATCTCATCATCTAAATTTTTATTATCACAGTACTACAAACTTGTATCCGTTTCAAACATAAAACTTTCCAATTCTTCATATTCACTATCAGATCCATCTGGAATACAAGATTGCAAACCAACTTTCTGCAAGGTATTCTTCTTGGAGACATTACTGCTAATGTCTTTTAGTAAAGTGATTGACACCATGTCTATCTCTATATCTAATATTGCAGATACTTTCTCATTAACCTCTTCTTCATCAATATGAGGAATAACAACTGTCTGGGACAAGTTCTCTTCACTCATATTTTTTTCAAATCATAATCAACAATAGGGATAATGTGATCAACGGGGATATAAAGATCTTGGCATGGTTCTTTAATCTCAGATTCACGCTTTTCTTCAAACCCTAACACATTTGGATAACATACCCTTGCAGAGAGATAGCCCCTAGGGATTCCATATTTCAATTTGTTTTTAATATCCATTGCTATCCTATAAGCCTGATATAAGGTTTTAGGTTCCTTATTGTTGGTGTAAATAATTATTCATCATGGATATTATTACACTTACTTAAGTTTACTTAGGATAATGCATTTCATAGTAGTTTGGATATGAGACACTTGGGTTTTTGTGCCACATTGGGATAGTGTGTGTAGGAGAAATTCCACTTCTTATGGTGTTGATCTTGTTATTACACTATCATATCCACTTATTGTGGAGTGATAATTCCACCTTCGGTGGGTGATCCACCTCATGTGGAATATTATATTATTTCTCCTACCTACCCACACCTATTTCCTACCTACCCTTGTTTCTTATTGAGCTACATGTCATATTTGTGTGCTCATACATATCCCTAGCCTTGCCTATATAAGCAGGCTCATCTACATTGTATGTAACAACAATAATCCAGTTGATTGTTGATCATTTTTCTATTGATGAGAATACAGTTTATTCTTGTCCCATATTATGTCTCTATCTTGTACATTTCATTGACCTCTTGATCTTGGCAAAATCCAACATGGTATCAGAGCTATTGGGGCTTCATTGATTCGTCTTGAAGAGGCATTATTGCCACGTCAAGAGGCAGATCTGAGGAGCATCATCATTTGGAGGCGTCCTAGACCAGATCCGACCTCTCCATTGCGTCGGGAAGGCCGTTTCCATGAATTTTGGTTATAAAGTTGGCCTATTTTGGTGAGAAAATTTTTTTCTCCATTTTTGCCCTATTCGTACGGATTTTCGAAAATATTTTATAATTTTTTCAAAAAAAATTAAAAAATTTTTTCGAAAAATTGTTTTAAAATAAAAAATCAAAAAAATTGAAAAAAAATTGAAAAGCAAAAAATTGAAAAAAGTTTTGAAAAAAAAAAAAAAAAGAGGAAAAATATATTTTTTGGGGGGTCCGCAGACCCCCCCCGTGCTCCCGTGACTTGCAGGTACTCTGCCGCAGAAAGTACCTTTCAGTGCCGCAGAGTACCCCGTGCGCCGTCTGTCAGCTCCTGCCGGCGCCTCGTTCCTCCCGCCGAGTCCATCGCCATCCACGCTCGTGCGTCGCCTCCAGCTCCCGCGCCGCTCCGGTCCAGCAGCTTCCGGCACCCGAGCGCCGGCTCCGCCAGCGCTGCACCTCGGCGCCCTCCGCCCGACTGTACCTTCCACCACCTCCCGCAGCGGATCCCGCACCTCCACCGAAGATAGTGGCCTCCGGCGCCGCTCCCCGAGCACCGGCTCCCTCCAGCTCCCGCGCCGCTCTGGTCCCTGCTCCTCCGCAGCGCAGTCTTCGCAGCTCCTCCCGAGCTCCCTCCTTCAGCTCGCGCCTCCCGCGTCTTCGCCTTCTGACACCGGCCAGCGCTGCTTCCCGGCACCACCCCCAGATCTCCTCCCGGTGCCGTCTGTCAGCCGCTGCGCCTCCCGTGCAGCCCGAGCACCTCCTCCTCGGCTCCTCCACCTGCGACGGACTCCGGCCTCAGCTCCACTCCGTGCAGGTGCCAACTCATCCTCCACGCGGTACAACCGTACAGACACGTGGACCCTCTGTACGCCAAGTCAGCAACTTTTTGTACGCCACGTCAACTGTACGGACAGCCGAATCAGCCTGTACAATCAGCAAATCCGTACAGTACGGACCGTACAATCAACAGGCCGAGTCATCCGTCCGTACAGTACGGACGCCCACTCAGCTAGGCAGCGAAGTTTTGGCGACAGTCATACGGCTGTCAAATTTAACACAGTATTTTGCTGACATCAGCGCCACATCAGCAGGGTTTGAAAATTTTTGGACCCCCTCTCATTTACATTTTTGATTTTGCAGTTCAACTTCAAATGGCCATAACTTGCTCATTTTTGCTCCTTTTTTGGTGCAATTTTTTTTGAAATGGGCTAAAATTTTGTGCTCTCCATAGTGGTGAAAGAATTTTTTAATTTTGATGTACGGATTTTTCAGAAAATGCAGTTTTTGGTGACTATCCCTGAGTAATCCCAGTTTTTGCAACTTCAAAGGCTTCGTTTGGGGTCATCTGACCTCCTTTTTAGGTGCTGTTTTTTTTGAAAGTGCATATTTTTTTGTCTACTTTCACATGATACTATCAGATTGATGTCATTGTAAGTAGAAATTGTACTTTCAGATCTTGGCCATTTTTGGCTCTCTTGGTACTTGTATATTTGCTTGAATCTCAGTTAGATTCATTGCACTATTGATTGAAGTCTCTTGTATCTCATTTGGGAAGTTGTAAAATTTGCATCATAAGCCCACTTTGCCTTGTTTTGCAAGTGGCTCATTGTAATCGCACTAAGTATAAAGTGCCAAAATCATCACTTTAGGGGGGGTACTTTGATTGATTGAATTTGGGGGGGTGTCTCTTGTGCTCTTGTGCTCTTGTGTTCTTTCCTTTTTGCTGCCATGGGTTCTTCTAAGTTTCCTCTCTTAACTCCACATAACTATGCTACTTGGAAAATTGATGCATGGAGTAAACTTATGGAAAAAGGACTCACTCATTACATTGATGGAACTATTGTTGCTCCAGCTGATCCTAAGGCTGATCCAGTTGGTCACTTAGATTGGCTCACTAAAAATATCATGGCAATTGGTACCTTAAGAAAGTATGTATCAAAGGATCTCATTTTTCATATTGAGAAATGTACTCTAATCAAGGATGCTTGGCAAAAGTTTCAAGACTTGTATGGTCAAGTTGATGAGATTAGGGGATATCAAATTGATAGTGATCTCACCATGTTAGATCCCAAGAACTTTGATACTATACAAGATTATGTCACTAAGGCAAATGAGTTGAGGGCACAACTCAAAGATTGTGGCATTGATAAAAAGGATACTCAATTGATATTCAACTTGATAGGCAAACTTCCACAAGAATATGCAGCATTTGTTTCTAGTTTCCAAACTCATAGGATGACAATGGGTTCAAGCTACAAAATGCCTACATTTGATGCTTTCAATGAAATGTTGATGATGGAACAAACTAAGTTGATAAGCATGGGCATTCTTAAGGCTTCTTCTAAGTCTCAAGCATTAGTGGCAAATCAAGGAAACAAAGGAAATCAAGGAAAGGACAACTCAAACAAGAAGAAATGGCAATCAAAACCTAAGGAAAAAGCATTATCTTCTCCACAACAAGGAGATTCATCTTCTTCCAAGAGAGATAATTCACCAAAGAGAGAGAGACCTACTTGTGCTTATTGTAAAAGGATTGGTCATGAGGAACATCGTTGCCATACTAAGAAGATTGATGAGCTCACACATATCATCAAAAAGCATAACATTGATTTGCCTAAAGTCTACAAGAAGGATGATTCATCAACTTCCACTTCCTCACATTCAAAAGGAAAAGGGCAAGCATTCATGGCTTCTACAAGTGGAAAAACTCACTCTTTTGGAACAAGAAAAGGAAAAGCTCTATGTGCTACAACAAATCATACTTCAGAGAGATGGCTTCTAGATTCAGGGGCTTCTCATCATATGGCATCTTCACAGTCTATGTTCTCTACATTTGAGCCTTGCACCATGCCTCAGATTTTGATGGGCAATCATACATACATGGATGTGATTGGGAAAGGATCTATTGACATTGGGGATAACTCCTTCAATGATGTGTTGTGTGTACCCCACTTGACAAACAATCTCCTTTCTATCTATCAAATCACACATGGCGCAACTAAGAGAGTTGTGGAGTTCACACCTGACTCAGTTTTCATTAGAGACATGGAGACTAGAGCTATCATTGCAACTGGGGTGGTTGATCATGCATCTCGGTTATACTCCTTTTCAGATTTTGTTGATGATGATGATTTCACATTTGATGATTCTACACATGTTGATCACACTTATTGTGATGATTCAGATTTTGAGGAGAACTTTGGACACTTGAACATGGGGATTCTCACATGTAACCCAGTTCTTGAGTCTTGTATTTCATCTCCTCATATTGATATCACATCACCTATTGCACCTGATGATGCAGATAGTGTGACAGTTTTGCCTTCATGTGATTCAGTGCAGCAGGATATACATTGTCTTCCAGCTTCAGATTCATGGGATGATTACATGACAGATATTGCAGGTTTGTTTGTGGAATCCTACATTGCAGATTTGGGAGACATCATTGATGACATTCATCTTCTCTTTGATGAAGATGATCCTTCTTCGATTGTTGCGAGGGCACACTCTGACCCTCTTGTTCATTCTCTACATGATCATTCTTTCGAGGTTGACATGATTGTGGATACTTATGTACAACAGTTGGAGGAGGTCTCTTTATTCTTTGAGGAGACACATGAGTCTTTGGACATTGTTCTACATTCATCTTCACTAGATGTTGGAGTTCCTTTTTCAGTAGTGTGGAGCAGTTCACCACCTTTGGAAGGGGTATCTTTTAGCATCGACATGGGGACACTTGAGCAGTTTTCAGAGATTCCATTCATCATGAGTTTTCTTCATACATCTTCCCTTCATGATTGGGGAGACTTCATGGATACACCTTTGGTTTTGTTTCTTCCTAAGGGGAGGAATGTTGTTCGACGTTTGTGGAGCAGTTTCTTCATACATCGAGCTTCTATCATTGGTGCAGATTCTTCATTGAGGGAGGATCACAGTTTGACTTCTCTTCTTCTCTCATATGGGGGGGGACTTTTTCCTCACATGGGGTTTTGTTCCTCACATACTTCTTTGAGAGTTCTCTTGTATAGCTTTCATCTCTCTTTTTGGGGGAGGGTTTTTTCCCATTGGGTTTTTCTCTCTTTCCCCACTTTGTGAGAGATTTCATTGCATTGGTTTGCATGCATTTGCATTTGTGCATGGGTACCTAACATGGCCTCGTAGCTGGGACCCATCTTGCATTGCTTAGTTGCATTGTAGACTTAAGTGCATTCCCCTAAGTTGCACTTAAGGGGGGGTGTTGGTGTAAATAATTATTCATCATGGATATTATTACACTTACTTAAGTTTACTTAGGATAATGCATTTCATAGTAGTTTGGATATGAGACACTTGGGTTTTTGTGCCACATTGGGATAGTGTGTGTAGGAGAAATTCCACTTCTTATGGTGTTGATCTTGTTATTACACTATCATATCCACTTATTGTGGAGTGATAATTCCACCTTCAGTGGGTGATCCACCTCATGTGGAATATTATATTATTTCTCCTACCTACCCACACCTATTTCCTACCTACCCTTGTTTCTTATTGAGCCACATGTCATATTTGTGTGCTCATACATATCCCTAGCCTTGCCTATATAAGCAGGCTCATCTACATTGTATGTAACAACAATAATCCAGTTGATTGTTGATCATTTTTCTATTGATGAGAATACAGTTTATTCTTGTCCCATATTATGTCTCTATCTTGTACATTTCATTGACCTCTTGATCTTGGCAAAATCCAACACTTATCTCTTATCAAATAACTCTCTTCTTCTTCAAATGCGGCCAAATAAACAACTAGGCATACTGCATCATTTGGTCTATATTTGCTAGGAATGTCATCCAATGCCCTAGTAAACGTGAGATTAAAAGTAGGTACTAACTCATCTTAAAGATAAGTACAGATGCCAAGCTAATAAGATGCGAGGGGGGGTGAATCATACAAACTTAATCTTCCATAAAAAGAAAGATTCAACCTCGGTAACATATGCTTCAGTAATATAACCAAAATTGCTAAACATGCAAACTCAAAAGCATATAAACATCATAATACTCATAACACTAGATTTAAGTGGAAACCCAAATAGGGAAAACCACTGTGGGATTTCGGACCCACTAAGAAATATACTCTTCTAGAGTATGCTCGGTTAAAAGAAAATCCTGTTAAAGATTACAAACACACTGCTAGATGTGACCCGGTTAAGGGATTTCCCTCAGATCTGTTAGGATCTTCACCTTTTTAGAAGTGACCTTGTTAAAGGAATTCAAACACTCGGTCAGAATGTCACCTTGCTAGAGGGTTTTACAAATAAGACTGTTAAGTTCACTCGGTTAAGATATTTTCTGTCACTTCACAAAATAACAGTAATATAAATCTATCTGGAACTTCACATCTAAAATGCTAAAGCAGATTCTTATTTGCTCAATACAATATAGGACTAATCTTGTCCATCTGCTGGGCTCTATACTCTATTTATTCAAACAAGTCTTCAAGCTTCTGTTCTCGGTAATCACTGTGTAGCATCCCTGTGCATACACTTGCCCGCATACATTGTTTATCAACAGCTCCTTATTTATAAACAATTCGCCAACCACTTAATCTCCTTGATCACATTTCCCATGACCAATCATAGCCATCAGGTCTTCAAACTTTGACCAGGTTCAATGTATCCTTTGATCTGAAAACATTTTACCCCACCTTGGAACATGCATATATTTCTTGGAACTTGTGCTAGGGTATTGCGGTTTAATCTAAGCTGTAGATCTTCCTGCCGATTTTCCTTTGCCATATATTCTTTAACAAACTTCATTCACGACATACCAATCATTTAATCATAGCCAGCTCATCAGCTTCCTTCATTAAATAATGCATGTAATCATTTAATGCATTCTGTTACTACTCGGTTGCAACTCGGTAAATACTAAACTTCACTCGGTAGACATTTTGTCTTCAATAATTGATAGCAATAACCTTAGGGTTTATCGACCAGGTCTTTGCTCGGTAACATAGTATAGTATTAACCTTTCAATTAATAACATATGTAGGATATCAAAACAATCTAAACATCATGATCTCGTCATTGTCTAACTTGGTAATAGTTGCCCATTGAATAACTTATTCCTCCCCTTATTCATCATATTCTTTCTGTATCTTTTACCGACATCTTTATACTCATCAAATCATACTTCTCAAGATATGGCAACATCATACTGAATTAGAAAATCAATTTCTTGACATCAATGACAAAATAATAATATTAAGACAGTAAAACATCCTTAATTAGTTATATCCATAATCATCAACAACCTTCTCAATATCCTTATTGAAATGCCAACAATCTCTCCTTACTTGTTATAATGCCAACAATCTCCCCCTTTGGCATTGATGGCAAAACCAATTGATTAGACCTAATTAATTCAGATTGCTGTGAGATTCTGAAATGCTGAAATGCTCTCCTTCTGTCATCGGAATTCTCCCCCATACATTAGTTTTCTCTTCTTTTCTCTTCAGTCTTTCTTTTCTTCTTTTCTCCAGTGTTCTCTAGTCTTCTCCCCCTTTGACAACAATGCCAAAAAGTAAAGAACTAAAACATAATTTCTTCCTATATGAAGTGATTTCCTATTGTTATGTGTCAATTTAGTCTCGGTCAGAGCATTTTTTCTTTAATTCTTGTTCCCTGTATTGTTTCCTGCACACCTTTAGAAAACCTCCTAAAGTGTGTAAATCAACATCAACTCCTAAAAGATATTCTGTAGAGTCATCGAATTGATGCCTTCATCGAACTCGGTCAGTGAGTAGAAGATAGGGTTAGGACCCCTAACTTATTTCTGAGATACTCAAAAGTGTCCCTTGGCAGTGGCTTGGTGAAGATATCTGCTATTTGTTCCTTTGTGCTAACATACTCCAACACCACTTTCTTCTCTTGAGCTTCTTCTCTAAGATAATGATATTTGATAGAGATGTGCTTTGTCTTAGAGTGCATAATAGGATTCTTTGAAATGTTAATGGCACTAGTATTGTCACAGAATATAGTTACTGGCTCGATAAGTTTCTCATTTATACCTTCCAATAGTTGTTTGATCCATGCTATGTTGGTACAATTCAATGCTGCAAAAACATATTTAGCTTTTGTTGTTGACTGTGAAACACATCCTTGTTTCTTGCTAAGCCAACTCACTAGTCTTTCTCCTAAAAAGAAATCTCCTCCACTTGTGCTTTTCCTGTCATCAATGTTGCCTGCCTAATCAGCATCAGTATAAACTTTTAAATCAAAATCATTTCCTTTCTGATATACTAAGCCATAATCCTCAGTGCCTTTCAAGTATCTAAAAATTCTCTTGATTGCTGTCATGTGTGTCTCCTTAGGATTTGTAGAGAATCTTGCAACTATACCTACTACATGTGTTGTGTCTGGCCTACTGTGAACAACATATTGCAACTTTCTAATCATGGATCGGTAAAGTGTCTCATCAACAGATGCAGATTCATCAATCTTTGATAGTTTACAATTGGTAGTCATAGGAGTACTTACTGGTTTTGAAACCTCAATTCCAAATTTCTTCAAGATTTCCTTTATGTACTTGGATTGAGTAATGAAAATCTCATTCTTCATTTGCAGTATCTGTAAACCTATAAAATACTTTATCTCACTGATTAATGACATCTCAAATTCTTTGCTCATTTCATTTCCAAAGTTCTTACATAGAGAGTCATTTCCACAAAATATAATGTCATCAACAAATATGGTTGAGATCAATATTCCATTTTTATCATTCTTCATGTACATATTGTTGTTTTCACTTGTTCTTATAAAACCAATCTTGATTAAATAAGAGTGCAATCTTTCATACCATGCTCTAGGTGCTTATTTCAAACCATATAAAGCTTTGTTCAATTTACATACCTAATCTTTATTCTTGTCTTCAACAAATCCTTCACGTTGTTCAATAAAAACTTCTTCTTCTAATATACAATTCAGAAATGCAGATTTGACATCCATCTGATATACCTTGAAATTCTTGTAAGTAGCATATGCCAACAATGTTCTTACTCCTTCTAGTCTAGCCACAGGTGCAAAAGTCTCACCATAATCAATTCCTTCTTCTTGGGCATAACCTTTGCAAACTAGTCTTGCTTTATTTTGAATGACCTCTCCTTTTTCATTCGGCTTGTTTATGAAAATCCACTTTGTACCAATTACATTTTTGTCCTTTGGTCTTGGGACCAATGTCCATGTGTCATTCTTCTTGATTTGATCAATCTCTTCTGTCATAGCATTTATCCAATCTTCACTGTTAAATGCCTCTTTCACTATCCTTGGTTCAAATTCAGATATCGGACATGTGTTCTATCTTAGTTTGTTCCTTGTCATCACTGGATCATCCTTATCTCCTATAATCTGACTTGGTGCATGATGTCTTTTGACATACTTGGCTAATACAGGCTCGGTAGGCTCTGTATGATCTTCTTCATCACTCGGTAACTGGATATTTTCTTCATTTCCTTTTGTAGTTTTCTCGGTAGGACTTGTTAGTTGAACATAGACAAATTCATCATAATCTTCTGGTTCCTTGGAATTTCCTTCATCATTTCTTTCTGCAAATTCATCAATTTTCACATTTGCACTTTCTACTATTTTGTTAGATGATTTGATCAGACATTTAAATGCTTTACTTCTAGAAGAATAACCAAGAAATGTTCCTTCTTCACTTTTCTGATCAAACTTGCCCTTTCTATCGTCCTTGTGTACATAGCATCCACTTCCAAAGATTTTAAAGTAACTTACATTAGGTTTCTTGTCATACCAGATTTCATATGGTGTCTTCATAGTACCTTTATTCAGTTGTACTCAGTTCAGAGTGTAAAATGTTGTGCTTATTGCTTCTCTCCAAAATGTTTGTGGCACTTTCTTTTCAATCATCAGGGTTCTGGCACAATCCACAATAGATCTATTTCTTCTCTCAACAATTCCATTATGTTGTGTAGTTCTCGATGCAGAGACTTGTCTTTTTATACCATGATCATTGCAGAATAAGTTGAACTCATCAGATGTGAACTCTCCTCCTCAATCTGATCTAAGACATTTCAGTTGTCTTCTTGTTTCATTTTCAACTCTTGCCTTGTACCATTTGAACATTTGAAAAGCTTCTAATTTTTTCTTTTAAAAACATAATTGACATCATCCTTGAGTAATCATCCACAAATAATATGAAATATTTATCACCATAATAACTTTGAACTTTCATAGGACCACAAAGATCGGTGTGCACAAGATCTAAAATTCCCTTAGAAGTGTAAGACTTACTTGTAAAGCTTGATCTTGTCATTTTTCCCATCTCGCATCCTCGGCACATAGAATTCTCAGGTGTTTCAAGACTCAGTAGACCTCTTACTTGGCGCTTCTTGCTTATTTTGATTAGATTATCAAAATTTACATGACAAAACCTTTTATGACATAACCGGGTATCATCTATCTTTGCATACAGACATTTATTCCGAGTTGAGTCAAGGTGAAATGTGTTACCTTTTGTTTGTGTCCTGGTAGCAGCTAACTTTCTATTCTTGTCATGAACTTTGACAATTCCTTTCTAAAATTCTATTCAGTATCCTATATTGTTTAACTGTGCTACACTCAACAAATTGTATTTCAAACCTTCAAACCAATAAACATCATTGCATCTTGCATTGTCAAGAAGTGTTATAGATCCTTTACCTCTTACCGGACATGGTGCATCATTACCAAATCTTACATAGCCTCCATCATAGTCTTCTAACATAACAAACTTGTGTTTATCACCTGTCATGTGATGTGAGCATCCACTATCTATGATCCAAGAATCATTAGTATTTATGTGAGATATAAGGGATTTTTCTTCATACCTTTCTTCATCCGATCCATCTTTGATAGCCACATACACTACTTCCTCTGTATCAATTTCATCTGATTTATCATCATTGGATTCCTCATCAGCTATTAAGCATGACTTTCTATCTCTTCTTCTGAAGTCTCAGTGTCCTTTGTAATGATTATCTTTTTGTCTATCATCTCGGTAATCTCTCTTTTTATTAGAATCTTTGTCAGGACAGTTAGAAGCCATATGTCCTATCTTATCACAATTGAAACATTTCAAAGGTAGTTTTCCTTTATACTTACCTTTGCCTCTCAATAACCTTCTGGCTAATAGTGCTTCAAACTCTTCTTGCTTTTTGATTTTCTCATACAGTTTGTGTACTTCCTCCATGTTCTTGTGAAATCTTTCACTTGCTCCACTGTGATCTCCTTCAGAATACTTATACTTTCTTTCATTGTAATCATTAGATTCATCAAGATGAAAAGAACTAAATGCAGATTCAACTTTATTTACCAATGACCCACTGTTATCAAAGCTACTTAACTCAAATGCATGTAGCTTACCAATAGTAGCATCTAAAGAAACTGGCATATTAGGTACAGACCTCAATTCATTGATTGTAGAGACTCGGATTGCATAAGCTGGTAGAAGGGTTCTTAACAACTTACTTGTTATATCCTTTTCTTCAATAGTTCCACCTGCTCCTTTGATTTGATTGACAATCTCCTTTAGTCTCGTACTGTACTGGGTTATGTTCTCACCTTCATTTATCCTCATAGATTCAATTTGTCCTCTTAGACTATCCACTTTTGCTCTTTGAACATGTTCATCTCCTCCATACACAGATATGAGCTTGTTCCACATTGCCTTTGCATCATTGCAGCCTTCTAGATCATTAAACTCTGAATTGGTCAATGCAGATGTTATTTCAATCATTGCTTGGATATGTTCTTGCTTTGCCTTTATCTCTTCCATTGTCAATGGTTAGGTGCTTGGTGTAATGAAATCATTCTCTAGATAATATACAACATATTCTCTAGCTCCCGATAGGTGCAGCTTCATCCTTTTCTGCCATGTAGAGAAACTTGACTTGTTCAGCTTCTGTGCATCCCTCTTATACATCTTTGGATCTTTTCCTCAAGTACCTTTAAACTTTTTCTTCCAGAGTCCAAAGCTCTGATACCAATTGATAGCTTTGATACCAATTGATAGTTTAGATACTTAAAGATAAGTACAAATGCCAAGCTAATAAGATGAGAGGGGGGGGGGTGAATCATACAAACTTAATCTTCCATAAAAAGAAAGATTCAACCTCGATAACTTATGCTTCAGTAATATAACCAAAATTGCTAAACATGCAAACTCAAAAGCATATAAACATCATAATACTCATAACACCAGATTTAACGTGGAAACCCAAATAGGGAAAAACCATTGTGGGATTTCAGACCCACTAAGAAATATACTATTCTAGAGTATGCTCGGTTAAAAGAAAATCCTGTTAAAGATTACAAACACATTGCTAGATGTGACCCGGTTAAGGGATTTCCCTCAAATCTGTTAGGATCTTCACCTTGTTAGAAGTGCCCTTGTTAAAGGATCTCAAACACTCAGTCAAAATGTCACCTTGCTAGAGGGTTTTACAAATAAGAATGTTAAGTCCACTCGGTTAAGAGATTTTCTGTCACTTCACAAAATAACAGTAATATAAATCTATCTGCAACTTCACATCTAAAATGCTAAAGCAGATTCTTATTTGCTCAATACAATATAGGACTAATTTTGTCCATCTACTGGGCTCTATACTCTATTTATTCAAACAGGTCTTCAAGCTTATGTGCTCGGTAATCACTATGTAGCATCCCTATGCATACACTTGCCCGCATACATTGTTTATCAATAGTTCCTTATTTATAAACAATTCGCCAACTGCTTAATCTCCTTGATCACATTTCCCATGATCAATCATAGCCATTAGATCTTCAAAATTTGACCAGGTTGAATGTATCCTTTGATCTGAAAATGGTTTACCCTGCCTTGGAACTTGTGCTAGGGTATTGCAGTTCAATCTAAGCTATAGATCTTCCTGCCGATTTTCCTTTGCCATATATTCTTTAACAAAATTCATTCACGACATACCAATCATTTAATCATAGCCAACTCATCAGCTTCCTTCATTAAATAATGCATGTAATCATTTAATGCATTCTATTACTACTTGGTTGCAACTCGGTAAATACTAAACTTCACTCGGTAGACATTTTGCCTTCATTAACCGATAGCGATAACCTTAGGGTTTGCCAACTAGGTTCCTTAGGGTTTACCGACTAGGTTCTTTGCTCGGTAACATAGTATAGTATTAACCTTTCAATCAATAACATATGTAGGATATCAAAACAATCTAAACATCATGATCTCATCATTGTCTAACTCGGTAATAGTTGCCCATTGAATAACTTATTCCTCCCCTTATTCATCATATTCTTTCTATGTCTTTTACCGACATCTTTATACTCATCAAATCATACTTCTCAAGATATGGCAACATCATACTGAATTAGAAAATCAATTTCTTGACATCAATGACAAAATAATAATATTAAGACAGTAAAACATCCTTAATCAGTTATATCCATAATCATCAACAACCTTCTCAATATCCTTATTGAAATGCCAACAATCTCTCCTTGCTTGTTATAAAGCCAACATGAAAGCAGGTACTAACTCATCTTCTTCTTTTTGAATGTCCATGAATGTCTTCATGACTAAGCTTGGATTAATTATTTCACCAAATTGTTCCATGAATGCCATCTTCAACTCATCCCATGATGAGATAGAACATACTGGCATGTAGGAGAACCAGTCTCTTGCATTTTCCTTCAAAGAATGAACAAACAACTTCCTAATTTATTTCACAATCTTCCATTAATTTAAAAAACTCTTGGAAATGTTGTTGTGTGGATTCTAATCTCTTCCCATTGAATCTTGGTAATTGCTCCATAACCTCTACAGGGACATGATTTGGAAAACCTTGGATACCATCAAAATTCAATGGCTTATATCTTTCTCTAAAGAAAACTCTATGATGACTTGGGATAGATTGCACATTTTTTTTGACATTTCATAAGGAAACACAGGCATATGATACATATTTTAATTCATTCCCTTATTTATTCCCCTTCTCTTGAACTATAACATTGTAAGGCTCAAGACATACTGCATCTAATCATATACAAAAAGTGAAAACTGAATCACAGGAGTATGAAAAATAATCACTACCATTCCCTTCCTTAGTGCTTCTTTAACTCTTTTAGGGAATAATTTCTTTTAATTTTCATGAAAATACATTTGACTCATGAAAATCTAAATACCTGGAAATGTTGAAGCTATTGCTACCTTCTTTAACCTGGGACTTGCAAAATCACTTTCAATCCTTCAAATCTTTAACACTGATCTTTTGACAGAGTCACCACCTCCTTGCAAAGGACAAATACTTAAACAACCAGAATTTATTCACAGGTCAGATTTATTTCAACACAACACTACAAAACTTCCTTATCATCAAATGGAATTATTGATTCTATCCTCAACTTGTCAGGGTACTTCATCATAAGGGCTCAGATCTACTTCATCCTTCCTGCAACTTTCTTGGTTCCTTTTCAAATAGACACACACTGGTGCATAGATCTCAGAGTCTTAGAGTCGCCACTCACAATTGTGAGGTATTACATATAATCTTGAAAATCGATAGATCTAGACCAAACTCTTTATAGAACAAGAACTACAATAGATTTCTCAGCAACATTTATGAGAATTCACTCAAACCGACAAGGGACAAATTAAGAAGCTTCTTCACTCTATGGGAAAACTTTCTAACTAGAGATTCTCAACAATTCATTTCAATTCCCCAACAAAGTTGCCATTTTTTGTTGGTTCCCAAAATGGACGACGAGTTTACATTATTACAGCATAAAGACCAAACTGATTTCCTCCAAATATCTATGGAGAGCCACCTCCAACTTATCAATATGTGTCAGGCTTGGACCAACAATAATAAGGACACAAAGTCCTTCTATGCTTTAGGCTCTACAAAACCAGGGAGGGTGATCCCTTTAGTAAGATATCCTGCTCTCTGCAATGATACTCAAGAACTTACTCAAACAAAGAAAATTATCTCATAATAAGACTCGACAGAAAGGGAGAATGCTTAAGGATGGAAAATCCTTCAGTGATCCTCAACCTTAAGCTGGAGTATGAGAGAGGGTGGGACAACTTTCAGAAAATACATAAAACTTAAAAGATATTTTGATATTTATGAGATTCATTCTGAGAGATCATAAAGAAGATAAACTGGAAGCTGAAAACCTAATGAAACTTGCTAGCCAACACCAGTGTCTTATTCATTTGGGTTACAGAGTACATGAAAAAATGTTACTGAAAATCTGATAAAATTTCATCTAATAGCTGATCTAGCCTAAGACAATATTGCCTTACAATATTGTTCTGCTTAGAATCCTTCATTTGAACTACTTATCAGATCCTATGACAAGTCTTATTTTCTTTGTAATCTCATTCAAGCATTTTAATTAACCCCTTGGACAAAAGCATTGAATGAAAGAATACATACATCATAAGAGTGCAACAAACAAGCGAAACCCTTGATCCCATTTGCTTAAAAGAAAATAAAATTGCACACAGGAGAGTAAAGATTAGGGAAATATATTCGCATTCTTATCATAATCTATCTTTTATCAGATGATAGCCAACAAATTCAAATACAAAAGTGACCCACTTTGAAAAAGGGAACCTGCGACTGTTCTATTACTTTTTTGCTCCACAAAATGACATTACAGTCCCTGTTATTTCCTACGACTCTCTAGAACTACTTTGGACCTAACCCTGTATAAAAGATCTATTTTACAAAGATCTTTCTCAAAAAATTTGGACCCTAAATAATGGCCTTGAATTCCCTTTTATAGAAAAAAAGTGAGTGACAAGCTTCAAGACATGAGACACTTATCAACAAAACTGAGCCTTAAAGGTTGTACACAATTTTGTTACAAAAAGGTTTCATATCCATGTGGTGGCACCCATGAATCATCGCTCTCTAACCAAAAATTGGTAGGACAAAAAAACTGTTTGAGCCATGTCGTTGTTGCCCTGACACCTTCGGATGGAATGTGAGATGTTGCATTTTTTTTTTATTAGAGCATTTCCCTTCCTTAGAAAGGGAAACATGACCCCGGGCAAGAGGAATAGTCACCCCTAAAACTAGAGGAGGAGCTCAACCTTCATGCCCAGGATCATAGGTAGTGGCAGGGGGAGTTAGAGGGTAACCATAATATGTTGGGGAGGGGTCACAACTTCCATGCAACTACATGGATGAATTGTTGCTTCTCTCTACCTAGACATGTTCCCTTTTGATTCCTCTACGAGCTCTCTCTCAGAACCCTTTACCACCTAGAGACTGGGTAGAGATAAAGGTTGTGCCATGCGTGGCATTTCTTCATAAGAAAAGTTTTTCATGCCCCCTCTGGAAATCCTCCCCACTTTTACATCCCCTATGGCAATAGACATACTCACATATGAGAGAAAAAATTCATCTGGTATCACAAATTATATTGCAACTCCATCTACAATCTTGCTCAAACATCATTTCTTCTACAGGAAGAAAAAATTGAATTTAGAAAATGAAAAGGCCTCATACTCTTCCACCAATTTGAACACCACCTTGTTGTATTTATAATTGAACAATAATTCATCAAGTAGTGCCTGTTCTTGAAACATCATCACTCTATTATTCTTTGATAAATCAATGATGAACAAATAGTACCAAACAGGTACTAAGAGGGGGGGGTGAATCAGTACAGACAAAAACACACTCTTAAACCGGTTTGTCAACAAACATTGTGCATTGACAGAGAAACAATAACATCGGTCCTTAAACATAGTACAACCAGCAAAACCTAGAATAATTGAGACAAGCATAAACCGATTGACACTTATATTCTCATACAATCTAACAATTCATTTCCATTTCACCCTTATGCATGAACAGGTAATCTACCATCAAAGATATACATATAAGCAACTAGATCAATATGATTCACCGCTTGAGAGAAAATAACATAGCATCACATGAAGAAGACATCACACATGACACACATATTTTTCATGTGGAAACCCAACTAGGAAAAACCACGATGGGGATGAATACCCACAAGATTGTTTTTGAACTCTTTAGAAGTCCTCTTTGTTAGGAGCCTTGTCCAGTCAAAGACTGATACAATAGGTTCTGTTAGGAACCGATCCTATTAGGGATCGCCCGGTTAAGGGATGGATAGAATACTTGGTTAACGGTTAAACCCTGTTAAAGGTTACCTTGTTAGAGGATTTCAAGAATTCAATGGTTTTGAGTCACCCTGTTAAGGATTTATAGCAAGCTGGTTAAAGCTGCCCTGTTAAGGGATTTTCCAACTATTGAGGTGGTTAGAGATCAACAGGTATTACAATGATCTGGTAACAACACTCAATGCCAATGCAGATCCGCTTAAGCTCCTCTTCACCTTTTGCACTTACACTCTGCAAGTATCACTTCTCTCCTCTGGTTTGGCAAGAATCATGTATCTCTTCTCTTGGATACACACACACAACTTTTTCCAACAACCTTAGAAAGAAACATAACATTGACCTTATAGGAAAATAGATAGGTCGGTAGCATAAACCCTAAACCCTAAACCTGTTAGGTTAAGGAATTCAAATGGTTCAATCCTGACCATTAAGCACATTGCATTAAATGTAACAGTCTTGATCCAATCTCAAGACATTCTCCATCATTTGTTTTCCATGGATTTCTTGGCGGCTGATAACCCATCACACATTATCACCATTTGTAGACTTCGCACATTCCTGAGGTAGATAGGAACAATCTCCTTTATGCAAGATCCGTCACACACACAAGGCTTACATGGCAACATGACCTGTTCTTTGTTACCATGCTAACTCATCACACAAAGTCACCGGTTGAGCCACATAGGCTTGAAGCACTTCAACCGGAAACCCTGAAGTTGAGACTACCAACCGGTAGTCATACAAAGCTTCCATGTGTCGGTTCCCATAATCATATGCCGGTTCACCTTGAA
This sequence comes from Cryptomeria japonica, assembly GCF_030272615.1. Taxonomy (NCBI): domain Eukaryota; kingdom Viridiplantae; phylum Streptophyta; class Pinopsida; order Cupressales; family Cupressaceae; genus Cryptomeria; species Cryptomeria japonica. The sequence continues at coordinate 561,871,322 of NC_081409.1, read as the reverse complement.
CAAACACACTGCTTCACTTTGGCACAAATGTCGGTTCACAATGTTATACTAGTTCTCACATATGTCGGTTCTCACCTCTTCAGCATATTGACATCAATGACAACATACAATGTCATTATGTCCTCATACCGGTTCACATTTCCTCATATCGGTTCACATAATGCCAACAATCTCCCCCTTTGGCATTGATGGAAATATAAAAAGATATCTCTCCGCTTCACATCTTCTCCCCCAATTTTTGCAAATATCTTCTCTGCTTCACATCTTCTCCCCCTTTGACAACGATGCCAAAGTGGAGGCACAAGCTTCCCTGTTCCATTATGCTGCTCCCCCTGAGAAGTACCATCCTTCAACACATCAATCCAAAACAAAAATTGACTATGCAATACCTGACTGATGTGGAGCATATACCTTTAGTTTACCTCCTAAAGGGGCAACACCCCTAATTCACCTCTTAAGTACATAAATGTAGCCTTTGGGAGAGGCTTGGTGAATATGTTTGCTAACTGCTCCTTACTGGAAACATGTTCCAATGCAATCTCTTTGTTCTGAACCTTTTCCCTCAAGAAATGATACTTAAGCTCAAAGTGCTTGGTTCTAGAATGAAAACCGGATTCTTGGAGATGTTAATTGCACTAGTATTGTCACAAAATATACTTACCGGTTCAAATACAAGAACTTTGAAGCCATTTAATACATGCTTCATCCAAATTGTCTAAGTGCAGTTCATGAAAGCTGCAACATACTCTGCTTTTGTTGTAGACTTAGAGATACAACACTGCTTCTTACTCATCTATGAGACCAGTCTACCACTGAGAAAGAATGCACCAATGGTTGTGCTTTTTTAGTCATCTACATTACCTGCCCAATCAGCATCTATTTATACTTTCAAGTTGAAATCCTTGCTATATGGATACCACAATCCATAGTCAACAGTTCCCTTCAGATACCTAAGAATCTGCTTGACTGCAACCAAGTGGGATTCTCTTGGGCTTTTCTAAAACCGAGTGGTAATGCCAACTGCATGTGAAATATTTGGTTTGCTATGCACTACATAATGTAACTTACCAATCATTGATCGGTATTCCTTCTCATCAACCAATGTTGAGTCATCCTCTTTGGATAGTTTACAACTAGTCACCACTGGTGTTCCAACTAGTTTTCTATCTTCCATGCCGAAGGTCTTCAACACCTCTTTGACATACTTGGACTGAGTGATAAAGATTCCATCTTTCATCTGCTAGATCTGCAGTCCAATGAAGAACTTGATCTCCCCTATGAGTGACATCTCAAACTCTTTCTTCATCTCATCTGCAAACTCATGACTCATCTTGTCATCAACACCAAAGATAATGTCATCAAAAAATACCTTACAGATCAGGATCTGATCTCCTTCAGACTTCAAGTAGATATTGTTATCTTCACTTGTTCTCTCAAATCCAATCTTCACAAGATGGGAATGCAGATGTTCATACCATGCTCTAGGTGCCCACTTTAGACCATATAAGGCTTTATGTAGCCTACATACCATGTCACTATCTTCAGATAGGGAAAACCCATCTGGTTGCTCTATATACACCTCCTCTTCAATTACACCATTTAGGAATGCAGATTTTACATCCATTTGATATACTTTGAAACCTTTAAAAGTTGCATATGCAAGAAGCATACAAACTCCTTCCAATCTGGCTATAGGAGCAAAGGTTTCTCCATAGTATTCTCCTTCTCTTGGGCATATCCTTTGCACATCAATCTGGCTTTGTTCCTAATCACTGTGCCATTCTCATTCAGCTTATTTCTGAAAACCCATTTAGTACCAATGACATGTTTATGCTCCGGTCTGGGTACCAAAGACCATGTACCATTTTTCTCTATCTAGTCAAGTTCCTCTTCCATTGCCTTGATCCAGTCTTCATCTTTATGTGCATCTCTGAATGATTTAGGCTCAAATTCAGAGATCATACATGAGTTTTCTCTTACCTTTCTTCTTGTAAGGATTCTTGCATCCTTATCTCCTATGATCTGCTTAGGATCATGATTCAGCTTAACATACCGAGGAATGGTCTTGATAGATTCCTCTTTCTTTTTTTCTTCATCCTCATCTCCATCAGTATTAGCATCTACATCTACCGGTGTAGGAACACTGTTACTAGTACTTAGTTGACTAACAGCCGATTCCTAGAAGGTTACAACCAGTTCATTTACTACTTGCTTATTGCTAGTTTCCTTAGTTTTCTCAGAGGTTTCATCAACTCTTACATTGATGCTTTCCATGATTCTTTGAGTCCTATTATTGAAACACTTGAGAGCTTTTCTCTTGGTGGAATACCCTAGGAATATTCCCTCATCACATTTTGCATCAAATTTGCTCTAGTGTTCACTCCTCTTGATGTAACATTTGCTACCAAACACTTTAAATTAGCTAACCACAGGTGTCTTACTAGTCCAATACTCATAAGGAGTTTTATCCTTACTTTTCTTGATGAGTACCTGGTTCATTGTGTAGACTGCAGTGCTCACCACTTCTCTCCAAAAGGTGTGAGCTACCTTTCCTTGAATCAACATGGTTCTAGCTGCTTCAACCACAGGTCAGTTTTTCCTCTCTGCTAGGCCATTCTGCTGTGGAGTCCGGGGGGCAGACAGTTGTCTCTTGATGCCATGTTCTTCACAGTACTTGTTGAGTTCACCAGAAGTGAATTCCCCTCCTTGATCAATTCTCAGGCACTTGATTCTTTTACCGCTTTCCTTCTCTACTAATGCTCTGAAAGCTTTGAACTTTACAAAAGCTTAATATTTATCTTTCAAGAATGTGACCCACATCATTCTTGAGTAGTCATTAGTGAGAATCATGAAGTACCTATCACCCTACACACTACTAGTTTTCATAGGGCCACACAAATCAGTATGCACAAGATCAAGCAAATTGTCAGCAGTGAAAGATTTACCTTTAAAGGTTCAAGAAGACATTTTCCCCAATTGACATTCTCTGCACAAGGTATTAACCAGTTTGCTTAGCACCAACAACCCTCTAACTGCCTTGATCTTACTAGCCTTCACAATGTTATCAAAGTTTACATGGCAGAGTCTCCTATGCCATATCTAGTTATCATCAAATTTAGCCATAAGACATGTACTTATATTTGCATTTAGCTAAAATAGGTTACCTTTGGTCTGCATGCCAGTGGCCACCAATTCACCATTCTTTCCTTTGATTCTGCACACTCCATTCTTGAATTCCAGAGTGAGACCACTGTCATTCAGTTGGGCAACACTCAGAAGATTGTGTCTAAGACCATCAACCAAATACACATTGTCAACACTACTCTTTCCATTCAGAGAGATGGACCCTTTGCCTTTGACCATGCATGGTGCATCATTGCCAAAGAGAACCACACTATCATCATGCTCTTCCAAGGATAGAAACTTTCTTCAGTCACTAGTGATATGGTGAGAACAACCACTGTCAATGATCCACTCATTGGAATTATCAAACCAGGAGACAAGAGCCTTTTTGTTTGACACATATTCCTTGATAGCAACAAACACAATATCTTCATTTTCTTCATCCTCTAATTCCTCATCTTTGACACCTTCATCAACTGCCACAAAATAGTTTCTCCGATTTTCTCCTTTGAATTTCTTGAACCTATCTAGTTTGTCCTTGTTGTCACCATTAGGACAATTTACAGTAATATGTCCTATCTGGTTACATGAAAATCATTTCAAAGGAAGCTTACCTCTATATTTTTTGGTTCCTTTAGGAAGTTTCCTGGCAAGGAGAGCTTCAAATGTCATCAGAATCTCCTCATCATCCATTTCTCTGCTATGTCTTGGTTCACCAGTAGTGCTAGCTTCTTTTCCTTTTCTGGATGGTACAGCAGAAGCTTTAAAAGCTGATTCAGTCTTTTGACCACAGCCATCAAAACTATTTAGCTCATAGGCTGTCAACTTTGCAATGATGGAATCTAGGGATACCTTAGTCTTGTCTATTGATCTTAGCTCCTGAATAGTAGCAACCCTTATTGCATAGACCAACAATAGGGATCTCAGGATTTTGCTTACCATAGTGGAATCTTCCATTTTACCACCTGCACTCTTGATATCTCCAACAATGGTTTTGATTCTTATTCCATGCTGTTGAATGGTCTCACCTTCAACCATCCGCATGTCTTCAAACTTCCCTCTAAGGCTTTCTTCCTTAGCTTGTTTTACATGCTCATCACCGCCATAGATATTTTCAAGAGCATCCCATACCTCTTTGGGATTTACCTTATCTTGGACATTAGTAAACTCAATGTCAGATAAACTACTAATTAGGGCTTCCATGACTTGCCCATTCTCCTGTATCTCTCTTTTAGTCATCGGTGAGAGTACCGGTAGGGGCAACATAGGCATTCTCAACATAGCTCTAGTTTTGAGCACCCATGCTTCTGATGTATATCTTCATTCTGTCTTTCCATATACTAAAATTTTCTCTGTTAAACTTTGGACCCTCCCTCTTCATCATTAGACTGGGATCTTTACCTCAAGCGGTTAAGCTTATAGCACAGAGGACCTGGAGGATGCTCTGATACAAATTGATAACTCAATGATGAATGAATAGTACCAAACCAGTACTGAGAAGGGGGGGTGAATCAGTACAAACAAAAACACACTCTTAAACTAGTTTGCCAACAGACACTGTGCATTGACAGACAAACAGTAACACCAGTCCTTAAACAAAGTGCAACCGGCAAAACCCAAAATAATTGAGACAAGCGTAAACTGGTTGACACTTATCTTCTCATAAAATCTAACACTTCATTTCCATTTTACCCTTATGCATGAATAGGTAATATACCATCAAAGATATATATATATATATATATATAAGAAACTAGATCAACATGATTCACCGCTTGACAGAAAACAACATAGCATCACATGAAGAAGACATCGCACATGACACACATATTTTTCACATGGAAACCCAACTGGGAAAAACCACAGTGGGGATGAATACCCACAAGCTTGTTTTTGAACTCTTTAGAAGTCCGCTCTGTTAGGAGCCTTGTCCGGTTAAAGACTGATACAATAGGTCCTATTAGGAACCGATCCTGTAGGGATCACCCGGTTAAGGGTTAAGCCTTGTTAGAGGATTTCAAGAACTCAATGGTTTTGAGTCACCCTATTAAAGAATTTATAGCAAGATGGTTAAAGCTACCCCGTTAAGGGATTTTCCAATTGTTGAGGTCGTTAGAGATCAATAGGTATTACAATGATCTAGTAATAGCACTCAATTCCAATGTAGATCCGCTTAAGCTCCTCTTCACCTTCTGCACTTACACTCTGCAGGTATCACTTCTCTCCTCTGGTCTAGCAAGAATCATGTATCTCTTCTCTTGGATACACACACACAAATTTTTCCAACAACCTCAGAAAGAAACATAACATTGACCTTATAGGAAAATAGATAGGTCCGTAGCATAAACCCTAAACCCTAAACCTGTTAGGTTAAGGAATTCAAATGGTTCAATCCTGACCGTTGAGCACATTGCATTAAATGCAACAGTCTTGATCCAATCTCAAGACATTCTCCATCATTCATTTTCCATGGATTTCTTGGCGACTGATAACCCATCACACGTTATCACCGTTTATAGACTTCGCACATTCCAAAGGTAGATAGGAATAATCTCCTTCATGCAATATCCTTCACGCGCACAAGTCTTATGTGGCAACATGATCTGTTCTTTGTTACCATGCTAACTCATCACACAAAGTCACCGATTGAGCCACATAGGCTTGAAGCACTTCAATCGGAAACCTTGAAGTTGAGACTAGCAACTGGTAGTCATACAAAGCTTCCATGTATTGAGTCCCATAATCATATGCCGGTTCACCTTGAACAAACACACCGCTTCACTTTGGCACAAATGTCGGTTCACAGTGTTATACCGGTTCTCACATATGCCAATTCTCACCTCTTCAGCATATTGACATCAATGACAAAATACAATGTCATTATGTCCTCATACTGGTTCACATGTCCTCATACCGGTTCACATAATGCCAACATTCTCAATTTACCTTGCCCGCTATGGACACTAGAATTCATGCACATCACATCTACTGCATTCTTGTGTCAAGGTTCATCTGATGCAAGTGATTTTATCCTGATTTTATTCATTTTTTCAGTGTTTAATCTCCTGCTTCAAGATCTCTGCCAATAGACAAACCTCTAAATTCATCAGAGATCTCACGATCCATCACACTTGAATTGGAAGCTTATCCAAATCCTTTCACATCTTAAGGGTATCATCTTTTACTATCTAATCGATCTTGAATCGATAAGTCTCAATCCCATTCACTTTGCCTTTTTCTCATGAGCTACAACCAGTGCCTTCAAAATCCATCCAAACTTCTCATTTGAAACTTAGTCGCAGATCTCATCCAACTTGGCATATCTAACAGTCATTTCTCGCCAACTTAGCACTTTGACTTTCCATCTGCATCTGTGGACCCACAAAATCTTGACTGAATAGTGCCATATCATCCTTTGACCAAGCTCTGTCAGTGACCTCTCTGTAGGTCTTCCTGATTAGCTCGGGACACCTGGCATCATCTCATGATGTCACGGTCTGTAATCTCCCTAGAACTTCCATCGCGGGTATACAAGGGTCATCCGATCTGTTCAATATTTACTGCTTTGCATACTATCTATAAACTCTTTCAAGAACTAAAAGTCAGGCACCTTTTACCTCAGAACAAAACATCTTCATTCATTCTGAGCATGTGTAAATTGATGGGACTATTAGTAGATTGACCTTTACCACCTACGAACCGGTGTCACAATGCTTTTGACCAGTTATGTTGCTAACCCTACCGATTTCTGTCGATAACATGCGACACAATCTTGCGGTGCCACGGTCATTAAAACCCTTGCATCGTTGATCACGGGGAAGTGCTAGCTATTGGATCTATCCCATCTTTAGCAAATGGTCAGAGTGTAAGAATTTTTGGACTTAGGAAAATATAAGCACGGGCATAAGTATTAAAAAAGGGACTAGTAATATGACTATTACGCGCTTGACTTAGGGAAAATACTATCTCATGAACTGGTTGATCAATACTTTTCTTAGGGAATAAGATGGCCCCACTCATGGAAAGGGTACCCTCGACTTTAAGTGGGAAAAAGTAATATAAAAATATATCATCATTAGGGTTTTCTTCACTAAATATAAGGAGTTTTGATAAACCCTAAACCCTAGAACTTGGATCGTTCACAGAGGATTCAAGTAAAAATTGAAAAATCAATGTTTTGAGTTTAAAATTTGAAAATTTCATGCAATCAATTTTCAAGGCTATCAAGACTTATCGGCATGAACGACTGTTTTGATAGAGATTCCTAGAATAATTTCTAGAGAGTAATTTATGGCATGGTAACAAAATTTTGAATTGAATGTTTTGGAGGGAAATTTGGTGACAGAATCAAAGGCTAATAAATTCACTTAATTCATTTGGATGAGGTTGTTGTTCATGTGAAAAGAGATATGGAAAAGTTAACATAGGGGGAGTAGAACATAGTGTAGAGCCGAGGGACAGAGGACCGACAAAGTGAAGAGTCGAGGATCAGTAAATCAACAAAGTGCAGAGTCGAAGGTATATTCAAAAAATCAGTGTTGTGTAGAGAAGACACAACCGATGCAGATAGAGTGATTTGATCAAGCTATTAGTAGCCACTTGAGCAGATCATCTTTCTGTTTCTTTCTAACCATTAAAACTAAAATCCCTTGATAGGGTGGACTTTAACAGGTCCCATTGTAAAAATCCCTTAACCGGGTATCATCTTAATTGATGATCCTAAGACCTTTAACAAGGCTACCTTTAAAAGGGTAAAGGCACTGATAGGGCTTAATCAAAATCCCTTAATCGAGTGGCACCTAATAGTGTCTTTCTAATCTCCTAATAGGGATGGTTCTTCACTGGGCGTACTT